>NC_090815.1:15114791-15467152 GCF_000390325.3 Nicotiana tomentosiformis | reverse complement strand
ATATCAAAAAATAACAAATTCTAGATACAAAGTAATAAGAAAAGTACGGAATAATTGAACCTGGTTTAACAAACAATCATAGATAACTTGATATTACTTTTGTTGCTTCAATATTTTTGGTGCAATGCCGGAAAATCTTGACAAAAAAAGGGTTGCAATTGCTTTTTGCT
This sequence comes from Nicotiana tomentosiformis, assembly GCF_000390325.3. Taxonomy (NCBI): domain Eukaryota; kingdom Viridiplantae; phylum Streptophyta; class Magnoliopsida; order Solanales; family Solanaceae; genus Nicotiana; species Nicotiana tomentosiformis. The sequence goes on along the minus strand of NC_090815.1, from coordinate 15,466,982 downwards.
AGCTTACTTGACGGAATATTTTATGAGATAGTGGACTTGTAAGTAAGGAAAGAGAAAGTAATCAAAGTAATATGGTCCTGTGATAATGACGATAGTGTATAAAGGAGGCAAGAAACATATTCACACGTAAAGTTTAGGTGTGAATCCCAAAAATATACAAGAGTGTGTTGCTCAAGTGGTGAGCACCCTCCACTTTCAATCAATAGGTTGTGAGTTCGAGTCACCCAGAACAACGTGGGGAGCTCTTGGAGGGAGGATAAAAAAAATCCCAAAGGTAACTATTCCTATTACCAAATTATCTCTTATTTCCTTTTTCATGAAAAATCCACTTTTTCTTTGATATATTAGATATTGTTTTTTAAAAATTATCATATGCAGCTATTTAATATTAGAAATTTTTGGGGGCTCTATAGATATGGGGCCTCAAGCAGTTGCTTGAGTTGCCTTACCATCGGGCCGACCTGCCTATCTATTACAAGACATTTATATAGGCATGAAAAGTAAAAAATCACTATTGTACAATAGTGAGTGGAATGGCCACTATTTAGTGGAATTGCCACTATTGAGTGGAATAGTCACTACATAAATATGCCATTGAATTTGTTATTAAACATTTGAAAGAAAGATCATGGGGAGGATATGGTGTAACGGCCCGGCTTGTCGTTTTAATAATTTACGCCTCGTTCAGCGACTAAAGGTCTCGAAAAGTTTCACAATATGTATTATGACCCGCGAGTATGGTCGAGTTTGATTTTCGGGCGATTTAGAATTTAATTAAATGGACAATTCTTATTTAGAAGCTTAAACGGAAAGAGTTGATCGGAGAGCTGACTTTTAAGCAAACGATCCCAGAATGGAATTTCAATGATGGTAATAACTTCGTATGATGATTTCGGACTTAGGTGTATATTCGGATTCGGATTTGAAAGTCCATAGGACAATTCGACGCATTTTGGCGAAAGTTGGAAAATAGAAGATTTTTGGAAAGTCCGATCGAAGGTTGAATTTTTGATAAAGAGGTCGGATTTCGATTCCAAAAAATTGAATAGTTCTATTACATCATATATGACTTGTGTGCAAAATTTAAAGTCATTCCGGATTGATTTGATACGTTTCGGCGCAAAATATAGAAGTTGGAAGATTTAAAAATTCATAATTCGATTCGATGCGTGATTCGTAATTTCGGTATTGTTTGAATGAATTTGAGACCTCGAGTGAGTCCGTTTTAGGTTATGAAACTTCTTGTTATGTTTAGACGGGTGTCCCGGGGGCCTCGAGTGTGTTTCGGATGGGCCACGTGTCATTTCCTCCTATTTTGAACTACTGTTTTTTGTCATCTGTTGTTTTTTTTCGCGATCGCGAAGTGCCTTTCGCGTTCGCGTAGTGTTTTGCTGACCCGCCTCATATTTCCTCTTCGTGTGCATTCATGCTCTCGCGTTCGCGAAGGTCTGCTTTTTTCCTCTTCGCGATCCCGTCTCTCTTCCCGCTTTCGCGAAGGCATGCCACCCCATCCTTCGCGTTCGCGCACCCCTTCACGCATTCGCGTAGCCCAGTCATTTGACCATCAAATTTCCTCTCCGCGTTCGCGAAGCATATCTGGGCAGCCTTCATTTTTCCTTCTTCGTGAACGCGAGTAGTCTTCCGCGTTCACGATGCTTTAACACCTGGGGAGAATAAATAGTACTATATTCCGAGGGTTTGCCATTTTCACTATTTTGGAGTTCTAGAGCTCGGTTTTGAGCCATTCTTTATAGGTTTTTCAAGAAAATCGATTGGGTAAGTGTTCTTCACTTAGAATTTATTATATTCCATGATTTTATCTTTATTTTTATCATTTAATTTATGTTTTGAGTTGAGAAAAATGGAAAAATCATGATTTGAGGGACGGATAGGTATCAGATTTGATAATGAAAATATGGTTGAACTCATATCGGAATGGGTATTCGGATTTCGTGAAAATTATATCGGGTTCCGAGAGGCAAGCCTCGCGTTGACTTTTGTTGACTTTTTAGGTGACAATCACACCAAATCATCGTATAAAAATAATTTCAACAAACAAGGATCTAGGCATGACAAATAGAGGATTTAATAATTGTCAATAATTTTTAATTTAATACATAAGGGCGTCTACGGATTTTAGCCAATGTAATTTGAACATATAAACCAAGTACATACTTGTCACCTCGCGTACATGGTTTTTAATTACACAAATTGCACATAAGACTCAATGCCTAAGGTGAATTTCCCCCACTCAAGGTTAGGCAAGATACTTACCTTTTTGAAGTTATGCCGATATTTCAAAATGGTCTTCTTACTTGAATTGACCTCCGACTGCTCAAATCTATATAAATTAATTTTATAACTTCATTAAAATTCATCGAAAATAATTTCGAATAATAAAACGTCGACTTAAAAATTTATATTATTTTGTTGAGTTGTTCACTCCCGTATATTTTGTTAAGATTTTTTGTTCACATTATGGTCGAGCCATAGGCTTCTTAGTGGCAAGTTGTAATATTCGAGCACTTGATGTGCAATCTGTGATAAGTTGTAATATTTGAGCACTTGATATGCAATCTGTGATATGTTGTAATATTTGAGCACTTGAGGTGCAATTTATGAAATGTGATATTGGCACGTTATATTGTGGGGAGGTTTATTCGGGTGTTTGCACAAGGTTTCTGCCATGCTATTACTACTATTGATTTATGCACATGCGGCGTGACAAGGCGGGCTCTATATATATATATATATATATATATATATATGGGTTTGCGCATGTGGCGAGGCAAAGCGGGCATTTACATTATTATTGTGCGTGGCAAGACAAGGTGGGCTATGTCGGGAATTGAATTGCGATGACTTGTGATAGCCTGGGGGAATTGTTGTTATTGCATTTTTACTTTGGGATTACGAGGCGGTACCTCGGGAGATCCCCTTGTCTTACATATTTACTTTTGGGACTACGAGGCGGTACCTCGGGAGATTCCTTGTTGAGCATTTACTTTTGGGACTACGAGACGGTATCTCGGGAGTGCCCTTTTGTTGACATCTCTCTATGGTTGCACTTGACTTTGGTTATTTTGTATTTCCGTGATAGGTAAATCCTTGTGATATGTCGTGATGTATTATTTGATTTTTACTGTGTTTGTATTCCTTGTTGTATTGTGTTGGCTTGGGCTTTTTAGTACGAGACTCTGAAGATTTATATTCCTGGTTTTTACCGATTTTCGATGACTGAGTTGCTTTAAATAAAAGAAGTTACTATTATGTTTTGAATTAATAAGTTTTACATCCGAAGCAATAGATTATCTGATGTTTTATTTAAATTGAAATGTCATTTTTCTTTACTCAAACTATTTCTAAAATAAACTCATTTCTTTGTTGAATTCTTACTTGGTTTAAAAATTATAACCTTACTTTATTGAAAATAAATTAATCGTGTGGATCTTATGTATTGAAATATTTGGCACAAGAGTTGTTCGTGCGGTTGTGATTAGAGATATAGGCACGAGGTGCCGTGAGGATATGAAAGGGGTCGAGAACCGTATTTTATGATTATGATATGAGATATTTATTTGGAAGTGTTTTATATTCGAAGGATACTTATTTGAAAAAATATATTTGGAGGGTATTTATTTGAAGAGATTATATGTGAAAGACTTGTTTAATTAGTTGTTCATGTGTTCTTATTCGTCTGAGTTATAATTATGGTATTCTTGTTACCTTACTGTTTATAGCACTAGTGGATTATTGTTGCTATCACTGCTATTTTGTCACGACCCAAACCGATGGGCCGTGAGGAGCGCCCGAGTTCTACCTATCGAACACCCCTAAGCATTCGTCTAAGATATAAACATGAAATAAGTGCAGGTCATGCATAACGTCTGGAAATAAACTACTAATTCATATGAACAACCTACGTGGGAAGCCCAAAAGACATATATATATATATATATATATATATATATATATATATATATATATATATATATATATATATATATATATATATATATATATATATATATATATATATATATATATATATATATATACGGAATACGGTAGGGCGAGCCGACAAGGCCACATACTATATAACTATATATGACTGTCTACAGACCTCTATTAGAGTGTACAACTATATAAAGGACAGGATGCAAACACATCATACCAAAACTCAAAGCAGCTTCGGATCAAATGGAGCTCACCAACTCTCACTGATCAAGGATCCTAAGAAGGGGGACCATCAACCTGTCTACCTATACCTACGGGCATGAAACGCAGCGTCCCCGGGCAAAAGGGACGTTAGTACGAATAATGTACTAAGTATGTAAGGCATGAAAATCAGTACATAAAAGACAAAAATGAAACATGGGGTAAAGAATTCCACCTGTGAGTCTAAATAACTTTGTGAATCCTAAAACATTTATAATGTCATGCACATGCGTGTAAATGTCGTATCATGCATAGGTATAGGTGTACATAACATCATCAAGCCTCTGAGGACATCCCACCATATCATCTCGGCCACTGTGAGTAAAATCATCAACATATACCAACTGATCAGGTGGTGGTGCGTATATAATGCCGTAATTTTTTCTCATATCCCATATACATATAATATACACGTATATAATGCCATCTGGTCATGAGTCAATGTACATGTATAAATAAATGAAATGCATAAGAAATACGTTAATAAGATTTCTCGAATATCATAAAATCAATATGCCTTTCGGACAAACTTTATCAAATACGTATTTTTCTGAGACCCATGAACATAAGATATAATAATAATTCACATGGGGAATTAAAAATATAGACACCCCTAGTATTTCTATGAATAGAGTCATTTATGAAAGTTGCATATTTTGCTCGTTTCGTTTGTATCATTTGGATCATGCCAAAAAGAAAGAAGGGATAGCCTTAACATACCTCAAGTCACCAATGCAACTCAACAACAAGCTTATGACAACTAGCGCGCCAACCCTATAACAAAGAAATATATGTACAATTTAGATGGTGGTAGTATATTACGTATCTCAAATGATACCTCGATTCTAAAATAAAACGGGCAGCATTTCCCCTGATTTTACTGCTCCCTCAAGCCTACTATAGGCGCGATACAAACATAATACAATCAGCAACTCAAAACCAACCTAATTATAATTCGGGACCTTCAATAAGTTATCAATTAGCCTGTAACTACAACGACGAGCGATCAGGCGTTTCTCCACGCCCTTTTTATCCTTCCAAACTCCATAAATCAGCAGCACAATAGACATCCCAAAAGCAACATGAAACAACCCATAAAACAGTCCACTACAAGTCAAATAACTCGAACTCACGGCTTCTGATCACCGTCCCGTGGGGTCTAACTATTAGGAAACGAATTTATCAACTTTTCTTGATATTTTAAAGCTTAAATACATAAATTAGGAATTTTATTATCTATTAAATATGTTCCAAAACTCAAACTACAAAGAAAAAGAGAGGCGATATAGCGATACTTACGTCGTAGGGATCGTTCTAATGTTATCGCTTCTCGATTTCGTACCCGAGATGTTAGTATTGTTTGAAGCACTATTAGAGAGCTCAAGGACCATTTTTATGGTGTCCTCTGGTCGTATTTTTTGTAAAAATTAAGAGAGAGAGAGAGAGAGAGAGAGAGAGAGAGAGAGAGAGAGAGAGAGACGAGTTAAAACATATATATCAACTTTTGAAAAGTCAAAGAGGTGCTAGCTTGGCACCCTCTCTTTTCCCATCTTCCGACACTTATATCTTTTTATCCGGATGTTGTATGAACGAACGGTTAAGAGCGTTGGAAACTACATTCCAAGACCTTCAATTTGGTATATAATACGTCCCAAAATACCTCATATAGCACACGAAATATATTTCTCAAAAAGCTTTGTTACAGGGAAAATCCTTAGTTGGTTTTTTCGCAACTTTAATCAGATTTTCCCAAATTTTATATGTTTTATCCAAACATCATATATAGTCATATTATGACTTTAAACTCATTTAAATCATGATTAACAAGTCTCATATTCATTATACGTCACCTTGGGACGCACAGGGTGTAACAATCTTCCCCCCAGAAACATTCGTTCTCGAATGTTAAACTCCCAGAGATTTATAAAAAGTTTTGCAGAGTCTCCTCTGTAATTGTACCACTACCAACCTGTCAGACAGAATACCCAGCAATACAAAGCCACACAGAGCCACAATCATCAATAACACTAATAGTCTCACACGACCAATGACAATAACTAATATAAGAATCAATACCATATACGTACCTAAGGTTGTGATGTCTCAGTACGATCCTCCTCCGAAAGCAGAAACAAGTAAGGATACCTAGACTTCATGTCTTCTTCATCTTCCCAAGTCATCTCTTCCACATTATTGTTCCTCCAAAGTACTTTAACCGAAGATACGTCTTTAGTTCTCAATCTCCGAACCTATTTATCTAGTATAGCAATAGGAGCTTCCTCATATGATAGATGCTCTGTGACCTGAACATAGTCAATTGGAACGACTCTAGAAATAACTCCAATACACTTGCGGAGCATAGACACGTGAAAAACTGGATGTACTGACTCCAAGTTGTAAGGAAAGTCTGACGCATATGCTACCTGACCTACTCTGCGTATGATCTTATAAGGTCCAATGTAGAAAGGGATAATCTTTCCTTTCTTACCGAATCTCATAAAGCCTTTCATCAGTGATACCTTTAGGAATACCCAGTCATCTACCTGAAACTCCAAGTCTCGTTGTCGATTATCTGCATATGACTTCTGACGACTCTGAGTTGCCAATAGCCTTTCCCGTATAAGTTTAATCTTCCCAACTTCCTGTTCTACCAACTCTGGTCCTACTAACTTAGTTTCTCCAACCTCGAACCATTCCATAGGAGACCTGCACTTCCGTCCGTAAAGAGCTTCGTATGGAGCCATCTGAATGATGGAATGATAACTATTATTATAAGCGAACTCAATAAGTGGAAGATGATCATCCCACTTACCCCTTAAGTCCATCACACAAGCTCGTAGCATATCTTCCAGTGTCTGAATAGTATACTCAGCCTGACCGTCTGTCTGGGGATGAAATGTTGTACTAAGACTCACCTGAGTGTAACGAGCCGACCGGTCGTTTTGAATATTATAACCCCATTCCCCCATTTACTGATCAATTTATGCCTTGATATTGATTTATGACTTATCGGGTTAGGTGGTTCGGGTCCGGAAGGAATTCGGAGTGAAATGAGACACTTAGTCTCATAATTGAAAAACAAATTAAGTTAGAAAAGTAGACCGGATATGGACCTATGTGTAAAAGACATCGGATTCAAATTTTGATAATTCCAATAGCTACATATGGTGATTTAGGACTTAGGAGCGTGTCCGAAAGAATTTTTGGAGGTCCGTAGAGGAATTAGACTTGAAATGCCGAGAATTTTTTGGAAGTTTGACCGAGGGATTGACTTTTTGATATCGGGGTCGAAATCCGATTCTGAAAATTTTAATAGGAATGTTATGTAATTTATGACTTGTGTGCAAATTTTGAGGTCAATTAGACGTGATTTGATAGGTTTCGGCGTAATTCATGGTTTTAGCATTGTTTGAGGTGATTTGAGGATACGAATAAGTTCGTATGATGTTTTAGGACTTGTTGGTATATTTGGTTGAGGTCCCGAGGGCATCGGGTGAGTTTCGGATGGTTAATGGATCAAAAATTAAACTACAATAGCTGCTGCAATTTCCTTCTGTTGGAAATTTCTTCTGCCAGAAATTGAGCCCAGATATGAGCCTAGATCGAACCCAGGGTCGAGGGCCACGATCGAATCCATGATCGATCCCTGGGTCGAGGGTCACGGTCGAAGGCAGGGTCGAAGACATGATCGAAGGCCAGGGTCGAGGGCCATGATCGAGGATCGGGATCGAAGCCAGGATCGAGGCTTAGGATCGAGGACCAGGATCGAGGGCCAGGATCAAGGACTAGGATCTAGGACTAGGATCGAGTACCTTGATCGAAGGCCAAGATCGAGGCAGAACTGAGGTTGTTTGGGCAGAATTATAAAAATAGGGACTTCGTCTCATTCGCCATTTTTGACAAATTGGAGCTTGAGGAGAGGCGATTTTTGATATATTTTCAAGGAAAACTTGAGGTAAGTCCTTTGTGATCATTTGTAGTCCATAATATTGAATTATCATCGAATAATCCGACTAGATTACATGATTTTGAGGTGTAAATCGGAGATTGGAACGTAGAAATTTGAAAATAAGATTTGTAGATTTGAGGGTTGAGTTGAGGTCAGAATTTGGTAAAATTGGTATGGGTAGACTCGTGATTGAATGGGCTTTCGGATTTTATAACTTTTGTCAAATTCCCAGATGTGGGCCCCACGGACAATTTTTGAGCTAAAATTCGGATTTTTATGAAAAACTAGCATTTTCTTATGGAATTAATTCCAATAAATTAATTTGACTGAAACGAAGTATTTATGGCTAGATTCGAGGCGTTTGGAGACCAATTCACAAGGAAAGGACATTGTAGAATAAGAATTTCACGGCTTGAGGTAAGTAACAGTTTTAAATCTGGTCCTGAGGGGATTGTGACTTGGTCGTCCCGGAAAAATGTAAAGTTGAATAATTTGTTGCTAGCTCTATGCTCTCTATGTGTTGATAAAATTTAACTGTAAATCATGTTAGAAATCATGCTTTGGCTATGTGATAGTACTGTTGGGACCCACAAAGGTCGCGTACTTGTTGAATTGCTTGCTAAATGCTATACGTACTGAGTCTCAGCTTTTACTTACACATTTTATCTCAGTCTCTGTTATTATTATTGATACATCATATCATTGTTGTTTGGGATGATTTAATGATTATCAAGAGCCCGAGAGACTGGAGAGATTTATGACTGAGTGAGGCTGAGGGCCTGATTGTGAGATATTGATACTATAGCACGTGAGTTGTCCGAGCAGCACGTGAGTTGGCCATGCGGATCCTTATATTATACGATAGCATGTGAGTTGGCCGTGCAGCACGTGAGTTGGCCGTGTGGATCCTTATATTATACTATAGCACGTGAGTTGGCCGTGTAGCACGTGAGTTGGCCGTGCGGATCCAGATAGTTATATTATGGCACGTGAGTTGTCCGTGCAGCAAGTACGCGATGTGATTATTTTGGAGGTGACGCACATGCTAGGTAACGGGCTTGTGGTCTTGCACCGACGAGATTGTGACTTGGTCCGTCCCGGGAAAATGTAAAGTTGAATAATTTGTTGTTAGCTCTATGCTCTCTATGTGTTGATAAAATTTAACTGTAAATCATGTTAGAAATCATGCTTTGGCTATGTGATAGTACTATTGGGACCCACAGAGGTCGCGTACTTGTTGAATTGCCTGCTAAATGCTATATGTATTGAGTCTCAGCTTTTACTTACACATTTTATCTTAATCTCTGTTATTATTATTGATACATCATATCATTGTTGTTTGGGCTGATTTCATGATTATTAAGAGCCCGAGAGACTGGAGAGATTTATGACTGAGTGAGGCCGAGGGCCTGATTGTGAGATATTGATACTATAGCACGAGAGTTGTCCGAGCAGCACGTGAGTTGGCCATGCGGATCCTTCTATTATACGATAGCATATGATTTGGTCGTGCAGCACGTGAGTTGGCCGTGTGGATCCTTATATTATACTATAGCACGTGAGTTGGCCGTGTAGCACGTGAGTTGGCCGTGCGGATTCAGATAGTTATATTATGGCACGTGAGTTGTCCATGTAGCAAGTATGCGATGTGATTATTTTGGAGGTGACGCACATGCTATATAGCACGCTTGTGGGCTTGCACCGAGGGGATTGTGATTTGGTCCGTCCCGGGAAAATGTAAAGTTGAATAATTTGTTGTTAGCTCTATGCTCTCTATGTGTTGATAAAATTTAACCATAAATCATGTTAGAAATCATGCTTTGGCTATGTGATAGTACAATTGGGACCCACAAAGGTCGCGTACTTGTTGAATTGCCTGCTAAATGCTATATGTATTGAGTCTCAGCTTTTACTTATACATTTTATCTCAGTCTCTGTTATTATTATTGATACATCAAATCATTGTTGTTTGGGCTGATTTCATGATTATTAAGAGCCCGAGAGACTGGATAGATTTATGACTGAGTGAGGCCGAGGGCCTGATTGTGAGATATTGATACTATAGCACGTGAGTTATCCGTGCATCACGTGAGTTGGCCGTGCGGATCCTTATATTATACTATAGCACATGAGTTGGCCGTGCAGAACGTGAGTTGGCCTTGTGGATCCTTATATTATACTATAGCACGTGAGTTGGCCGTGTAGCACGTGAGTTGGCCGTGCGGATCCAGATAGTTATATTATGGCACGTGAGTTGTCCGTGCAGCAAGAACGCGATGTGATTATTTTAGAGGTGACGCAACATGCTAAGTAACACGCTTGTGGGCGTGCACCGAGGGGATTGCGACTTGGTCCGTCCCGGAAAAATGTAAAGTTGAATAATTTGTTGTTAGCTCTATGCTCTATATGTGTTGATACAATTTAACTGTAAATCATGTTAGAAATCATGCTTTGGCTATGTGATAGTACTGTTAGGACCCACAAAGGTCGCGTACTTGTTGAATTGCTTGCTAAATGCTATACGTACTGAGTCTCAGCTTTTACTTACATATTTTATCTCAGTCTCTGTTATTATTATTGATACATCATATCATTGGTGTTTGGGCTGATTTCATGATTATTAAGAGCCCGAGAGACTGGAGAGATTTACGATTGAGTGAGGCCGAGGGCCTAATTGTGAGATATTGATACTATAGCACATGAGTTATCCGTCCAGTACGTGAGTTGGCCGTGCGGATCCTTATATTATACTATAGCATGTGCGTTGGTCGCGCAGCACGTGAGTTGGCCGTGTGGATCCTTATATTATACTATAGCACGTGAGTTGGGCGTGTAGCACGTGAGTTGTCCGTGTAGCAAGTACGCGATGTGATTATTTTGGAGGTGACGTACATGCTAAGTAACACGCTTGTGGGCTTGCACCTAGGGGATTGTCACTTGGTCCGTCCCGGGAAAATGTAAAGTTGAATAATTTGTTGTTAGCTCTATGCTCTCTATGTGTTGATAAAATTTAACCGTAAATCATGTTAGAAATCATGCTTTGGCTATGTGATAGTACAATTGGGACCCACAAAGGTCGCGTACTTGTTGAATTGCCTGCTAAATGCTATATGTACTGAGTCTCAGCTTTTACTTACACATTTTATCTCAGTCTCTGTTATTATTATTGATACATCATATCATTGTTGTTTGGGCTGATTTCATGATTATTAAGAGCCCGAGAGACTGGAGAGATTTATGACTGAGTGAGGCCGAGGGCCTGATTGTGAGATATTGATACTATAGCACGTGAGTTGGCCGTGCGGATCCTTATATTATACTATAGCACATGAGTTGGTCGTGCAGCACATGAGTTGGCCGTGTGGATCCTTATATTATACTATAGCACGTGAGTTGGCCGTGTAGCACGTGAGTTGGCCGTGCGGATCCAGATAGTTATATTATGGCATGTGAGTTGTCTGTACAGCAAGTACGCGATGTGATTATTTTGGAGGTGACACACATGCTAGGTAACACGCTTGTGGGCATGCACCGAGGGGATTGTGACTTGGTCCGTCCCGGGAAAATGTAAAGTTGAATAATTTATTGTTAGCTCTATGCTCTCTATGTGTTGATAAAATTTAACTGTAAATCATGTTATTAATTATGCTTTGGCTATGTGATAGTACTGTTGGGACCCATAGAGGTCGCGTACTTGTTGAATTGCCTACTAAATTCTATATGTACTAAGTCTTTGCTTTTACTTACACATTTTATCTCAGTCTCTGTTATTATTATTGATACATCATATCATTGTTGTTTGGGCTGATTTCATGATTATTAAGAGCCCGAGAGACTGGAGAGATTTACGACCGAGTGAGGCCGAGGGCCTGATTGTGAGATATTGATACTATAGTACGTGAGTTGTCCGTGCATCACGTGAGTTGGCCGTGCGGATTCTTGTATTATACTATCGATGTGAGTTTGCCGTGCAGCACGTGAGTTGGCCGTGTGGATCCTTATATTATATTATAGCACGTGAGTTGGCCGTGTAGCACGTGAGTTGGCCGTGCGGATCCATATAGTTATATTATGGCACGTGAGTTGTCCGTGCAGCAAGTACGCGATGTGATTATTTTGGAGGTGATGCACATGCTAGGTAACAGGCTTGTGGGCGTGCACCGAGGGGATTGTGACTTGGTCCGTCCCGAGAAAATGTAAAGTTGAATAATTTGTTGTTAGCTCTATGCTCTCTATGTGTTGATAAAATTTAACTATAAATCATGTTATTAATTATGCTTTGGCTATGTGATAGTACTGTTGGGACCCATAGAGGTCGCGTACTTGTTGAATTGCCTGCTAAATGCTATATGTACTGAGTCTCAGCTTTTACTTACACATTTTATCTCAGTCTCTGTTATTATTATTAATACATCATATCATTATTGTTTGGGCTGATTTCATAATTATTAAGATCCCGAGAGACTGGAGATATTTATGACTGAGTGAGGCCGAGGGTCTGATTGTGAGATATTGATACTATAGTACGTGAGTTGTCCGTACAACACGTAAGTTGGCCGTGCAAATTCTTATATTATACTATAGCATGTAAGTTGGCCGTGCAACACATGAGTTGGCCATGTGGATCCTTATATTATACTATAGCACATGAGTTGGCTGTGTAGCATGTGAGTTGGCCGTGCGGATCCAGATAGTTATATTATGGCACGTGAGTTGTCCGTGCAACACGTGAGTTATCCGTGCAGATTATAGCGCTTGGGCTGTAGGAGTCCCTCCGGAGTCTGTACACCCCCAGTGAGCGCGGGTACCCATTGAGAGTGAGTGATGAGGGCTGGGAGCCCAGTGAGTGATTGTTGTCCTCAGAGGTTGTTCTTGATTTCCACTTGTTGTTGCACTTAGTTGCTATCTATCATTGTTGTGAAATATCTGAAAGATTTTTATATATGGATTACATGAACAGGAACTGTATAAAAATTGATTTGACATTAAACTGCCAGATTTGATAGCATGTCTATTCTTTGCTAGAATTACTGAAAATGAACCATAACTGTGTAGATTGTTACTATCTCCAGTTCCCTATTTATTAGCGTTACTTGCTGAGTTGGTTGTACTCATACTACACCCTACACTTCGTGTGCTGATCCAGGTGTTCCCGGACATAGCAGGTGTTGATCCTTTCGCGCGGTTGATTTACAGGAGATTTTGAGGTAGCTGTCGTATTTCGCAGACCTTGTCTCTCCTTCTCTATCTTTTTATTTACTGTATTTGGTCTCAGACTATTATAGACCATATTTTTCCAGACTTGTATTCATATTAGATGCTCATGTACTCAGTGACACCAGGTATTTTGGGAAGTGTTCGTATCGGTATTTGTGGGATTATGTATTGTATTTAAAATATTACATTTTCAAACTTAAAAGAAATTGTATATCATTGAGATTTTTGGCCTGCCTAGTATTGAAATAGGCGCCATCACGACAGGTTAGGATTTGGGGTCGTGACACTGAGTCCCCAATCCATTTTGGAAGGACCTCCAGAAATTAGTTGTAAACTGAGCACCTCTATCTGAGATAATAGATATAGGGACACCATGAAGTCTATCAATAATAACCCATATAGAATCGAACTTACACTGGGTATGAGGTAAGCCTATGATGAAATCCATGTTAATCACTTCCCATTTCCAAGTCGGAATCTCTATAGCCTGCAATAATCCATCGGGTTTCTGATGCTCAATCTTAACCTGCTGACAATTTGGGCACTGAGCAACAAACTCTACTATATCCTTCTTCATTCCGTCCCACCAGTATATTCCCCTGATATCATGATACATTATAGTCGCTTCTGGATGAATAGAATAACGAGAATAGTTAGCATCTCCCATAACCTGCTGGCACAACCCTACCACATTAGGAGCATATAATCGACCTCGATATCTGAGGACTCCATCTCCTGTAATCTCAAATGGTGTCTTCTCCTTTTGAGGGGTAGTATCTCTGTAGTGAGCTAGCACAGGATCTTCATACTGGCGTTCTTTCACTTCAGTTACTAGAGAGGATGTTGCCGTATCCTGAATAGTAACTCCGGTACCACCTGAATCTAGTAATCGAACTCCAAGATTAGCTAGCTGATGAATCTCACGAGCTATCTCACTCTTCTCTGGCTGTAAATATGATAAGCTACCCATAGATCTACGATTGAGGGCATCAGCTACTACATTCGCCTTTCCTGGATGGTATAAAATATCAACATCATAGTCTTTTAGTAGCTCCAACCATCGCCTCTGACGTAAATTCAATTCCTTTTGCTTGAATATATACTGAAGGCTTTGATGGTCGGTATATATATCAACATGAATGTCATACAAATAGTGCCTCCATATCTTTAGTGTATGAATCACGGCGTCTAACTCTAAATCGTGGGTCGGGTAGTTCTTCTCGTGGTTTCTTAGTTGTCTAGAAGCATAAATGATAACATTACCATGTTACATCAATACACAACCCAATCCAACGCCCGAAGCGTCACAATAGATAGCATAACCATCGGTCCCTTCTGGAAGTGTCAGAATCGGTGCTGACGTCAATCTGTCCTTCAATGCTTGGAAACTCTCTCACAAGCATCAGTCCACTGAAACTTAGTTCCCTTATGGGTCAACTTTGTCAATGGTGCTGAGAGGGAAGAAAACCCCTCTACAAATCTCCTGTAATAACCTGCCAAACCCAGGAAGCTACGAACCTCTGTCGGTGTCGTGGGTCTAGGCCAAGTCTTCACTACCTCAATCTTTTGTGTATCGACCCGGATACCCTCACCCGAAATAATATGACCAAGGAAAGCTACAGAATTCAACCAGAATTCACATTTAGAGAATTTTGCATACAACTTCCTTTCTTGTAGATCTCTGAGCACAGTACGCAAATTATCTGCATGCTCACCCTCTGAACGAGAATAAACCAAAATATCATCTATAAATACAATCATGGACAGATCTAGAAAGGGTCTGAACACACGGTTTATCAAGTCCATGAATACCACTGGGAATTGGTCAAACCGTACGACATAACATGAACTCAAAGTGCCCGTATCTGGTCCTAAATAATGTCTTCAGAATATCCTTCTCTCTAACCCTTACCTGATGGTACCCCGACCTCAAGTCTATCTTTGAAAAACACCTGGCACCGTGCAACTAATCAAATAAATCATCAATCCTCGAGAGCGGGTACTTATTCTTGATCGTCGCATTATTTAATTATTTGTAATCAATACACATCCGCAAGGAACCATCTTTCTTTATCATAAATAACACAAGTGCTCCCTACGGTGATGTACTAGGTCTGATAAAGCCTTTTTCAAGCAACTCCCTCAGTTGTTCTTTTAACTCTCTCAGCTCTGCAGGTGTCATTCTATAAGGAGGAATAGATATCGGCTGAGTATCTGGTAATGTGTCAATAGAAAACTCAATCTCCCGCTCTGGCGGAAGGCCTGGAAGCTCATCGGGAAACTTATTAACCACCAGGATAGATTGAAGGGTCGGTGACTCTGCTTTCACATCATGTACCCGAACTAAGTGATAAATATAGCCCTTTACGATCATCTTCCTTGCCTTGAGATAGGAAATAAACCTACCTCTCAGCGATGCAGTATTACCTTTCCACTCTAGAACTGGCTCCCCTGGAAACTGGAACTGAACCATCTTTGATCTACAATCAACGTTAGCATAACAAGAAGCCAACCAATCCATACCCATTATAACATCAAATTCTATCATATCTAGCTCAATCAGGTCTGCTACTGTAGAACGACTAAGAACTACTACTATACAATCTCTATATACCCGTCTAACTATCACTGGATCCCCAACAAGTGTAGACACCTCAAAAGGTTTATTCAACTCAGGTTCTATCCCAATCTTGCTAGCAACCAACGGAGTGACATACGATAAGGTGGAACCTGGATCAATCAATGCATATACATCATATGAGAAGACTGATAATATACCTGTAAATACATCAGGTGATGACTCATGATCCTTGTCGACCCGCTAAGGCATAGATATGGTTCTGAGGATCGCTTGAGCTAGATGCTCCACTTCTGCCTCTACCATGACCAGCTGGTGCATATGATCCTTGCCCAGGGGGGCGTACTAATGATGATGAACCAGCTACAGATCCCGCTGGCTGAACTATACCTGCACCTCCTCTCACCGGACAATCTCTCATAATGTTGCCTGGATAACCACAAGTATAACAAACACCCAACCCTACAAGGCACTGCCTGACATGCTGCTTACCACACTAAGCACACCATGCAGCCGACCCGCCTTTCACCTCTAAGCATCTCTAGAGAACTTCTCTAGGAACCTTGTCGTACTCCTTCTCTAAGTCAATAAACACTATGTACAGGTCCTTTTTCCTCTCCCTGTACTGTTCCAATAACCTCCTAATAAGGTGTATATCTTCCGTAGTAGAACGACCCGGCATGAACCTAAACTGGTTGTCGGATATAGACATTGTCCTCCTCATTCTCGCTTCAACCACCCTCTCCCATACTTTCATGGTATGACTCAGTAATTTGATACCCCTATAATTGTTACAACTCTAGATATTGCCTTTGTTCTTATACAATGGAACCAGCGTACTCCACCTCCATTCTTCTGGCATCCTCTTCGTCCTAAAAATAACATTAAACAACCCAGTCAGCCACTCCAAGCCTGCTCGGCCCACACACTTCCAAAATTAAATCGGAATTTTGTTTGGTCCGGTCGCTCAGCCCCTACTCATCTTACACATAACTCCCACTACCTCCTCAACCTCGATGCGCCTGCAGTCCCCAAAGTCACGTTGACTCTCAGGGTGCTCCAGTTCACCTAACACAATATCCCGATCCCTTTTTTCATTCAGAAGTTCAAGAAAGTAAGTCTGCCATCTTCTCTTAATCTGTGCATCTTCCGTCAATACTCTACCATTGTCGTCCTTGATTCATCTCACTTGGTCCGAATCCCGGGCCTTCCTCTCTCTCTCTCGTCTTCGCCAACCGAAATAACTTTTTTTCTCCGTCTTTTTCCCCCAGTTCCTTATACATACGGTCATAGCTGTAGTCTTAGCCTCTATGACCACCATCTTAGCTTCCTTCCTAGATACCTTATACCACTCCATGCACGCTCTCCTATCCTCCTCACTTTTGCTCCCTACTAATTTTAGGTATGTTGCCTTCTTCGCTTCCACTTTACCTTGGACCACTTCAGCGCATGAACAATGGCTGCCAATTCTAAGTCATGAACAGGATAATTCTTCTCGTGAACTTTCAACTACCGCGACGCATATGCAATCACCTTGCCATCTTGCATTAATACTATACCAAGCCCAATGTGATATGCGTCACAATTTACCGTATACGATCCTGAACCTGTGGGTAGTACCAACACTGGTGTCGTAGTCAAAGCAGTCTTGGGCTTCTAAAAGATCAACTCACACTCATCTGACCATCTGAATGGGACACCTTTATGGGTTATTTTGGTCAATGAGCTTGATATAGATGAAAACCCTTCCATGAACCGATGATAATAACCTGCCAAACCCAGAAAACTTCGGATCTCTGTAACTGAAGTAGGTCTAGGCCAATTCTGAACAACCTCAATCTTCTTAGGATCTACCTTTATGCCGTCTGCCGATACAACATGCCCCAAAAAGGCAACTAAGTCTAACCAAAACTCACATTTTCAAATTTGGCATATAACTTATTATTCTTCAAAGTATGAAGCACACTCTGAAAATGTTGTTCATTCTCCTCTCGACTGCTGGAGTAAATCAAGATATCATCAATGAATACAACCATAAAAGAATCCAAATAGGGCTTGAACACCTGATTCATCAAATCCATAAATGTTGCTGGGGCATTTGTCAACCCAAATGACATCACTAGGAATTCGTAATGCACATACCGAGTCCGCAAAGCTGTTTTAGGGACATCAGATGCCCTAATATTCAACTGATGGTAACCAGACCTCAAATCGATCTTTGAAAATACCTTGGCACCTTGGAGCTGATCAAATAAGTCATCAATTCTTGGCAATGGATATTTGTTTTTGATAGTGGCCTTATTCAACTGCCGATAATATATACACATTCGCATTGAACCATCTTTCTTATTTACAAATAATACTGGTGCATCCCAGGGCGAGACACTAGGTCTAATGAATCCCTGATCAAGCAAGTCTTGTAACTACTCTTTCAATTCTTTCAACTCCGGCGGGGCCATACGGTATGGTGGAATAGAAATGGGCTGAGTCCCCGGAGCCAAATCAATACAAAAGTCAATATCTCTTTCGGGTGGCATCCCCGGCAAATCTGCACGAAATACTTCTGGAAATTTACGAACAACTGGTACTGAGCCCATAGAAGGAACATTCGCACTGGGATCACGAATATAAGCCAAATTGGCTAGACACCATTTCTCTATCATACGCCGAGGTTTCATATAAGAAATAACCCTACTGGCAGAGTGGCCAATAGTCCTTTTCCACTCTAACTGAGGTAACCCCGGCATAGATAGGGTCACTGCCTTGGCATGACAATCCAATATAGCATGATAAGGGGACAGCCAATCCATACCCAAGATGACATCAAAATCTACCATATCAAGAAGTAGAAGATCCACGCTAGTCTTAAGATTACCAATAGTAACCACACACGAACGATAGACATGATCTACTATAATAGAATCTCCCACCGGTGTAGATACACACATAGAAGCACACAAAGAATCACAAGGCACAACCAAATATGAAGCAAAATAGGAGGACACATAGGAATAAGTAGATCCTAGATCAAATAGAACTGAAGCATCTCTATGGCAAACTGGAATAATACCTGTGATCACAGCATCAGATGACTCGGCCTCAGGCCTAGCTGGAAAAGCATAAAATTGAGGTTGATCCCCACCACTCGGAATTGCGCCTCTAGGACAGCCTCTAACTGGATGGTCTCCACCTCTAACAGTCCGACCTCCACTTCTAGCTGGCTGAGCAAGCGGTGAAGCAACTGGTGCCGGTATGATGGCACGTGAATCCTGCCGAGATCTGTTACTCACCAATCTAGGGCAATACCTCCATATGTGACCAATGTTCCCATACTCATAACACCCATCTTGATGTCGTGGCTGTTGAAGCTGAAGCTGAAGCTGACCCAGACGGGCCGGATAACCGCTGTAGTAACTCTAGAGTGGCGGTGCACTGATTGGATCTGAATGTGCACTAAATGTTGGCTACCCATAGTAAGGCATAATAGGACCGTGACTCCCTGAAGCATCGTGAGATGCATGAAGTGCTAAATGAAACGGTCTAGGATGATGACCCCTAACAAATTACCCCTTCCTCCAGACGAGGCACCACTGAAACCACCAAACTGACAAGGCTTCTTATTAGACCTCTACCCTCACTCCTGTGCAAGAACCATCTCGATCCTCCTCGCGACATTAGCAGCTGCCTAAAAAGAAATCTCACTTCCGGTCTCTTTAGCCATCTGAAGCCTGATAAGGTGAGTGAGTCCCTCAATAAACCTCCTTACTCTCTCTCCCTCCGTAGGTAGTAAAAGGAGAGCATAACGGGCCAAATCCAAAAAACGGGACTCATACTAAGTAACAGGCATACTGCCCTGCTGTAGACGCTCAAATTGCTTGCGGGATTCCTCTCTTAGTGTGATAGGGAGGAACTTCTCCAGAAATAGCTGAGAGAACTACTCCCAGGTAAGTGTAGGCAATCCAACTGGTCTGGTCAATATATAATCTCTCCACCACCTCTTGGCGGAACCCGTCATCTAAAATATAGCAAAATCAACCCCATTGATCTCAATTATACCCATGTTCTGCAGCACCTCGTGCCAGCGTTCAAGATAAACATGTGGGTCCTCAGAATGTGTGCCACTGAAGTGAACTAGAAAGAGTTTAGTAAACTTATCCAGTCTCAATAAAGCCTCGAAATACATGGCGTGCCTATCACTGGTCTGTGCCACAACAACTGGCTGAACTACTCCAACTGGCGGGGCTACTGGAGCCTGATTCTGGGGAGCTATCTGCTCTGGAGCGGGAGTAGTGGGAGTTTGTGCTCCTCCCCCAGCCTGTGAAATGGCTGGTGCCATTGGAAATGTATCATTCTGGGCCACGCCCTCCATAAGACTCACCAAACGGACTAGTGTCCTGAAGCACTGGAGTAGCTATGAATCCTTCTAGGACCAGAACTGGTCCAACTGGTACATCCTGAACTGGAATCTACTCCTGAAGTTCCACCTGAGTTCCTACAACAGGTGCAGCTGCTCGATCTCTGGACTGAGCTCTACCTAGACCCCTGTCTCGGCCTCTAGCACAACCTCAGCCTCGACCTATACCCATGTACATAGTTGCCACCGGGGGTTCTGGTCCCTGTCCATCGGTAGATGTATTACGTGTTATCACCATCTGCAAGAGAATAAGAGTAGAATGGTTCAATCATCGATGATAGAATAAATTCGCACGATAGAATAAGAAAGAAGTGATGTTGTTCCTAAACTTCATAGCCTCTAAGAGATAAGTACAGACGTCTCAGTACCGATCCTTCAGACTCTACTAAGCTTGCTTGTGACTCGTGAGACCTATGTAACCTAGAGCTCTGATACCAACTGTCACAACCCAAAATTCCCACCTTCAGACCGTGATGGCGCCTAACATTTCACTTGCTAGGCAAGCCAACGTTAAAATAATATTAGCCATTTTTTTTAAAAAATTAAATTTATTAATAACAAAGAAATAAATGCGGAAGTAAAGTCTGAAATGTAGTGAATAAACAAAAAAGAATGTAGTAAATAATCCATAAAATAACGGTGTCTAAATACCATCCCATAATTGGTGTCACAAGTGCACGAGCTTCTAGAATAATACAAATAAGGGTCTGAATAAAATAGAGCTGTCTGGAAATATACACACAACTAAAGTAAAGTAGACGGGGACTTCAGAACTGCGGACATCGTGCAGTTATACCTCAAGTCTCCTCTGGTGGTCGAGCAAGTCTTTGGTACGCTGCTCGGAACAACTCCGAAATCTGCACAAAAAGTGCAGAGTGTAGTATCAGTACAACCGACCCCATGTACTGGTAAGTGTTAAGCCTAACCTCGACCAAGTAGTAACGAGGCTAAGGCGGGTCACTTACATTAACATGTACGCAATATTAGTAACAACAACAAATAATAGAAATAAATCAGGTAACTCATTTATAATAATTGAAGCCAACTCAGCAGTCATAACCAGTTATCATTTCCATCAATTTCCATTGCAGCGTGCAACCCGCTCTCACAATATTTTCATATTCAATTCTATTGTGACGTGCAACCCGCTCCTCCAATATATTCATTTTAATCAAGTCTGTTATGGCGTTCAACCCGATCCCTCAATATATATATCGACTTTTAAATAAGTCTGTTGTGGAGTGCAACCCGATCCTCCAATATGGACTTTTAATAAGTCAGTTGCGGCGTGCAACCCGATCCTCCAATATGGACTTTTAATAAGTCAGTTGCGGCGTGCAACCCGATCCTCCAATATGGACTTTTAATAAATCTGTTGCGGCGTGCAACCCGATCCTCCAATATATCCATTTCAATCAATTATGTTGCGGCGTGCAACCCGCTCCTCCAATATATTCATTTACCAATTCTTATAGAAGAAATTTTCCCAATAAATGCAATAATTAATATAAAATTATAAGACAACAAGCATACAATAATTATGCTTTAATTATGAAACAAACAATGACAAATAGCAAATTATTATGGAAATCAGCGAGAAAATAGGCAGTTTAATATTTAATATACTAAATGTCAAATAACAATTAAGACACATAATTCAAATAGCATGTAACAATTAATGCAGGAATTCAAGGATTAATATTTGACAAAGAATAGGAGAGAAACAATTATTATAGTAATTAATTCATGATTTAAAATGATTTATGATTTTTCAAGTAATTATGCAAACAATTAATTTGACGAAGTATAGACACTCGTCACCTCGCCTATACGTCGTTCACATGCATTTCACATAACAAATAGTCTTAGGGTTCTATTCCCTCAAGTCAAGGTTAACCACGACACTTACCTCGCTTTGCAAATTCCAATCAATTACTCGACCACAACTTTTCCTTTTAAATTTGTCTCCAAAAGCTTCAAATCTATTCACAAACAATTCAATATACTCAATACGAATCATAGGAATTAATTCCATATGAATTTACTAATTTTACAGATAAAATTCTAAAATTCATTTAAATATTCGACAGTGGGACTCACGTCTCAAATCTCAAAAAAACTTACGAAATCCGAACACTCATTCCAATACAAGTCCAACCAAACAAAAATTATCCAATTCCGATATCAAATAGACCTTCAAATCTTAAATTTTTGTGTTTGGAAGATTTTATAAAAATCTAATTTTTCTTCCCTAAATTCACGGATTCATGATGTAAAGGAGTATAGAATCATGAAGTATAATCAATACAGGATAAGGAACCCTTACCCTAATGTTTTCCCGTGAAAATCGCCTTACCCGAGCTCAAAAATGGTAAAGGGTTGAAAATGGGACAAATCCCATTTTCCAAAACGTAAGTTCTGTTTCTGGAACTGTTACCTTTCGCGAACGCGATCATTGCCTCGCGTTCGCGAAGCAGAAATTCCTGATGACCAATTTTACTCTTCGCGAACGCGAGGGCTACTTCGCGAAGAACACACCAGAAGCCTAAAGTCTGCAGAAAACCAGATTTCCTATGTCCGAAATCATCCAGTAGCCTATCTGAAATGCGGTATCAATAAGTCCAACATCGGTAATTTCTTAAAAATCATTAAGCTTTCAAGCTTTTAATTTTTCATAAAAATTCCATATCTCGGGCTAAGGACCTCGGAATTCGATTTCGGGCATACGCCCAAGTCTCAAATCACTATATGGACCTACCAGAACTGTCAAAATACTGATCCGAGTCCGTTTGCTCAAAATGTTGACCAAAGTCAACTCAACTGAGTTTTAAAGCTCTATTTAATTGTGTTGGCTTGGGCTTTTTAGTACGAGACTCTGAAAATTTATATTCCTGGGTTTTATCGATTTTCGATGACTGAGTTGTTTTAAATAAAAGAAGTTACTATAATGTTTTGAATTAATAAGTTTTACATCCGAAGCAATATATTATCTGATGTTTTATTTAAATTGAAATATCATTTTTCTTTACTCAAACTATTTCTAAAATAAACTCATTTCTTTGTTGAATTCTTACTTGGTTTAAAAATTGTAACCTTACTTTATTGAAAATAAATTAATCGTGCGGATCTTATGTATTGAAATATTTGGCACAAGTGTTGTTCGTGCGGTTGTGATTAGAGATATGGGAACGAGGTGTCGTGAGAATATGAAAGGGGGTCGAGAACTGTATTTTATGATTATGATATGAGATATTTATTTGGAAGAGTTTTATATTCGAAGGATACTTATTTGAAAAAATATATTTAGAGGGTATTTATTTGAAGAGATTATATGTGAAAGACTTGTTTAATTGGTTGTTCTTGTATTTCTTATTCGTCTAAGTAATAATTGTGGTGTTCTTGTTGCCTTACTGTTTATAGCAGTAGTGGATTATTGTTGCTATCACTACTATTTATTTTCGATTATTTTAGTATGGCACGGGTTATTTGACTAGTGAGTGTCTTGACTGTACCTCCTCACTACTACACTGAGGTTAGTCTTGATACTTACTGGGTACCGACTGTGGTATACTCATACTACACTTCTGCACATTGTTTGTGTAGAGCCAGGTAATGTGGAGTCAATTGACCGATCGCTAGCAATACGGATCTTGCTGTGGAGACTCAAGGTAAACCTGTTGCTGCGCTCGCAGGCTTCGGAGTCACCTTCTGATATTGTATTTGCACTGTTTTATCTCTATTTCAAAAAAGTTGTATTTATAGGCTTTCTAGTAACTCAGTTGACCTTATTACTTGTACTACCGATTTTGAAATTGTAAGTATTTTATAGAGATTTATAATTCGTATTTGTCAGTTGTTATTTAATATTGTTATTATTTCAGTAAATGTTAGGCTTACCTAGTCCCTAAGACCAGGTACCATCATGACATCCTACGGCGGGAGATTTGGGTCATGACATATGGAGATAATGGAGAAGAGTAGTGAGCATTACTCCTTTGGTGGTTATGGACATCCACCATAATTCAAGATTTTATAAGACTCCCCCTGGGATGTCCATAGATAATGTGCCTCATTAAAACCTTGTTAGGAAAAAAACTTATGGGAAAATAATCCTAGTGAAGGAAAAAGAGTATACATATCCTGTAATACGTATTGTTTGCTGCCTCATTAAAAACCTTGCCAAGAAAACCCAGTGGGATAAAACCGTAGCTAAGGAAAAAAGAGTACAGCGCGTATTTGCCTCCCCTTATGAAAATATCAATTTATTTCACCGAGATGATGTGTTCTAATCCTGTATACCAACTTCTCAAATGTTGAGGTTGATCATGCTTCGTTGAATAGAATCACCAAATTATCAAACGAACAAATTTATTGAACATTTATTTCACTGTTCAGTGAAGATTGTGTCTGATAAAGAACTTTGTTCAAATATATGATTTATTCTGTCTCCTTCAATATATCCTTCTTTCAATTGAGATAAGCAAACATCATCGTCTTCACTATTATTGGAGTCTTCTCTTCAAAGAAAAGTCACACATCGGTTGTGTGTTGAGTGACTTGATTTATCAGTTGCTAGTATATTGACATGACTTGAATACATATCAACAATTGATTGCCTTGTGAAATAATAATATGGTAGTACCCTCACATACAAATAGATTGTTTGAAGAACGAACTTTAGAAAATGCATGCATTTGCATAACCAATAAAACTTTGGCAATATTTGATAGAATAAACAAATCTATATCAAGGATTCCTTTTTGCAATATAATCCCAATAGTATTCCAATATCTTCATATAGGAATAAAACTATATCTTGCTAGTATATTATTATATTCATAGTTCTAGCAAGATACATTAGTGCACCAATTGCACTAGACACAAAAACTAATCATGTACTCCACGATCGCTCTAATTCACATAAGAATTTGTTGAATCTTTATTTAATAAATTTCTTGGGAACCTGTCACGACCCAATTTCCCCTCCGTGTGACGTCGTGACGGCACCTAGTCTCTACAACTACATAAGCCTAACATTTTGCGGAAATATGAAATAAAAATATAAATTTAACCAACTATTCAAAAATACACAACAAATTCCAAAACCCGAAACATCGTGAATCACAAACTACAGAAGGAAAGATCTAGTTTCTCTATACATCAGAGTCTAACAAGGAAATATACAGAAGATAATGGACATGGGAAAGAGTAAGGGGACTTCGAGGTCTGCGGACGCGGCAGATATACCTTGAAGTCTCCAAAACTGTCCCGGCTCACTGATAGTGCGGCTGATAAGGTGCACCTGGATCTGCACATGAAAAACATGTGTAGAGAGTAGCATAAGTACACCACAATCGGTATCCAGTAAGTTCCAAGCCAAACCACAGTCGAGTAGTGACGAGGTCGGGTCAGGGCCCTAATGGTAAATATATAATAAAACAATATAGAGCGTAATACCGTAATAAAATAAAGGCTGAAATTTAACAACAATAAAATCATAGAAGGTAACAGCTCAGTACACAGAAACACAACAGGGGATCTCCCGAGATACTGTCTCGTAGTCCCAAACGTAAATGAGCAGGGGGATCTCCCGGAATACCGTTCCGTAGTCCCAAAGTAAATGTGCAGGGGGATCTCCCGGAATACCGTTTCGCAGTTCCAAAGTAAATATGCAAGATAGGGGGATCTCCCGGAATACTGTTCCGCAGTCCCAAAGTAAATATGCAAGACAGGGGGATCTCCCGGAATACCGTTCCGTAGTCCCAAAGTAAATATGCAGTACAGGGGGATCTCCCGGAATACCGTTCCATAGTCCCAAAGTAAATATGCAGTATAGGGAAGAAGCAGAAAATTCACTAAGCATGCTGCACATAATTCACATAAACAATTAAGATACATAGACATGTTGTATTAGACTAAACATGATAGCTACACCTATTGGAATAACTCAATTAAGAATGGAAATAGATTAGTACTCATTAAAATGGTATAACTCAAAATAACAGGAAAACATGTTGTTGCTCGGTAAGAAAATCGGGTTTTACCACAACTAGTCTGTGTACGTACTCATCACCTCACGTACACGGCGCTCACAAAACACAATAGTTCCAAATCTTAAGAGGATTTTCCCCACACAAAGTTAGGCAAGCCACTTACCTCGAGTCAAGCTCAATCAATCCGTAAGAATACCCTTTCCACGAATATCCGACTCTGAATGGCCCAAATCTAGCCAAAAGCAATTACATATCATAATTACAACAATAATAGACTTATCTAATTAACGAAATCAACATTTTAACGAAAATTCTGAAATTAACTCAAAATCGCCCATGGGGACCACTTCTCGGAATTGGGTAAAATTCATAAAATACGAAAGCTCATTCACTCACGAGTCTAACCATATCAAATTTACTAAAATCCGACACAAAAATCTTGATCAAAACCCCAAAATTCGACCTAAGAACTTTTCTCAATTTTTCACCCCAAATCCGAATTTAAAAGATGAATTCAAGCATAGATTAGTGGAATATAACCATAAGGGAGTTAAGAATCATTACCCAAAAACTTCCTCTGAAACTCTATCCAAATTCCGCCTTCTACCGAGCTCTCAATCAAATTTGTGAAGTGAACTTCAAACCCTCGAATATGCCCCTTTTCTGCCTAGTTATTCCGCATCTGCGGACCATGGGTCGCACCTGCGACGCCGCACCTGCGAAATTTCCTTCACAGGTGCGGAAACGACTTAAGAGGGTTGGGTCCGCTTCTGCAGAAAAAGGGTCGCACCTGTGAGTGCGCGCCTGCGGACTATTGTCCGCTTCTGCGATCTCCTCCGCGCCTGCAGGTCCTTTAGTGCATCTGTGGGCAACGCAAATACGGCATTTCCCTTCACACCTGCGACCCCTGACCACACATCCTAAATCTGCTTCTGTGCTTGCCTCTATGCACGTGCGATCACGCACCTGCGGTCTCTCCACCGCAGGTGCAAAAATGATAGATGCATGAAGACTTCAGCAGCAACACAAATCTAACTTTTGATCCGTTAAGCACTCGAAATTCACCCGAGGCCCCTGGGACCTCAACCAAACCTACCAACCAATCCTATAACACCATACAAACTTAGTCGAGCCTTCAAACCACGTCGAATAACACCGAAAATCATGAATTAAGCACGGATTCAAGCCTAAGAACTTAGAATTTTCCAAATTCTACAAACGATGCCGAACCACACCAAATCTAGTTCGAATTACCTCAAATTTTACACATAGATCACAAATGACACTACGAACCTATATCCACTTTCATAAATCCATTTCGATCTCGATATCAAAATTTCCACTATCGGCCGAAATCGTCGAAAATCTAACTTTCGCCAATTCAAGCCTAAATCTACTACAGACCTCCAAAACACATTCCGGACGCACTCCTGAGCCCAAAATCACTCAACGGATCTAATGGAGTTGACGAAATTCCATTCCGGATCCGTCTTCATATAGTTCCGACTACGGCCTAAATTCTAAGACTTAAGCTCTCATTTAGGGACTAAGTGTCCCAAAACACTTCGAAACTCAAAACCAATCATCCCGGCAAGTCACAATAGCAGAAATAGATATGGGGAAAGTAGTTAATAGGGGTTCGGGGATCTAACTCTCAAAATAACCGGCCGGGTTATTACAGAACCTTAATATGCTTCAAAACAATTTAAATCCGTCAATGATTTCTATTATACGCATATCAAGTTTTTCATGTATTGCCAGATTACAACCTGAAATGACTACATCCATTACAGGAGAACATGTCTCTATATAATCAATGCAAGGATATTTATAAATCTTCTTGTGACACAAGTTGTCTTTATGTCTATTGACTTGACTTTGTTTCGCACAAGAACACATTTATACCTCCACTGGCTTTATATTTTCAAGTGTTAGGACTATTCGTCTGGCTTCACATTTTCAGGCGAAGTCTATTTTCATTGCGTATTTTTCATTTGGCCAATCATTTATCTGTCCAAATTTCATGACAGATTTGAGCTCAAGATCCTCGTCAATATTAATAATATTGAGCGCTACATTATATCAACAATATCGTCGACGATTATTTTATATCGATTCTATCGTTACCCAAATTAGACATAACTTATTGAGATGTGTTTATCTCATTACTTTCAGGTATTTGAGCCTCTCCCATGAGGTCTTATAAAGTGTTATGTCGTGGTGCTCTTATAGAGCGATTGCCTCCTTAGTATGACCATCTTTATTGCTCATATCCTTCTTCAAAGAGTTTTATATTTGGAACTGATTGGTCTGTTATGCTTCTTGCGTGCCATAGACTCTGTCCCTCATGGACTTTATTCTATTTGGAGCATTAGCAGCTGAAATATGACATTTAGCTTTTGGTCAGGAAATGCGTCTAGCAATAATTTGCAAATGAATTATCACTTGAACTTCAAGTTCATATTTTCTTGTACGAGGATCTATATGTATCCATAATAATTCATTCCACGTATCACTTTCTCAGATGCCTATTTTCTCCCCCTAATGTTGGGATCACCAAGACATTTCTCAACCTTCTTTGGGAACCCATCTTTGTGCGTTGTGGTGGCATAATTAAATCATATAGCACATCCATATTTCTAGATGAAAATTATTTGGTTCCTGGCCCTGAACCGATTGTGATAGGGAGAAATTTTCATAACTTGGCTAGACACTCGTAGAACTGTTGTTGTATATTAAATAATATATCTCATACCAAATTTCGTTTTGGGGGTTTTGTTCTCATAACCAATGGTTTGGCTATAATTAGAGTCATATAATTTCTGCTAAACCAACTTGGATTTAAACCAGCATTATCAAGATAAATCACCATAATTTATATTCTGGAATTGTACTCTAATAATTTGAGCAAGCAACCTTGCAAAAGTCAAACTGTAAGTTGATAACAAATGCATCTATTAAAATCATATAATAGTAAACAGTCCACATGGTAGATTATTGGGCCCATATATTTATCACATTTTATTCGTTCTAGAAATCAAGGGATTCAATCCCAACCTTAACTGGTATATCATGAGAATAAGCAGCACAAGAGAATTCTTGAAGAATCTTCTATTTCTTCAATATACGTAAATTCTCAATTAATTTTCGCATCATAATTGAACCAGGATGGCCAACCGGTCATGCCAACTAATAATTATTTTAGTAAACATCATCATACTTATTCTTGTGTAGTACAAATAGAAGGAAAATTGGGGTGACCTTTTATATTTACCCGCTATGATTAAAGTAATATGAAGATAATCAATCGTCCTTTCATTTATAGTCACAATATGCCAACCACTTAAAATTAATATATTTCAAACTCAAAAAATTTCTTTTGAGACTTACTACAATATCAATATCATGAACAATTTCACACATACGGGTAGTAACAAATTAGTTCTTTCAGAGCTTTTAATTGATTTTTTACTACAAGATCTTTTGTCACACTCTCCATATATTGAATGTCTCTTACACGAATAAAATTATATCATAATGATTGTCATGGTCAAAATCATCAAAAGAAAAATCATTTCTTGCTTTAATTTTGCCTTTAATAACCTTTTATAAGACATGGCAAAATATTTCCGGCATACCGCATGTAGGCGACCAATAACATATTCATGTAACCACACAATAATGTTCATTAACTGTCTTTCTCTCAAACCTCCCGTAGAGGTGAGTTGTAGTATTTATTCAACCATGCATAAATACATTCTTATGCATAATTTGTATCACATATATATTTTCACATTCACATTCAGGAACGGATTTGCATTTATAATGCTTATCACAAGTCACATTTTCAAGGGATGGACCATAATCATCTGAGCGTGCCTTTTATTTACAAACCACATTGATATGTATTTCCTTCACATTTGAAAGATTATTTTGAGAACCATTATTGTTCTCCTTTTTACAATGACCATAATGATGACTATTATTATTTTGGTCTTTGGCACACCCACATTTATTTGTCAATCACTTGTCTTCATTAGGGGTGTTCATAAAAATCTTAAAAATCGAACCAAACCGAAAACTGAACCAAACCAACCAAAACACCAATACTTTTTAGGTTAAGTTTGGTTTAGGTTTTGAATTTTAAAAACCGATCAAATTTGGTTTGATTTTGATTTTAAACAAAAATAACCGAAAAAATCGAACCAAACCGACTATAGAAGTATCACGACCCAAAGTCCCACCACAGGCGTCGTGATGGCACCTAGTCTCTAAGACTAGGTAAGCCGATTTCTATTACATTTTGAAGCAATTTTTTTTTTGAATTAAATAAGTAACCAAAACTAACAGCGGAATAAATATGAATATACATGTGATGACCCAAAAGGTCATCTTATGATTTAAAACTCGAATATGTGCTTTTAAACCTTTAAAATATTATTTTTACCCTCCTCGATCTACGTGCGCAGTCCGGGCATATTTCCAGAAAGATTTTATGTTGATACTAATGAAAAAAAGAAGTTTTGCCTTAAAAGTTGATTGTAGTTGACTTCGGTAAACATTTTTGGTAAACAGGCCCGGATCCGTGCTTTGACGGTCCCGGTAGGTCCGTATCGAATTATGGGACCTGGGCATATGCCCGGAATCGAATTCGGAGGTCCCTAGCTTGAGTTATGAATTTTTGATGAAAATTAAAAGTCTAGAAATTATTTGTTTTTAAGAATTGATTGATATTTGGCATTGTTAGTATCGGGTCCGTATTTTGGTTCCGGAGCTCGGTACAGGTTCATTATGATATTTAAGACTTGTCTGTGAAATTTGGTGAGAAATGGAGTTGATTTGACGTGATTCGGACGTCCAATTGAGAAGATATGAATTTTAAAGTGTTCTTGAGAATTTCATTTGATTTGGTGCTAAATTCGTAGTTCTAGGTGTTATTTTGGCGATTTGATCGCGCGAGCAAGTTCGTACGATATTTTTAGACTTGTATGCATGTTTGGTTTGGAGCCCCGAGGGCTCGGGTGAGTTTTGGATAGGCTACAGAGTGATTTGGACTTAGAAAAATAGCGGGTGTGCTTCAGCTGTCTTGCAGGCCTCAGACCTCGCAAATACGAGGTCGGGGTTGGCATTTGCGATCACTGTTGAGGTCGCATTTGCGAACTTCTCATCGCAAATGCGAAGAGAAGCTAGGCCAGCTTGTGTTCGCAATTGCGAACTTTTCTTCGCATCTGCGAAGGGAGTCTCGGAGGGGTATGGATCGCAAATGCGATCTTTTGTCTACATTTGCGAGGTCAGTGATCGCAATTGCGACACTTTCCTCACATTTACGAAGGGCAGCAGGATTGTGAAGGCTTCGCAATTGCGATAGCCCCTTCATAATTACGAGTTCGCATTTGCGAAGCTCAGGTCGCAAATACGACGTCTGCAGCTGAACAAAATAACTTTTGGACGGGAATTTTCATTCATTTCCATAATTTTCAAGACCTAAAACACAAGAGGCGATTTTCCAAAGACCATCTCTTCCCCAAATCATAGGCAAGTGACTCAAAACTAGTCTCTTTCAATCTTTCACTACATTTTACAAGATTTTAACCAAAAATCTAAGGTTTTCATGGTAGAATTAGGGGTTTTGGGTAGAAACTAAGGATTTCGGAAATTTGGAGATTTACTCCTCAATTTGAGGTCGAATTCCAAAACCAATTATATAATCGAGCTAGGGGTGAATGGGTAAATGAATTTTGGTCCGAACCTCAGGTTTTGATTTCTTTAGTAATATTTGATATTATTGAGTCATTTTTGAATAGATAAGGGTGGTTTGGAGGTGAATTCCAAAGGAAAAGTTGTGATTGAGAATTAAGTGGCCTTCGGAGTAAGGTCAGTATTGTGTCTAACCCTGACTTGAAGCAATTAGGAACC
Source organism: Nicotiana tomentosiformis (assembly GCF_000390325.3). NCBI lineage: Eukaryota > Viridiplantae > Streptophyta > Magnoliopsida > Solanales > Solanaceae > Nicotiana > Nicotiana tomentosiformis. Next base: position 15,434,697 of record NC_090815.1, on the reverse strand, counting down.
TTAGATTACTTGCTAAGTGAAATTCATGTGAGCGGCGTATATGTGAGGTGACGAGTACTTATGTGCCGCCAATTTACCTGTTTTCCATGTTTCTCAGTTTTTCTTATATTGTCTCCACCCTATGCCTAATTGCGATGTGCTATACTAGAGTTGTTCAATTTATCGTTCTCATCATGTTTACGGATTTTCTGGTGATAATTGAGTGTTTATTTCAAAGTTGAGATTGATGTTATGAAACCAAATATTGAGGTAAGGTTTGTACTTGTTATTCTATCTCCCTGTTGATATTTATGCATTGCATTATGGTAAGGGAGAGTGTTAATTCACGAAGGGTGATGCCGCACCATATTGTGAGTGTTAATGCACGAAAGGTGATGCCGTGCCATATTGTGAGTATTAATGCACGAAGGGTGATGCCGTGCCATATTGTGAGTGTTAATACACGAATGGTGATGTCGTGCCATGATATGAGAATTAATGCACGAAGGGTGATGTCGTGCTGTTTCTATTGATTTTTTTATGGTGAGATTGAGAGTAAAATCACGAAAGGTGATGCCGTGCATTTTTCCTTACTTTATTCACTATTCATGTTGATTCATGGTATATTGACTGCTCCAGTGATCATTCTGTTGTAGTTCTTTATCTTGTATTCCCCTCAGTATGTTCCCCTCCCGACATTTCCTGTTTAGTTCTTCATTTATGTTATTTGAATATACATTGTTAAATTGTACAGGTTAATTTGTAGGTGCCTTGCCTTAGCCTCGTCACTACTTCGTCGAGGTTAGGCTCGACACTTACCAGTACATGGGGTCGGTTGTACTGATACTGCACTCTGCACTTTCTGTGCAGATTTTGATATCGGCTCGAGTTGATCGAGATTCTGCTATTGGTCCGCTATCCGGAGAGCCAAGGTAGATCTATCGGCATTCACAGACCTTGAAGTCCCCGTCTATCTTTTCTGTTCTAATGTTTCTTCCATTCAGACAGTTGTATTTCTTTCTGACTATTACTTGTAGAAAATTCTAGAATGCTCGTGAATTGTGACTCCAGATCCGGGTGGTAGTAGTTAATACAGATTTATGATATTTTGCACTTGTTATATTTTATCTTAGTTAAGTATTGTTAATTACTAAATGGAAATAAGAAATTGGTTAAGGATTCTCTAATGTTGGCTTGCCTAGCAAGTGAAATGTTAGGCACCATCACGGTCCCGTCGGTGGGAAATTTCGAGTCGTGACAGTTGGTATCAGAGCACTAGGTTGCCTAGGTCTCATGATTTACGAGGAAGCTTAGTAGAGTCTGGAGGATCGGTACGGAGACGTATGTGCTTATCTTCCAGAGGCTATGAAGTTAGGAACAAGTTTCACTTATTTTCTTCTTTGTCGTACGATTTTGCTTCCTCAATACTAATTGAACTCTTCTACTTTTATTCTCTCGCAGATGGCGAGAACACATACCGCTTTCTCAGCTGAGCAGCAGCCAGAGCCTCTAGTGATAGCTCCTACACAGGGCAGAGGTCGAGGCCGAGGCAGGGGCAGGGCTCAGCCTAGAGCCCGAGCAGCAGCCCCAGCAGTGGAGCCTCAAATTGAGCTTGACGAGAAGGTTCAAGCCCAGACTATTCCTGCCGGACCAGCTCAGGTTTCGGAGGGGTTCATTGCTACCCTAGTACTTCAGGATGCTTTGGTCCGTTTGGTGGGCTTTATGGAGAGTATGTCCCAGACTGGGGCATTTCCCATGGCACCAGCAGTCTCTCAGGATGGAGGAGGAGCCCAGACTCCTACCACTCCCGCTTCGGAGTAGATAGCTCTCCAGTGTCAAGCTCCACCAGCTCAGCCAGTCGGATTAGTTCTGCCGGTTATTGCAGAACAGGTCAGAAATGGGCCAGCTATGTCTTCTGAGGCTTTATAGAGATTGGACAGGTTTACCAAGCTCTTTCCTATTCACTTTAGTGGTGCTCCTTCAGAGGACCCACAGGAGTATCTTGATAGCTGTCACGAGGTTCTACGAAACATGGGTGTAGTGGAGACCAATGGGGTTGATTTTGCTGTATTTCAGATGACTGGTTCCGCCAAGAAATGGTGGAGAGATTACTTGTTGACCAAACCAGCTGGGTCGCCTGCTCTTACTTGGGACCAGTTCTCTCAACTCTTCATAGATAAGTTTCTGCCTATCACACTGAGAGAGGAGCGTCGCCGTCAGTTTGAACGTCTCCAGCAGGGCAATATGACTGTTACTCAGTATGAGACCCGTTTTGTGGATTTGGCCCATCATGCCATTCTTCTGCTTCCCATTGAGAGAGAGAGAGGGTGAGGAGGTTTATTGATGGACTTGCTCAGCCTATCAGATTGCAGATGGCTAAGGAGACAGGGAGTGAGATTTCTTTTCAGGCGGCTGCTAATGTCGCCAGACGGGTTGAAATGGTTCTTACTCAGGGAGGTCAGGGGTCTGACAAGAGGTCTAGTCATTCCGGTGAGTTCAGCGGTGCCTCATCTAGAGGCAGGAGTACTTTTGGTAGAGGCCATCCTCCTAGTCTATTTCATTCAATGCTCCAGGCATCCCACAGTGGCTCAGGTGGTCGTGGCCCTCAGATACATTATTCCGACCAGCTAGCCTACAGTGCACCACCAGCTCCTATTAGTGAACCTCCACTCCAGAGTTATCAGGGTGGTTATTCATGTCGATAGGGTCAGTTTCAGGGTCAGCAGTCACAGCAGCCGAGGTTATATTACACTTGTGGTGATCCGAGGCATATTGCTAGATTTTGCCCTCGAGCAACGGGCAGCTCACAGCATCAGAGTTCTCGTGCCATGGTTCCGGCACCAGTTGCTGCACCACCTGCTCAGCCAGCCAGAGGTAGAGGACAGACTATTAGAGGTGGAGGTCAGGCCATTAGAGGTGGAGACCAGTCAGCTAGAGGTCGTCCCAGAGACGTAGTTCAGGGTGGTGGAGCCCAACCCCGGTGTTATGCTTTCTCAGCCAAGCCTGAGGCTGAGTCATCTGACGTTGTTATCACAGGTACTGTTTCAGTTTGCAGTAGAGATGCTTCAGTTCTATTTGATCCGGGATCTACTTACTCCTATGTGTTATCCTATTTGGTTGTGCCCCGTGATTCTTTGAGTGCTCCTGTGTATGTGTCCACACCAGTGGCAGATGCTTTTGTTGTAGATCGTGTTTATCGTTCATGTGTGATCACCATTGGGAGTCTTGAGACTCGTGTAGATCTTATACTTCTTGACATGGTTGATTTTGATGCCATACTGGGTATGGATTGGCTGTCACCTTATCATGCTATATTAGATTGTCACGCCAAGATGGTGACCTTTGCCTTGCAGGGGTTGCCTCGATTAGAGTGAAGAGGGAATCTTGGCCATTATGCCAGCAGGGTTATCTCTTATGTGAAGGCTCGGCATATGGTCGAGAAGGGGTGTCTAGCTTATTTGGCTTATGTCCGCGATTCTAGTGCAGAGGTTTCTTCCATAGATTTGGTGCCGGCTGTTCGTGAGTTTCCAGAGGTGTTTCCTGCAGACCTGCCGGGGATGCCACCCGATAGGGATATTGATTTCTGCATTGATTTGGCTTCGGGCACTCAGCCTATTTCCATTCTGCCATATCGCATGGCCCCGCCAGAGTTGAAAGAATTGAAGGAGCAGTTGCAAGATTTGCTTAATAAGGGCTTACTGTCTCGCCCTGGGGTGCACCGGTGTTGTTTGTGAAGAAGAAAGATGGATCGATGAGGATGTGTATAGATTATCGGCAATTGAACAAAGTCACCATCAAGAACAAATATCCATTGCCAAGGATTGATGATTTATTTGATCAGCTTCAAGGTGCCAAGGTGTTTTCAAATATTGATTTGAGATCTGGCTACCATCAGTTGAGGATTAGGGAATCCGATGTTCCTAAGACAGCTTTTCGGACTCGGTATGGGCATTATGAGTTTCTAGTGATGTCATTTGGGCTGACAAATGCCCCAGCAGCATTCATAGATTTGATGAACCGGGTGTTCAAACCCTACTTGAATTTCTTTGTGGTTGTGTTTATTGATGATATCTTGATCTACTCCCACAGTCGAGAGGAGCATGAACAGCACCTTCGGATCCTTCTTCAGACTCTGAAAGACAGCCAGTTATATGATAAGTTCTTAAAATGCGAGTTTTGGTTGAGTTCAGTTGCTTTCTTCGGTCACGTTGTATCAGTAGAGGGTATTCAGGTGGATCCTAAAAAAATTGAGGCAGTCCAGAACTGGCCTAAACCCACATCAGCTACAGAGATCCGTAGTTTCCTGGGTTTGGCGGGCTATTACCGTCGATTTGTGGAGGGGTTTTCATCCATAGCAGCCCCGTTGACCAGATTGACCCAGAAGGGTGCCCCATTCAGGTGGTCAGACGAGTGTGAAGCGAGCTTTCAGAAGCTCAAGACAACCTTGACTACGGCTCCGGTATTGGTGTTACCCATAGGTTCAGGATCTTATACAGTATATTGTGACGCATCTCGTATTAGTCTGGGTGTGGTTTTGATGCAGGGTGGCAAGGTTATTACATATGCTTCACGGCAGCTGAAGGTTCACGAGAAGAATTACCTTGTTCATGATCTAGAGCTGGCAGTCATTGTTCACGTATTGAAGATTTGGAGGCACTATCTTTACGGCGTGCCATGTGAGGTATTCACTAATCATCGGAGCTTGCAGTATTGGTTCAAGCAGAAGGAACTCAATTTGAGGCAAAGGAGGTGGCTGGAGCTATTGAAAGACTATGACATCACCATATTATATCATCCCGGGAAGGCCAATGTGGTGGCCGATGCTTTGAGTAGAAAGTCAGTCAGTATGGGTAGCCTTGCATATATTCCAGTTGGTGAGAGACCGCTTGCATTGGATGTTCAGGCCTTGGCCAACCAGTTCGTGAGATTAGATGTTTCTGAGCCCAGCCGTGTTCTAGCTTGTACAGTTGCTCGGTTTTCTTTATTTGAGTGCATCAGAGATCGGCAGGATGACGATCCTCATTTACTTGTCCTTAGAGATACACTGCGGCACGGTGGTGCCAAGCAGGTTACTGTTAGAGATGACAGAGTTTTGAGGATGCAGAGTCGTATTTGTGTGCCTAATGTGGATAGACTTCATGAGTTGATCCTTGAAAAGTCCCACAGTTCCCGGTATTCTATTCATCCGGGCACCGCCAAGATGTATCAGGACTTGAGGCAGCATTATTGGTGGAGGCGAATGAAGAAGGACATAGTTGCCTATGTAGCTCGGTGCCTAAATTGCCAGCAGGTAAAGTGTGAGCATCAGAGACCTGGTGGTTTACTTCAGAGGTTAGATATCCCTGAGTGAAAGTGGGAGCGTATCACTATGGACTTTGTTGTTGGACTCCCACGGACTCAGAGGAAGTTCGATGCAGTTTGGGTTATTGTGGACAGGCTGACTAAGTCAGCGCATTACATTCCTGTGGAAGTTACCAATTGCTCGGAGCAGTTGGCAGAGATTTACATTCGTGAGATCGTCCGTCTTCACGATGTGCCCGTGTCTATCATTTCTGATCGAGGTACGCAGTTTACCTAGAACTTTTGGAGGGAAGTACAGCGTGAGTTAGGTACGTGGGTTAAGTTGAGCACAGCATCCCATCCTCATACGGATGGACAGTCCGAGCGTACTATTCAGATCTTGGAGGATATGCTCCACGCATGTGTTATTGACTTTGGATGTTCTTGGGATCAGTTTTTGCCGTTAGCGGAGTTTGCCTACAATAACAGCTACCAGTCGAGCATTCAGATGGCTCCCTATGAGGCATTATATGGTAGACGGTGTAGTTCACCAGTTGGGTGTTTTGAGCCGGGGGAGGCTCAGTTATTGGGTACAGATTTAGTTCAGGAGGCCTTGGACAAGGTCAAGATTATACAGGATCGAGTTCGTACAGCTCAGTCTAGGCAAAAGAGTTATGTCGACCATAAAGTTCGTGATATTGCATTCATGGTCGGAGAAAGAATATTGCTTCGGGTATCGCCCATGAAGGGTCTTATGAGATTTGGGAAGAAGGGAAAGTTGAGCCCTAGGTATATCGGGCCATTTGAGAACCTCGAGAGGGTGGGGGAGGTAGCTTATAGACTTGCGTTGCCTCCAGGATTATCCTCAGTTCATCCGGTATTCCATGTGTCTATGCTCCAGAAATATCATGGTGACCCGTCCCACGTGTTATATTTCAGCTATGTCCAGTTGGACAAGGATCTGACTTGCGAGGAGGAGTCGGTGGCCATTCTAGACTGGCAGGTTCGTCAGGTAAGGTCAAAGAGTTACCTTTCAGTTCAAGTGCAGTGGAGAGGTCAGCCTATTGAGGTAGCTGCTTGGGAGTCCGAGTCCGATATGCGGAGTAGATACCCCCACCCTTTCACCAACCCAGGTACTTTTCTATGTCCGTTTGAGGACGAATGGTTGTTTTAGAGGTGGAGATTATGATGACCCAAAAGGTCATCTTATGATTTAGAACTCGAATATACGCTCTTAAAGCTTTAAAATCTCATTTTTACCCTCTTTGATTTACGTGCGCAGTCCGGGTATATTTCCAGAAAGCTTTTATGTTGAAAACTAATAAAAATAAGCATTTTTGCCTTAAAAGTTGATTTTAGTTGACTTCGGTCAATATTTTTGGTAAACGGGCACGGATTTGTGCTTTGACGGTCCCGGTAGGTCCGTATCGAATTATGGGACCTGGGCTTATGCCCAGAATCAAATTCAGAGGTCCCTAGCTTGAGTTATGAATTTTTGATAAAAATTAAAAGTCTGGAAATTATTTATTTTTAAGAATTGATTGATATTTGGCATTGTTAGTATCGGGTCCGTATTTTAGTTCCGGAGCCCGGTACAGGTTCATTATGATATTTTAAGACTTGTTTGTGAAATTTGGTGAGAAACGGAGTTGATTTGACGTGATTCACACGTCCAATTGAGAAGATATGAATTTTAAAGTATTCTTGAAAATTTCATTTGATTTGGTGCTAAATTCGTAGTTCTATGTGTTATTTTGGCAATTTGATCATGCGAGCAAGTTTGTATGATGTTTTTAGACTTGTGTGCATGTTTGGTTTGGAGCCCCGAGGGCTCGGGTGAGTTTTGGATAGGCTACAGAGTGATTTGGACTTAGAAAAATAGCTGGTGTGCTTCAGCTGTCTTGCAGGCCTCAGACCTCGCAAATACGAGGTTGGGGTTGGCATTTGCGATCACTGTTGAGGTCGCATTTGCGAACTTCACATCGCAAATGCGAAGAGAAGCTGGGCCAGCTTGTGTTCGCAATTGCGAACTTTTCTTCGCATTTGCGAAGGGAGTCTCGGAGGGGTATGGATCGCAAATGCGATCTTTTGTCCGCATTTGCGAGGTCAGTGATCGCAATTGCGACACTTTCCTCACATTTACGAAGGGCATCAGGATTGTGAAGGCTTCGCAATTGCGATAGCCCCTTCGCAATTACGAGTTCGCATTTGCGAAGCTCAGGTCGCAAATACGACGTCTGCAGCTGAACAAAATGACTTTTGGACGGGAATTTCCATTCATTTCCATAATTTTCAAGACCTAAAACACAAGAGGCGATTTTCCAAAGACCATCTCTTCCCCAAATCATAGGCAAGTGATTCAAAACTAGTCTCTTTCAATCTTTCACTACATTTTACAAGATTTCAACCAAAAATCTAAGGTTTTCATGGTAGAATTAGGGGTTTTGGGTAGAAACTAGGGATTTCGAAAATTTGGGGATTTAGAACTCAATTTGAGGTCGGATTCCAAAACCAATTATATATTCAGGCTCGAGGGTGAATGGGTAAATGGATTTTGGTCCGAACCTCGGGTTTTGATCAAGCAGGCCCGAGGTCGATTTTTGACTTTTTGGAGGAAAATTTAGAAAATCTAAATTTATTCAATGTAATTGATTCCTTTAGTAATATTTGATATTATCGAGTTATTTTTGAATAGATAAGAGTGGTTTGGAGGTGAATTCCAAAGGAAAAGTTGTGATTGAGAATTAAGTGGCCTTCGGAGCAAGGTAAGTGTTGTGTCGAACCCTGATTTGAGGCAATTAGGAACCTTAGATAACTTGCTAAGTGAAATTCATGTGAGCGGTGTATATGTGAGGTGACGAGTACTTATGCGCCGCCAATTTACCTGTTTTCCATGTTTCTCAGTTTTTCTTATATTGTCTCCACCCTATGCCTAATTGCGAGGTGTTATACTAGAGTTGTTCAATTTATCGTTCTCATCATGTTTACGGATTTTCTGGTGATAATTGAGTTTTTATTTCAAAGTTGAGATTGATGTTATGGAACCAAATGTTGAGGTAAGGTTTGTACTTGTTATTCTATCTCCCTGTTGATATTTATGCATTGCATTATGGTAAGGGAGAGTGTTAATTCACGAAGGGTGATGCCGTGCCATATTGTGAGTGTTAATGCACGAAGGGTGATGTCGTGCCATATTGTGAGTGTTAATGCACGAAGGGTGATGCGTGCCATATTGTGAGTGTTAATGCACGAATGATGATGTCGTGCCATGATATGAGAATTAATGCACGAAGGGTGATGCCGTGCTGTTTCTATTGATTCTTTTATGGTGAGATTGAGAGTAAAATCACGAAGGGTGATGCCGTGCATTTTTCCTTACTATATTCACTATTCATGTTGATTCATGGTATATTGACTGCTCCAGTGATCATTCTGTTGTAGTTCTTTATCTTGTATTCCCCTCAGTATGTTCCCCTCCCGACATTTCCTGTTTAGTTCTTCATTTATGTTATTTGAATATACACTGTTAAATTGTACAGGTTAATTTGTAGGTGCCTTGCCTTAGCCTCGTCACTACTTCGTCGAGGTTAGGCTCGACACTTACCAGTACATGGGGTTAGTTGAACTGATACTGCACTCTGCACTTTCTGTGCAGATTTTGATATCGGCTCGAGTTGATCGAGATTCTGCTATTGGTCCGCTATCCAGAGAGTCAAGGTAGATCTATCGGCGTTTACAGGCCTTGAAGTCCCCGTCTATCTTTTCTGTTCTAATGTTTCTTCCATTCAGACAGTTGTATTTCTTTCTGACTATTACTTGTAGAAAATTCTAGAATGCTCGTGAATTGTGACTCCAGATCCGGGTGGTAGTAGTTAATACAGATTTATGATATTCCGCACTTGTTATATTTTATCTTAGTTAATTATTGTTAATTACTGAATGAAAATAAGGATTTGGTTAATGATTCTCTAACGTTGGCTTGCCTAGCAAGTGAAATGTTAGGCGCCATCACGGTCCCGTCGGTGGAAAATTTCGGGTCGTGACAATACAACCTCCCAAGACTGGTAGTACTGAGTCATGAACTCTAACTGAATACATGGAATGATCACGAGGACCGAATATACAATATTTTTTGATTACAAATTAACAGTACAATGAAATGAAAAGACTCCAAGGGACTGTGACGGCCAAACAGCTCTACCTTGAATCCTTATGATCACGCTTTAACTCTGCTCAAGTACGATATCTCCAATACCTGGCTCTGCACAAAAATATGTAGAAGTGTAGTATGAGTACACCACGATCGATACCCAATAAGTATCAAGACTAACCTCAATGGAGTAGAGACGAGGTACAGTCAAGACACTCACTAGTCTAATAACCCGTGCAATATGGTATACAAAATAATAGGAAACAAATAACGATAAGGGCAACATAAAACAATCAATGATATGCACAGTAAGACAATAAAATCACCATTTAATATCGCTCAACAATTAATAAATATAATTACACCCAGTTAAATCAAGTTCTTCAATTAAATATCTTTCACATATAATTCTTACGAATAAAACTCTTATCAAATATATTTTCGTCGAATAAATATCTTTCAAATATAATTCTTTCATATAATTCTTCTTGAATAAAAATCCTTTAAAATAAATATTTTGAATATAATTCTTTCGATTAAAGAGTCACCATGTGACACCTCATTTCAAAATCATAAAAATACGGGTCTCAGCCCATTTTCATATTTTTCGTAAACACGGGTCTCAACCCATTTTTCATATTTCCACGGCACCTCATTCCCATAATTAAATCATCATATTTTTCCAGCACCTCGTGCCCTCATTTCATATCACAACTGCATGGACAATTCTCGTGCCAAATATCTTTATTATTTACTCACGGCACCTCGTGCCTACAATTCATTTTATAATCCGCCTGGCAATAGCCACAGGCTCTCAATTTCAACATAAATTAGATTGTTATCAATTTACCAACAACAAGACAAATTGCACAAGGTATAAAAATAAATACAAAAAAATCACAACATCACATGAAAATCATCAACGCCACAACCCCACATCATCACATATCGTCCCTGACAATAGCCACCCTTATCGCTCCTATTGCCACCCTTATCGCTCCTATAGACACCCTTATCGCTCCACCCAGACAATATCAATAGCCACCCTTATCGCTCCTATAGCCACCCTTATCGCTCCGCGCAGACAATATTCCAACAACACAAGAACAGTGAAATGCCACCCTTATACCTACATAATATCAAAGATGAAATGCCACCCTTTTCTCCTCAAAATAATAATTCACACAACACAACAATTTACATGGCAACATAACAAAATCAATTCACATTACAGTTTGCCCAATGGCCACAACAAATTCCAAAGATATAACAAAAATTAATTAATTTTACAACAAATAGCCAAAAGCTCCACACAATGTGTACAACACCCAAAAACAACCAATAGACATAGAAATTACTCAACATAAAAGCAAAGTCTTCATTAACTCTAAATTTTCAATAATTATATAAATACCTCTTCTTAAGCTCATTTAATTAATTATTTGCAGAGGGAAAATCCAAAATGAAATTAAATTCCAATAATTATCAAACCAGTAAATTCACGGAAATTCATAAATAATCAACTAACAATCATATCAAATTGTCATATAACAACAGAGTCAACAACAAGGATTTAGGCACGACAAATAGATGATTAAATATATGCCGACAATTATCCAATTTACTACACAATATGCTCAAGACTTTATCTTAATAAAATTTACACATATAAACCAAGTACGTACTCATCACCTCGCGTACATGGTTTTCAATTACACAAATTGCACATAAAACTCAATGCCTAAGGGAAAATTCCCCCACTCGAAGTTAAGCAAGACACTTACCTTTTTGAAATTAGGTAGATATTCCAAAATAGTCTTCTTGCTTGAATTGACCTCCGGACAGCTCAAATCTATCCAAATTAATTGTATAACTTCATAAAAATTAATCGGACACAATTATGGATAATAATACGTCGACTTAAAAATTTATTCCAAAAAAGTCAACAAAATTCAACGCGGGACCCGCCTCTCGGAACCCGACATAATTTTCATGAAATTCGAATACCCATTCCGATACGAGTTCAACCATACCAATTTTATTGAATTCCAATAAAAACTCCACTTCCAAATCTTAAATTTTTATTTTTGGAAGATTTTACAAAAATTTTGATTTCCTCCATTTATATCCAAACTAAACGATGAATATAATCATAGATTTATAAAATATAATCAATTTAGGATATAAAACACTTACCCTAACCAAGCTTGTGAAGAATCCCTCCAGAATCGCCCAAACCCGAGCTCCAAAAATTCCAAAACGAAAATGGCGAAATGACCATTTTTGGTCCTTAACATTCTGCCCAGTTTGTGCACCTGCGGACCATTTTATCGCACCTGCGAGCTCGCTTTTGAGAGCCAATTCTCGCTTCTGCGACGTCCACTGGCGCTGCCCTCGCACCTGTAGAAAAGCTTCCGCTTCTGCGCTCACGCAGGTGCGAGAAATTCTTCGCACTTACGGCCTCAGTCCAGCCCAGCCAATTTCGCTTCTATAAGCTTCATCTCGCTTCTGCGATGGTCACACCTGCACCCAAATTTCCGCAGGTGCGATCCCAACAGGTCTGCCCAGAAACAGCAGAAATCTCGGCATTTTCAACAAGTCCAAATTCGATCCAAACCTTGTCCGAAACTCATCCGAACTACCCGGGACCTCGTACGAATTTACCAATAAGCCTTGTAACACAATACGGACCTACTCGGGGTTTCAAATTACATCACACAATAGCAAAATTACGAATCAAGCGTCGAATCAAATTTTGAGTTTTCAAATCTTCCAACTTCTATATTTTGCGCTGAAACTTATCAAATCAATCCGGAATAACTTCAAATTTAGCACACAAGTCATAAATGACGAAATGGAGCTATTTAAATTTCCGGAATCGAAATCCTACCTCGTTATCAAAAATTCACCCTTCGGTAGGATTTTTCCAAAAATCTTCTATTTTTCAACTTTGGCCAAAATGCGTCGAATTGTCCTACGGACTTTCAAATCCGAATTCGAACATACGCCTAAGTCCGAAATCATCATACGAAGCTATTTCCATCATCTAAATTCTATTCCGGGGTCGTTTACTCAAAAGTCAACTCTCCGATCAACTCTTTCCATTTAAGCTTCTAAATAAGAATTGTTCTTTTAATTAAATTCTGAATCTTTCGAAAATCAAACTCGACCACACCCATAGTTCATAATACATATTACAAAGCTTCTCCAGACCTTAAGCCACTAAACGGGGTGTCAATTCTTAAAACGACAAGTCGGGTCGTTACAAGAAGTAGCTATTTAAATTTATTATTATACATATATATATATATATATATATGCCCGATCTGGAGGCATATAATTTAAGCCCGGTCGTTCTTCAACACTTGTCGTTCTAAGTATTTAATCCTGATCTGGCGGCATAAGACCCTAAGCACCTTCTTATTATGTATAATGACTTGCGTGCGTGGTTGAATTCAGTTACCGGATGATTCAAAGTGATTTGGGACACTTGGTCCCTAAAAGGGAAGCCTAAGTTTTAGGATTTTGACCGTAGTTGGAACCGTGTGAAGACGACTTCGGAATAGAGTTCTGTCAATTCCGTTAGCTCCGTATAATGATTTTGGACTTAGGAGCGTGTCCGAAAAATTATTTGGAGGTCCGTAGTGGAATTAAGCTAGAAATGGCGAAACTCAAAATTTTGAAAAGTTTGACCGGGGGGTTGACTTTTTGATATCGGGGTCAGAATCCAATTTCGGAAGTGGGAGTAGGTCCGTAATGTCGAATGTGACTTGTGTGCAAAATTTGAAGTCATTCCAAATTGATTTGATGTGTTTCGACACAAGATATGAAATTTGAAATTTCAAAGTTCATTAGGCTTGAATTGGGGTATGACTCGTGGTTTTCGAGTTGCTTGAGGTGATTTGAAGGTTCGACTAAGTTCGTATGATCTTTTGGGACTTGATGGTATATTTGGTTGAGGTCCTCGGGGGCTCGGGTGAGTTTCGGGATGGTTTCGGATCATTTTTCCTTGTTTTGCAGCTGCTGGAATTGATATCTGGTATTGTTCTTCGCGAATGCGAAGGGTCTCATGCATTCGCGAAGAAGGATTTTGGATGGCTGGAATTTGCCCATCATGAACGCGATGAAGAACACACGAACGCAAAGAAGGAGATGAGTAAAGCATACGCGAACGCAAGTAGTCAGACACGAACTCGAAGAGGAAAGGGAGTTGGGGGCCTGCCTGGCGTTAAGCCTTCGCGAACGCGACTCTTGTCTCGCGAACGCGAAAGGCAGAGGTCGGAAGGCATCGCGAACGCGATGAGGATATCGCGAACGCGAATAAGGAATCTGGGCAGCACATTTTTTGTGCTTCCCGAATGCGAAGCTATGGTCGCGAACGCGATGAAGGCACTTCTGGGCAGAATTAAAAGTCCCAAAAACGGGGGTTTGAGTTCATAACTCAAAATCAAATTTGGAGCTCGGTAGAAGGCGATTTTTGGAAGGATTCTCGCGTGGGTGTTTGGGTTAAGTGATTCTTATCCAGTTTTGATTAATTTCCATGATTATGTCTTTGAATCCATCATTTAATTCGGATTTAATGGAGGAAAAATCAAGATTTTTGTAAAATCTTCCAAAAACGAAAATTTAAGATTTGGAAGTTGAGTTGCTATTAGAATTCGATAAAATTGGTATGGTTGAACTCGTATAGGAATGGGTGTTCGGATTTCATGAAAATTATGTCGGGTTCCGAGAGGAGGGTCCCGCGTTGACTTTTTGGAATAAATTTCTAAGTCGGCTTTTTATTATCCGGAATTATTTCCGATGAATTTTAATAAAGTTATACAACTGATTTGAATAGTTTTGAGCTGTCTAAAAGCCAATTCAAGCAAGAAGGCGATTTTAGAGTATCGGCATAACTTCTAAAAAGTAAGTGTCTTGCTTAACCTCGAGTGGGGGAATTACCCCTTAGGCATTGAGTCTTATATGCAATTTGTGTAATTGAAAACCATGTACGCGAGGTGACGAGTACGTACTTGGTTTATATGTGCAAATTTCATTGATTAAAAATCATTAGACGCCCTTATGGATTGGAAATTATTGGCAATCATTAAATCCTCTATTTGTCATGCCTAGATCCTTGTTTCTTGAAATTATTTTTACATGATGATTTGGTGTGATTGCCACTTTGATTTTTATGTGAAATATTATTTTGTTGAGTTGTTCACTTCCGGATATTTTGTTAAGATTGTTTGTGCACATTATGGTCGAGCCATGGGCTCCTTATTGTGGAAAATAAGGTATTGTTGATTTTTGTGGCAAGTTGTGATATTTGAGCACTTGATGTGCAATCTGTGATAAGTTGTAATATTTGAGCACTTGATGTGCAATCTGTGATAATTTGTGATATTTGAGCACTTGATGTGCAATTTGTGATAAGTTATAATATTTGAGCACTTGATGTACAATCTGTGATAAGTTGTAATAATTGAGCATTTGATGTGCAATCTATGCGATGTTGTAATATTTGAACACTTGAGGTGCAGTTTATGAGATGTGTGTATTGGCACATTATATTGTGGGAGTTATGTTCGGGTATTTGCATGAGGTTTCTGTCGTGCTATTATTACTATTAATTTATGCACATGTGGCGTGACAAGGCGGGCTATTTATATATATGTGTGAGTTTGCGCATGTGGCGAGACAAGGTGGGAACATTATTATGCACGTGTGGCGAGACATGGCACGCATTTACTTTACTATTGCACACGTGGCGAGACAAAGGGGCTATGTCGGGGATTGATTTGTGATGGCCTGGGGACATTATTGTTGTTGCATATTTATTTTGGGACTACGAGGCGGTACCTCGAGAGATCCCCTGTTGAGCACTTACTTCGGGACTATATTTTCACTTGCCCTTGGTTATTATGTTTTTCCCAAATTTGTCAATTCTTGTGTTTTCCGTGATGTATTATTTGACTTAATATTAAGTGTTTTGTATTTCTTGAGGTATTGTGTTGACCTTGACTTTTTCATACAAGACTATGAGGATTTGTATTTTTGGGTTGTACTTGTCTTTGATGATTGAGTTGTTTTAAATAAAAGAAAATTTCCAATATGTTTAATTTAATAAATTTTATATCCAAATCAGTAGTTTATTTGATGCTTTATTTTAAAGGAAATGTCATTTTTCCTCTCTCAAACGATTTCTAAAATAAACTTATCCTTTTGTTGATTTCTTACTTGATTTAAATATTTTAACCTTACTTTATTGAAAATAAATTGATCTTGTCGATCTTATATACATTGATATTTTGGTACGTGAGTTGTCCGTACAGTTATGAAAATAATATGGGCATGAGGTGCTGGGAAAATATATGATGATTTTATTATTGACACGTGAGTTGTCCGTGTGATGGTGATAGAAATATGGGCACGAGGTGTCGTGGAAAATATGAAAAAGGGCCGAGACCCGTAATTTTATGATTATGAAATGAGGTGTCACATGGTGACTTTTTAATTGAAAGAATTATATTCAAAATATTTATTTGGAAGGATTTTTACTTAGAAAGTATTATATGAAAGAATTGTATTTGAAAGATATTTATTTGAGGAAATTATATTTGAAAAGATTTATTGAACGAATTATATTTGAAAAATAATTATTTGAGAAAATTATATTTGAAAGATAGTTATCTAGAAGAATTATATGTGAAAGACATTTATTTGAAGGACTTGATTTAATTGGGTGTAATTGTGTTTATTAATTATTGAGTGATATTAATGGTATTCTTGTTGTCTGTTGTGCATATCACTGGTTGTTTTATCCTGCCCTTATTATTATTTGTTTCCTATTATTTTGTATATTATATTGCACATGTTATTAGACTAGTGAGTGTCTTGACTGTACCTCGTCTCTACTCTATTAATGTTAGTCTTCATACTTGACCATGGTGTACTCATACTACACTTCTGCACATTGTTGTGCAGAGCCAGGTATTGGATACATCGGACTTGAGAAGAGTTAAAGCAGGATCATAAGGATTCAAGGTAGAGCTGCTTGGTCGTCGCAGTCCCTTGGAGTCTTTTTATTTCATTGCACTGTTAATTTTAATCAAACAGTATTGTATATTCGATCATCGTGATCATTCCATGTATTCAGTTAGAGTTCGTGACTCAGTACTACCAGTCTTGGGAGGTTGTACATTCATATTTGTTCCGCTATTAGTTTTGGTTACTTATTTAATTAAAAAAAATGGCTCTAAAAATGTAATTGAAATCGACTTACCTAGTCTTAGAGACTAGGTGCCATCACGACGCCTGTGGTGGGATTTTGGATCGTGACAAGTTAGTATCAGAGCTCTAGGTTCATAGGTTCTACGAGTCACGAACGAGTCTAGTAGAGTCTTGCGGATCGGTATGGAGACGTCTGTACTTATCTTCGAGAGGCTACAGAACTGTTAGGAAATTTCCATTTCTTTCATTCCTGTCATGCGGAATTTGTTGAATTTGGAATTTGAACCTTCGTACCTCCATTCTCTCACAGATGGTGAGGACACGTGCTACTGAGTTAGCTGAGCAGGCATCCGCACATACTGCTAGGGCTGCAAGAGGCCGGGGTCGAGGTAGAGGCCGAGGAAGGGCACGTGCTACGACTAGAGCACCTGTCAGAACAACAGTTGATGAGGCACCAGTAGCTCCAGTTGGGGGACAGGTACCAGAAGCACATGTTGTTACCCCCGGACTTCAGGAGACTTTGGCACAGTACCTTAGTATGTCTGGTACATTAACTCATGCGGGATTGATCTCTGTTGCACCAAACATTCCGCAGATTGGGGGAGTAGCTCAGACTCCTATCACAACTCCAGAGCAACAGGTTCACGTTGGTTAGGTTCTGGGTGTAGTATTGGTACAACTTGTTATTCCGGTTCGGCCTGAGGTTAGGCCCGAGGCATCAGAAGAAGAACAAAAGAGGCTTGAAAAGTTTAAGAAATATGATCCACCAAATTTCAGTGGCACAGCTATAGAGGATGCCCGAGAATTTCTAGAGAATTGTCATTGTATTCTCCGCACCATGGGTATTGTGGAAGTGAGCAGAGTTGCCTTTACTATATTTCAATTGTCAGGCGCAGCGTATCAGTGGTGAAAAATTTATGGAGAAGGTAGACCAGCAGATGCAATACCACCAACTTGGGCTCAATTTTCGGAAATGTTCTTGAAAGAGTTTGTTTCCCAGACTCTCCGAGATGCATGGCGCACAGAGTTTGAATGGTTGCGTCAGGGCACTATGACGATATCAGAATATGCTATCAGGTTCATTGAGTTAGCCCGTCATGCACCTATCTTGGTTCCTACAATCAGAGAGCGGGTCCACAGAGGGGCTCGAATATGATATTAAAATATGCATGGCTCGAGAATTGCAAACTGATACTCCATTCCAACAAGTAGTGGAGATTGCAAGAAAGATTGAGGGTGTTTTAGGCGAGGAAAGGGAGTCTAAAGAGGCCAAAAGGTCTCGAAGATCTGGAGGGTTCAATGGATTTTGCTCTTCAACTAAAACCCATTATTGTGGAGGCTCGAGCAGTCGGTCAGCTCAATCTGCACATCAGATTACTCGGAGTGTTCCAATTTATAGTGCACCACCGACACGAGATTCTTATAGTGGTTATTCCAGTTTTCCGGCACAGACTCAGTATGAGCAGTCGCGATCTCAGAGGGGTTGTTATGAGTGTGGTGATACTAGGCATATCATGAGAGATTGTCCCAAACTTGAGAGGGGTGTATTTCATCAGAACACTCCAGCTACAAGCTTTATTCCATCTGATACTCCATGTGCACAGTCAGCTAGATATGGAGGACATGCGGGTAGTGGGCGCCTTAAGAGGTGGAGGCCCGACCCGTTGATATAATCACTATGATTTGACTGGGGCCAATACAACATATGGTGTCGTTACAGGTACGATCCTGATTTTTATTATAAAGGATAATTTCCCTTAATTTGATTCGGTTCTGAATATTGAGGTGAGTCCTCCTATTATGCTCCACTTATGGGTGAGCTTCGTAAATTTGTGACACACTTATATGTTTATCCCTGTTGGGAGATTTAAGGATGTGAACCCATATCTGTCATTTTATTTTTGTACACCAGTGAGGGATATAAGTCCAAAAGTAATTTTTATTATTCATTACTGTGGGTGTAATGTATTTCGGAATAATTGATTCTAACTTTTATGAATTATATGCCCTACCGGTATGAGGGTTCATTATGTGTTATGAAAACTATTTATGAAATTTATTGAAAAGAAGAAAGAAAGGAAATTAAAATTTCAGTTGGTAAAATGTGCAAAATACTTGTGATTCGAAGTTGAGGACGAGATCCTCGTATTTTTATATGGTGTGAAATATTTAAACTGGGCTGCAAGCCGCGATGGAAGTTATATAAGGACGAGGTCCTTGTGGTGAAATGTTTATGAGTTTAAAATTCTCCCTTGTGAAATTTAATTTGTGTAATAATATTAATAGGGAGTCATGCCTATTAGGCTTATTTGATAATTCTTGTATATTTTTCTGTTCATATTCAGCTATTTTCGTGTTGTAAACATTGAGTTTTAGCCTATGAGGTGAGTGCCCAGGTGGCGTTAAATATGACTCATTAATCCTAGTAAGTAATCATGAGGTCTTCATGCCTCACATTCTGTTGTCAGTGTTGTGAAAATTCGAAATGAGGTGGTGGTTAATATGAGATTAATTGATGATGTTGGGATTAATTATGAACAGCTTTTAAGACCTGGGATATGGTGATGAGCATGCATATGATGTGCTTCATGTCCTGATATCATAATGATAATGCAGTGCTTGTAATGCTGAGATTGGTGTTATTCATATATACCTTGAGGTATTTTATTGGGTTGTGGATGTGTTATTAGGAGTTATTTTGGTGTTACTCTGCCAGGTGGATATGCCCAATTACAGGGGAGACTCTGCCGAAATTTCTGAAAAATTTGAGAGTTAGTAAAATTTGAAGGATTGAGAATTACAAAAGAAGAGACAAATTATGTTATGTGTTTGAGGGCGAATGATCCTAAGCGGGGGAGAATGAAACACTCCAGAAAAATTTTGAAGTACTTCAACACTATCAAGAAAGTTGATGTGTGTAGGCACGAGTTGCTACAGCCAGTCGAGACTAATATCGTGCGTTGATGAAAAATCGGACTTTCTGAAAATGTTTGGAGTGTAAGAAATTGGTCTTAAGGTTCACAAATATGGATAAAAGAAATAATCTCAAATGAGATAGTGTTTCCAGACTTACCTCCAATGCAGTAGCGTGGGACCAACCGTGAGTATATGTGTAAAAGAAATCATCAATTCGGTAACCTCAGAATAATTATTAGCACGTTCGAGGACAAACGTTTGTTTAAGAGGTAGAGAATGTAACGACCCGACTTGTCATTTTAAGAATTTAAGCCCCGTTTGGCAGCAGAAGGCCCTGAGCAGCTTCTTATTATGTGTATTGGCATGCGTGCATGGTTGAATTCAGTTACCGATGATTCAAAGTGATTTGGGATAATTGGTCCCTAAAAATGAAGCTTAAGTCTTAGGATTTTGACCATAGTCAGAACCGTGTGAAGACGACTCCGGAATGGAGTTCCGTCGGTTCTGTTAACTCCGTATTGGAGGTCCGTAGTGGAATTAAACTGGAAATGGCGAAACTCAAAATTTTGGAATGTTTGACCGGGGGGTTGACTTTTTGATATCGGGGTCGAAATTCGATTTCGGAAGTGGATGTAGGTCCTTAATATCGAATGTGACTTGTGTGCAAAATTTGAAGTCATTACGAATTGATTTGATGTGTTTCGGCACAAGATATAGAATTTGAAATTTTAAAGTTCATTAGGCTTGAATTGGGGGTATGACTCGTGATTTTCGAGTTGTTTGAGGTGATTTGAAGTTCGACTAAGTTCGTATGATGTTTTGGGACTTGATGGTATGTTTGGTTGAGGTCCCGGTGGGCTCGGGTGAGTTTCGGGATGGTTTCGGATCATTTTTTCTTGTTTTGCAACTACTGGAATTGATATCTGGTATTGTTCTTCGCGAACGCGAAGGGTCTAATGCATTCGCGAAGAAGGATTTTGGATGGCTGGGATTTGCCCATCACGAACACGATGAATAATACGCGAACGCGAAGAAGGAGATGAGGAAAGCCTACGCGAACGCGAGTGGTCAGACGCGAACGCGAAGAGGAAAGGGAATTGGGGGCCTGTCTGGCGTTAAGCCTTCGCGAACGCGACTCGTGTCTCGCGAACGCGAAAGGCAGAGGTCGGAAGGCATCGCGAACGAACGCAAAGAAGGATTCTGGGCAGCACATTTTTTGTGCTTCGCGAACACGAAGCTATGGTCGCGAACGCGATGAAGGCACTTCTGGGCAGAACAAAAAGTCCCAAAAACGGGGGTTTGAGTTCATAACTCAAAATCAAATTTGGAGCTCGGTAGAAGGCGATTTTTGGAGAAATTCTTGCGTGGGTATTTGGAGTAAGTGATTCTTATCCAGTTTTGATTAATTCCCATGATTATGTCTTTGAATCCATCATTTAATTCGGATTTAATGGAGGAAAAATCAAAAAAATTGTGAAATCTTCCAAAAACGAAAATTTAAAATTTGGAAGTCGAGTTGTTATTGGAATTCGATAAAATTGGTATGGTTGAACTCGTATCGGAATAGGTGTTAGGATTTCATGAAAATTATATCGGGTTCCGAGAGGCGGGTCCCGCGTTGACTTTTTGAAATAAATTTCTAAGTCGACGTTTTATTATCCGAAATTATTTCCGATGAATTTTAATAAAGTTATACAACTGATTTGAATAGATTTGAGCTGTCTGGAAGCCAATTCAAGTAAGAAGGCGATTTTGAAATATCGGTATAACTTCTAAAAAGTAAGTGTCTTGCTTAACCTCGAGTGGGGAAATTACCCCGTAGGCATTGAGTCTTATATGCAATTTGTGTAATTGAAAACCATGTACGCAAGGTGACGAGTACGTACTTGGTTTATATGTGCAAATTTCATTGATTAAAAATCCTTAGACGCCCTTATGTATTAAATTGAAAATTATTGGCACTCATTAAATCCTCTATTTGTCATGCTAGATCTTTATTTGTTGAAATTATTTTTACATGATGATTTGGTGTGATTGCCACCTTGACTTTTATGTAAAATATTATTTTATTGAGTTGTTCACTTCCGAATATTTTGTTAAGATTTTTTGTGCACATTATGGTCGAGCCATGGGCTCCTTATTGTGAAAAATAAGGTATTGTTGATTTTTGTGGCAAGTTGTGATATTTGAGCACTTGATGTGCAATTTGTGATAATTTATAATATTTAAGCACTTGATGTGCAGTTTGTGATAAGTTGTAATATTTGAGCACTTGATGTGCAATCTGTGATAAGTTATAATAATTGAGCATTTGATGTGCAATCTATGCGATGTTGTAATATTTCAACACTTTAGGTGCAGTTTATGAGATGTGATATTGGCACATTATATTGTGGGAGTTATGTTTGGGTGTTTGCACGAGGTTTCTGTCATGCTATTATTACTATTTATTTATGCACATATGGCGTGACAAGGCGGGCTATATATATATATATATATATATATATATATATATATATATGGGTTTGCACATGTGGCGAGATAAGGTAGGAACATTATTATGCACGTGTGACGAGACAAGGCGGGAATTTACTTTACTATTGCACACATGGCGAGACAAGGGGGCTATGTCAGGGATTGATTTGTGATGGCCTAGGGGTATTATTGTTATTGCATATTTATTTTGGGACTACAAGGCGGTACCTCGGGAGATCCCTTGTTGAGCACTTACTTCGGGACTATGTTTGCACTTACCCTTGGTTATTTTATTTTTCCTAAATTTATGAATTCTTGTGTTTTCCGTGATGTATTATTTGACTTAATATTAAGTGTTTTGTATTTCTTGACGTATTGTGTTGACCTTGACTTTTTCGTACGAGACTTTGAGGATTTGTATTTTTGGGTTGTACTTGTCTTTGATGATTGAGTTATTTTAAATAAAAGAAAACTTTCATTATGTTTAATTTAATTAATTTTATATCCAAATCAGTAGTTTATCTGATGCTTTATTTTAAGGGAAATGTCATTTTTTCTCTCTCAAACGATTTTTAAAATAAACTTATCCTTTTGTTGATTTCTTACTTGATTTAAATATTTTAACATTACTTTATTGAAAATAAAGTGATCTTGTCGATCTTATATACATTGATATTTTGGTACATGAGTTGTCCGTACAGTTATGAAAATAATATGGGCATGAGGTGCCGGAAAAAACTATTATGATTTTATTATTGACACATGAGTTGTCTGTGTGATGGTGATAGAAATATGGGCACGAGGTGTCGTGAAAAATATGAAAAAAGGCCGAGACCCGTATTTTTATGATTATGAAATGAGGTGTCACATGGTGACTTTTTAATTGAAAGAATTATATCCAAAATATTTATTTGGAAGGATTTTTACTTAGAAAGTATTATATGAAAGAATTGTATTTGAAAGATATTTATTTGAGGAAATTATATTTGAAAAGATTTATTGAAAGAATTATATTTGAAAAATAATTATTTGAGAAAATTATATTTGAAAGAGAGTTATCTGGAAGAATTATATGTGAAAGACATTTATTTGAAGGACTTGATTTAATTGGGTGTAATTGTGTTTATTAATTGTTGAGTGATATTAATGGTATTCTTATTGTCTATTGTGCATATCACTGGTTGTTTTTTCTTGCCCTTATTATTATTTATTTCCTATTATTTTATATATTATATTGCACAGGTTATTAGACTAGTGAATGTCTTGACTGTACCTCGTCTCTACTCCATTAAGGTTAGTCTTGAAATTACTGGGTACCGACCGTGGTGTACTCATTCTACACGTTTGCACATTTTTGTGCAGAGCCAGGTATTGGAGATATCGGACTTAAGAAGAGTTAAAGCGGGATCGTAAGGATTCAAGGTAGAGCTGTTTGGTCGTCGCAGTCCCTTGAATTTTTTTTATTTTATTGTACTGTTAATTTTAATCAAACAGTATTGTATATTCGGTCCTCGTGATAATTCCATGTATTCAGTTAGAGTTCGTGACTCAGTACTACCAGTCTTGGGAGGTTGTACATTCATATTTGTTCCGCTGTTAGTTTTGGTTACTTATTTAATTTAAAAAAATGACTCCAAAAATGTAATTGAAATCGGCTTACCTAGTCTTAGAGACTAGATGTCATCACGATGCCTGTGGTGGAATTTTGGGTCGTGACATTACCAGTATAAAGTTATGTTATGCTATAATGAATTGAGACTCAAACCCAACTTTTATCATCATGGAGCATCACAACTTGAATCCGATGTCTTATCCTCAATCAATGTCATAATTTGTCAAAGTAAATTGGGACCATAAAATATTATCATTCATGATTATATGCATAAGTGAATTAAGTTTCAACAATACATATATAATATAATCTTATCGTCAGAATATTTATTATAAATTCTATTGGAGTTCAAATGGACCATAAATCAATGTCATAATATCTCTTGAATCAATTTAGGATATTGCTACTGCATAGGCTAATATAAGACAGAAAATATAAAGAATATTTTCAAATGTATGTATCGGGGTGATGTTATTTCGATACAATTTTAATTGAAAATAAATTCTGGGGGTAAGTTGTACTTAAAATTTTAAAATCATGTAAACATAAAGTTGTAATACGTCTTCAATTATAGTAGTAATTTTGATAGTCACAGTACCTCTCCAATTTGGTAATCATTTTATACCATACCCATCCTTATAAATGTAAGTCTAACTCAACATCAAACAAACAAAACTAAATCTCATGCATCAAGAATCAAAATACTTAGGAAGGGAAAGACCAAAGATACTGCTATAGTTCGATGCTAAGCCATCCTTTTTTTTAATCACTAGCTTTATGTAGTGTTTTCTTTATATTTTTCGTAATATTAGGCTTACCTAGTTGTAAAGACTAGGTGCCATCACGACACCTTACAGAGGGTTAGTTTGGGTTGTGACACTCTAATCCCGCCTTTAAACCCTCTGTATTGATCTCTCAACTACGTTAGGAGTGGTGTTGTTCAATAACTACCTAAATGTGTACTCTCTCTCGAGCAATATACACATTAAATAGGTACAGTTAATTGAGAGCTTTTCAATTAACAACAATAAAAATATAGTTGAACAAGTAGAGAAAAATCAAAGGCAAATCTATATTAAATGCAGTAGAAAATCGTCCTCCAATAGGTTCATTATAATCTCAAATGTGCTATATATTTCTGCATAACTTGCACAAACTCATAAAAACACCACTATAATGAATGAAGGCAAAGAAATCTTACGAATGGTCGTACTTGATTTAACAAATTCATTTCTCTGCAAAACTATAATTATATTATTGTGTAATATAAACTATATTAACCCTTAATCACAAAATAATTTAATATTAGTATGCATAATAAAATTCACTCCCTGGACAATAGAGATCTCGTATATCTCAACTTCTTAAATTTTCACTTTGGGTTTGGTTTAGGCAACAATTATGTTCCTTACTAATAATTAGGACTAAAAGTCTACGAAAAAGGAACTTCATATTAGATCTAATTTCTTAGGATTAAAGAACATAAAAGTAGATATTTGTGTAGTGGTATGCATGTATAAATCCTTACCATTATGAAGAAAAATTAGAATAAAGTTATCTTGCCGCCAAATTGGTATTGGCCAACGCCATGGAAGTTAAAGAGCAACTACCACATAATCTTGATAGAAGAATATGAAATAAGACATTCGTGTTGATAACGTGTCATGAAATATAGCTTAAAGTAACAATATAGAACAAACAAAAACAAGTTCAGAGAAATAGAGAGAAAGAGATGAGAGATTCTTATTTCTTCTTTAATTGTGTTATATTTCCTATCTACAAGGCTTTTATATAGGCATGAAAAGTGAAGAATCCCTATTGTAAAATAGTGAATGGAATGGCCACTATTGAGTGGAATGGTCATTACATAAATGTCATTGAATATGTCATTAAGCATTTGAGAGGAAGATCACGGGAAGGTTATAGAGATAATGGAGAAGAGTAGTGAGCATCACTCATTTGGTGGTTATGGACATCCACCAAAATTCAAGATTTTATAACAGGAATAAGTAATATAAAATACTAGTGAAAAAGTTGTTTTTCCTCCTTTGATGGAAAATATTTTTCTTGAAAAATAACTTGTCATACCAAATATCAAAAAGTAACTTTGTGAGAATACCATAGTAAAAAAAGCTAACATAAAAATACAGTAGAACTTTCATTGTATCAATTACATCCAAAATCATGATTTTGTTTATGCTCTAAGCCTCTAACGATACAAACCATTACCATCTAAAAAGTTGTTGGATTAACAAGAATATGTGCTTGACCAATAGAATAAAAGGCTTACCTTTAATTTGTACGTCCGTGCAAGGATAAGAATGAGATTCACAAAACTAAACTAACCTTTAATTTCCTTGAAAGAAAAATTATGTAGTATTAGAGTGAAAAGAATCCAAATAAAACGAAATGAATATAGAAAATTTATATAGTCAACCCCAATTAGTCTATGATACCCATTTGGTATTCTCATATCCTTGCAACTGGAGCAATCAATCAAGAATGCTGACAAGTGACAACCACCACAAAATCCAAAACCAATATCAAATTCCTTATCACGAAAAAGTATTACCACCAAACATTTTTAGATTATACATTACAAAATCCAGCAAACTCAGTCAACTGGACTTATCATTTATTCAGTCCCTAGCAATAAAACTTGTTTTACAGGCTCACTAACTTGAGGGTATTTGCCTTCTCCTGCAGACTGTCAAGCAAGCTATCGAAACTCTTCTTGAAAGAGTCCACACCCTCCAATTCAAGCTGAGACCCAACAAAACTCCAGTCGATACCCAATTTCTCGAGGGCACTGTAAATACCTTCGGCTTCAGATACGTTTGAATCAATCGTCCTTGCAACGGAACCGTGATCGATAAATGCTTGAAGAGCTTGATCAGGCATCGTTGAAACCTAACCGACATTTAATTAGAGGTCAACCATCATGCAAACACAGAGTAACATGAATTATTCACACCATATGGCGTCTTTTGAGGCCACTCGTCCGAAAATAATTGCAACCGCTAGCCAAATATATAAAAAAATATATACATTGAAGATGTATATTATATATTAATACACAAAAAATATACATTTTCCGGCTATTATTTTGGAGGGCGGTTATACATGGTAAATTTAACAACAATGTGATCACATACCCAATGTGATCGCACAAGTGGGGTCTGAGGAGGGTAGAGTGGTACTAAGCAGACCTTAGTACCCCTACCTTGTGTGAGATAGACAGGTTGTTTTCGATAAATACAATGTAGATTTCCCTAATTAAAATAGTGGCCTCAAAAAAGGCCATTTGTGCAAATGGCCTCAAGTAGTATTTCATTAAAGGTCCATCCAATAAAAGTGATTTGATGTTTTCTACATGGCCACAATCACCACAAACAATAAAGCGAGAAGACGACTCACCGTGTCTGGTCCAATGAGAGGATCCACATATAAAGTGTCAGGATATGCTGGGTTCTTAACACTAGTTGACGCCCACAGTAGCCTCTGTTTCTTCGCACCTTTCTTTACCAAAGCTTCCCATCTAGGACCAGAAAATTTCTTCTGGTAAAGCTTATAAGCAAGAGCTGCCTGCGCATTTGCAGCCTGTAGTGAAAGTAAGACAACAGAGGTTATCTGTCACTTGTATTTCTCTAACATCCCAAAAAGAATAGACAAATTCATAGCTGTATTAGCTACCTTCCCACGAAGATCAAGAGCCTCTGGAGTTCCAATTTTCTCAAGCATCTTGTCAACAAGTGTGTCTACTCGACTGACGAAAAATGAAGCAACACTTGTGACTCTGGAGAGATCACTTAGCCCAGAGGCTTCAAGGCCATCGAGGTAAGCATCAATTACTGCTTCATATCTCGCAAGAGAGAAGATGAGCTGTGCATATACATAAGAGCTACTTCAGTGTTCAAAAAACCAATAAAGCACAGAGGAAATGGAAGAAAATCACACGAAACATCAAATTATTTTGAGTAGTTTCTTTAAATAAACAAACATGGACCTAAAAGCGCAGTAGTAATGGATCTTTGTTTTTTTAATTTATTGTTCAATAGTAACGCATCTTTATTTAATTAAATAATTCTCTTTATCTTGCACTCAAGGGTGTGGCCTAGTTGTCAATGAAGTGGGTTGAGAACCATGAGGTCTCAGATTCAAATCCCGGCGGAGGCAAAAACACTAGGTGATTTCTTCCTATCTGTCCAAGCCTTGGTAAACAGAGTTACTTGGTACCTGTTGCTGGTGGAAGGTAGCAGGTATCTCATGGAACTAGTCGAAGTGCGCGCAAGCTAGCCCGGACACCACCGATATATAAAAAAAAAAAATCCCTTTATCACTCACTAATCCAGTGCCATACAAATATCTCTCTTATAAGCAAGAGAAGACAAGCAATCTTTAATCTCATGCATGAGGCGTCAAGTTGTCAAAAAAGGTGACAGGGAATCAACTCACCGTGACATTGACACTTATTCCAAGTGAAATAACTTCCTTGATAGAAGGAATGCATGGAGCAGTAGCAGGAATTTTTATATACACATTGGAACGCTCAACCTTCTTATGAAGCCACTTTGCAGCCTCTACAGTGCCCTCCGTATCCTCAGCAAGTCTAGGTGAGACTTCAACAGAAACGTACCCATCGCCACCATCTGTTTTATCGTAGATTGACTCAAAGAGTTTGCATGCATCTTGGATGTCCTTTACCACAAGTTCCCAGTATACGCTCTCTATATCTTTTCCAGCTTGTACAAGTTCCCTGTAAAGAGCAGCGAATGAAGATAGGTAGAGTGGAAAACAGGCAAAACGAATAGTCATAAGGTGAAAAAAATCATATATTCATTTCTCGTAATATGTTGTTGAGAGGACCCTTTGAAAAGAAAAGGGAAAACAACATCCTACGTTACTACGAGTCCATCAAACACTATGACAATGTGATTTAAATTGGAAATGGCATTAATATAACATACAGATGCCCATCATAAAGCTCCAAGAGCCAAAGGGTGCAATACACATAACAAACCCAACTTTTGAACGGGTATGTGACCAAACTTCATTTAGAAACAAAAATATTTATCTTTACTTTCGCAAGATCCAATGCACATATCTTTCCTCATATCTACTCTTCGATTTTGGCATTCACGTTAAATCAAAAAAAAATATTCTAAACCCCTAGCATTCAACAACAAATTATTGCCAGAAAGCACAACTACTAATGAGAAACATATCAAAGTATAGATTACCGAAACTGTTCATTGTATGCATTTGATGTTGATATCGCTTTCTGGAAAATCTGCAATAATCAAAAGCTAAGAGTTAGGTAGATTGATGGAATTGTAGACTAACAAGTAGAAACTAAAAACTGTAGAAATTTTATTCAAAAAATAATGACAACAGGTTAATAGTTTACCGCAGGATTGCTGGTTACACCTCTGACACCACTCTCAATCAATGGAAGCAAATCTGTAACAGGCCGGCAGAGATTGTCATACCAGGGGCTTTGGCCTTGCCTCTCGTAGAGATCATGGAGAGTTGTTCTCTTCACTGTGCTTCCATTTCCATCAGCTTGAGAGCATTTGACACTGTCAAATAAATTGATGATTAAAATATTACTCAATTTGTGCAGTAAAAGCGTATAACATTTGTTAGAAACACAAACTAAGGCAGAAAGGTACATATAAAGATTTGAATATATCGCCGTTTTATAAGTGAAGTGACATTTTAGAAATTTATCAGCACAATTGGCATGCTGATACGAACATTTGAGTACAACAAAAGTAGTTCTCATATATTGTGTAGAGAACTAATAAAGTACAACAGAATTAGTTTCCAAAGATTATGTAGAGAACTAATAAAGACGAACATGGCCTCTATACTGTAACAATTATGTACATCTGTAAAGATTTGAAATATCTGACTTTATATTTCTAACTTCAATCTAATTAGAGATTTTTTTTTATAAGTTTAATAAGGATAAAACACAAGAGTTTGAGGGGTCATTCATCCAAGAACTACTAGCACCAAATTTAGCGTTCTGATATTTAAAAAAAGACGTCTTTTCCTTTCTTCTTCTTTTTTTTGTGTGGAGAAAAATCCACTTTTCGGCATAGATAAGCTGTAAGCAATCAAGAATTTAACTGTAGTAAAGAATCAACGGACTATTCAATTGACCTTTCTAGTTTATGTACCCTTACAGAAAATTGATAAATTTGCATATCACATGAAAATGAAAAGCATCAAGCTTTTTACCTCAAGGGCAATCTAAAAAACATGAGCAAGAAACCATTTTTATAGAATGAATATAGCAGGGATCAAATCTTAAACATAGAAAATAGAAGCACAGTAAAAAAAAAAAAAATAACAAGTGAATAAATTAAACAAGTCAAGTAACAACTGCAAGTCCGCATATATGCAATTTTAAAAAATTATGATCCAAATGAAATAATCTAATTTTAATGAATCCTATGAATAACAGAGAAAAAAAAAAAGTATTACCACAAAGAGCCTCTGATAGAAGGGTTGAAAACGAGTGACAATTTAGAAGCAGAAAATTTATGGTCAAAGGTGGTGGTTTTGTTGGTACGAAGATCAAGAAAGCATTTGGGTGCAGATGAAGATCTGGTCGTAAAAGAGGTGGAGGAAGAGTAGTTGAGTGCTGGATTTGAGAGCTTAGAAATGGTAGCCATTTTTGAAAGAAAAGAGAAAAAGAGAGAGGGTTTACGAAAATGGGTTGGTGAGTGTTATAGTTTTGACGATGGACGATATAAACGAAGATGAAATGGGGGTTCAAGGGGAAAGGTTGGTGCGGCTGATTAGGGGTTGTTTGGTTAGAGTGTTTGTTTTTTTATTTATTAATAATAATAATAATAATAATAATAATAATAATAATAAAAGAATTGTTATATCGCGAATAAAAAGCAAAAATTATTATTATTAAAAAAAAGAATCTAACAAGGAGTGTATACGTTTTTTGGATTTTTTACTTATTTCGATACCTAATTTAGAGTCCGACTAACCTGTATTTCGCCGAAAATATTTTAGGTACAGCCAAATGTGACTCTATTTCAAGATACGAACCCCCAAGATTTATAATTAAGGATGGAGAAATATTTACTATCTCACCACAATCTTTGGTGGTAATACATAATATTTTATTTTATATCCTATAAATATTCGTATAACTTAATACAGATATTATTAATACTATCAATCAAAATATTGCATTAGTTATGTTGAGCTAAATTTTTATTATATGACTAATGAAACACCGCATTAATTATGCAGGTTCTTTTTTTTTTTTCTATTCCCTCCGACCAAACATCGGAGTTTGGTGGTTGTTTTGGTGGTTGTCCATTGTAAACTTTGTTGTAATTATATGATATATTTTTAATGAAACTTTTATGCTTGATATTAATAATATAAAACACATAAAATATTTGCCTGATTATTTTTTCTATTCAAATTATAATCGTGTATTTTGTACCATTTCCTCCCAAACATTTTATATCAGGTATGTGAAATTTTACGCTGAAATAATATCTCTAATCAAGTAACCAAACGATCCCTTAGACTTTGCGTTTGATAATGTTCAGAAAATTAATAAAGAAAAGATAAAGGGTTGTTTTCAGATTGGGGTTGGCTTTAGGTGGTAGGTAAAAGCCAAGAAAATAAGGGTGATCTTGGAATAATACTCTATTAACTAATACAACTATCACACTGTCTACTGTTTAGGTGTTACGTGGATTTGGCAATAGGGTACAAAATTTTCATTATAAGAATTTAGGGAAAAAAACAAATTAAGATAAGCGGCATAAAGTCACAAGATATTTCTTATTTAATTATTTGCTAAGAGAAGAAGAGAAACGAGAATAGATAAAACTATTTCAATATTTAATCATGTGGCTATGTAATTATGAGGTTTCACCTATCGCAGTAATAAGGGCCCGTTTGGCCATAAAACAAAATCACTTTTTTCAAAAAACAATTACTTTTCTTCGAAATTAGTATTTGGTCATAAAATTTTCAATTTTCATTTGAAAATGAATTTTGAAATTTTTTGAAAATTTTAAAAAATACAAAAAACTGTTTTTCAAAATTTTCACTTCAGATCACTCACAAAAATTCAAAAACAACCCAAATTATATTCTTATCAAAACAGTAAAAATTGCACGGAGCGCCCTATTTGGTCGCCCTCATTTAACATATACCCATATTTTTAAAATTCTTTAACCTATACCCTAATTTTGACAAGTTCAGACGTCTCATCTTCTTCCTCCTGACCTATGCGCTCCTTTCTTCCTCCTCTTCTTTTCCTCTTCTTCTTTTCTCTCTCAAACACATGAGACTTTGTATAAGTATTATTGATTGGATCAGTAAAGTTTTTATTAAATCTTATTAACTACCATATTCTATGTTGAAGGATGAGTAAATAAAACTCCACAAGTTGGTTAAAGTAGGTGTGATTTGTGTCTTTCCTTGATCTATCCTTCTTAAACATACAACAACAACTGACTAGTATATTTTCTCTCTTTCAAGTTATCTGCCACAAGAATGGCACATGCATGTGAAAATTATTATACACAGTAGTTGCTCTCGCGATCTCTTGGAATTAGCTTACCCCTTGCTTTATGATATCATCCGCAGGAAAAACGATAGAAAAGGGCTGCAGAACTGAAAAATAAAAGATAGGAAAAATAACTTCAGAATATTAGCAAAAAATTCAGTTAAAACTTCAGCACAATTTGGCTTAAGTTATATTTTAAAGTCATCTAACTTCAAAGAAAGGCATAACACAACTTCGGCTCTAAGACTACTAAAGTTTAGCAAATATAAAACAAAAATTTCAGCTCCTAGAATGTTGAAGTTCAGCAAATACAAAACAAAATTTCAGCTCCTAAAATGCTGAAGTTCAGCAATTACAAAATAAAACTTCAGCTCCTAGAATGCTGAAGTTCAGCAATTACAAAACAACAATTTCAGCCAAAACATGTTGTAGTTTTATTGAACTGAAGTTTGTCATTGCACTATGAACTGAAGTTTGCGTGATTGCCTTTGCAAGTCAGGCCAAACTTCAAGCAAAAATATCTGAAGTTTTACTTTGATAAGGCTACACTTCTCAGGCAAAACATTATGAAATTCAAACTTCAGACATAAATTTTTACTATTTCAGGCCCGTATGTCTGAAATTACCCGAAAAGTGGGTACACTTGTAATTTTTTTGTAAAACGGGTATAAGTAAAAATGTGACCCAAAAACTGGGTATAGATGCAAATCCCCCATCAAAACACCACTATAATTTTCAAATATCATTTTCACTTGATTTTTTCTTTTTACTTTTTTCCGGAATTTTACAATTATTATGTCCAAATGCCCACTAAGTTCTGTTTACAAAGATATATATGCAGGAATAACATATTTAATACAAGATAATATAGTTACCTTATATACAAAGATTCTAATCTCATATATTATTTAATACAAAAATTCTAGAAGATTTTACACAATGCTATCAAGTTAATTAATTTGGACATATTTATTGTGATTCAGGAATATGATGGTGGAGGTGGAAACAGTGGGTAGAGTAGACCAAATGAGCCACCAATGGTGAGTGTATAAATTTGAAATTAAATTTATCATGTGTTTGGTTGAGGGTATTAGTTAAATTTCGGATAATTTTTATATCACATTTACAGAATTATGTATTACATATAAAAGGTGGGATATATAATCGTAACTCCAAAGTTATAATCTTAGTTATAGTCTCGTGATAACCTTGTTTTGAACCAAACGGCCCCTACGTATTTCTTAACAGCTTATTTAGATTGTTGTTACATGTCGTTTCATAATGTATCGTATTGTATTGTACTGTACTGTATTGTATTATTTGATGAATATAATGTTTGGATAGATTGTATCGTCTGACGTCGTTTCATGATGTCATACACTAACAATATGAAGAATAAACCTACAACATTACTAAGAAAAAATAGAATACGGAGTAGAATTATTATATAAAAAAGTATGATAAAGAATAAAATATGATTATTTAATAATAAAGAAGGGCAAGAGTGAGGAAAAAAGCAAAGAAACGATGTCACCACACTAAATCCGCCGTTTCATAAAGTGGCACTTTTCGTCGTTACATAATGATGAATTTAACGATACGACACAATAAGATTAAAGTAACAATCAAAACAAATATTGTATTTAAAGTAACACTACGATACAATACGATAGGTAACAACCATCCAAACAAGCTGTAAAACTGGAAGGTAATCGTCAACCATTCCTTTGTTACAATAATAGTAGATAGAAATTAGAAGATAGGGTTGATAGCGTATTAAAACGAGTTTAACATTTAAATTTAATTTTAACAATTAAACTCATTTTTAGTTTTAAAACTAAAAGTTCAAGATTTAGCTAAATGTTTAATAATTTCTTACATATATTTTTATATTTTCTAGTTGAACCTATAGGTTATCAGTTTTTGGGATCTTTACACAAATAGCCGTCCATATTCATTGTTTATTTGTTTGGCCATATACATAATTTATATATTAATTATATACAATTATAAATATATAATATATAAATTTTATATATATATATATATATATATATATATATTTTTTTTTTACCGATTATTTTTAGTTTAAACGATTGGGTGAGCGACTTATTCGGCTCAGTAGCGCGGGCGGGGTCAAATAAGTTTCCTTTTGCAGTTGTATTAGACCACCAACGGACAACGGGCAAGAGCCACGCCCATTTGTTTGGCCAACCCTCATTTAAGTAAAATGATGTTTGGCTATAATTCTATATTTTTAATACATTACTTATCTTATATTTAGGTGCTTTAATGCTAAACTATATTATATTTGTGCTTAATTGAGTTTATTTTATGTGTAGGTATTTTGGGGTGAAAATTGTGAGCAAAGCAAATATTTTGGAAGTATATTATATGTATTTAAATGATAGCATGCAATTGTAGACACAAGAATTAAAGAATGAAGGTTTGGAGATTACCTGGCATCACTCAAAAGCAACGAGCTTCGAGAGAAAGAGTTAGGCAACAACAAATTGGATAAGCAGGCGAAGCGAGACTTTCTGCTCGCATTTGAGCTCGCGAGGCGCGGTTTGACGCGGGGTGCGTCGTGCGTTTCGCGTGGCGACGCGTGGTCCGCGTCTCAAGCCTATTTTGTCTCCTTTTTGATTTTGAACTTGGTTATTTCGTCTAGGTCTTTTTCCTACATATTTAGATAGTCATTAAACACCATTTTAAGGGGAATTTGGGGACTTTAGACAAAGGGAGAACACGAAGCCATCGTGGAGGCCGGAATTTATCAGATTCCATCTTTCTTCCATCAAACTTAGTAATCTTTACTTTTTGTTGATGATTTGTTGTTTTGCTACCATGTCTATGTGGAGCTTAACTTCACGTTCTAGGGTTGTGATTGCCATGAATATTGAAGTTTATTAATTATATTACTGTTAATTCGAGTTATCATCTTTGGTTGTTTCTCTAATTCTGTGCATAATTACTTAATTGTTTGGCCAGCAGTTGAGTTCTATTTACTATCTATGCTATGCTTGAAAGTCGTGCTTAGATTAGAGTAGAATTGGAGAGAGCTTGTTTCTGAACTCGTGGCTCGAGGAAAGATTTCGCGGTTAGGATAGTAATATACCTAACAGTCTTGCTTAGTTGAATACCGTATTATACTCATTCATGATAGATTCAAGACCATAGGAATATGGGGTTAATATATTATAGATAGACGGATAGTATTGTGAGAACATGCTATTTATATAAACGATCCGGTCAACTAGCAATCATAGATAATTTGGATTAACGGGTATAATTACGAACGCAATAGGATTGATAAACCGACAAAAACCCTGGAATCTATATCTCTTTTGTTACCTATTTAATTTTCGCAATAGTAGATTAATAGAAAAACATCACTCATAAATATCTTGGATAATTAATTGATTTTTAGTTTGCTTAGTTGACAATTGATCTAAGTCTTTGTGGGTTCAACATCCGACTTTCGAGTCACTTTATTACTTGACGGCCACGTATACTTATGTGTACTTGGGGAATCAACAATTTTTTGGCGTCGTTGTTGGGAGCTTAGTTATTGATTGTTTATCTAAGTTAAGCTTTAATTGATTTTTATTCAAGTTTTTAATTTTCTTATTTAGTTAGTATTATAATTATTTTTA
The DNA here is from genome assembly GCF_000390325.3 of Nicotiana tomentosiformis. Lineage (NCBI taxonomy): Eukaryota > Viridiplantae > Streptophyta > Magnoliopsida > Solanales > Solanaceae > Nicotiana > Nicotiana tomentosiformis. The sequence goes on along the minus strand of NC_090815.1, from coordinate 15,398,854 downwards.
CATGGCATCTTGGAATGTAAATTGTTCGAATGATGGTTATTCTTATTTTGATGATCCTTGTCCATATTGTGGAGGACCCCACTGGTGAAAAAATTGTCAGAATATCCCCGGGAGCGAGTTGTGCGCACAATCTCAATCCTTTGAGTGGAATATTTGTAATATGTGTGGTGGTCAAGGTGGCCATTGGGATGGCTGTCCTAATTCTTTTTATCCTTCTTCGAGCCCTAATTATTATGTTTCTGATAATTTTTGTGAGTTTGATAGGAACAAAGTGGAGAATGTGGAATATGATGCTCATATAATAAATATGATGAGGCAAATAATGGAGCAAACTCATTTTTTAAGGGAGCAAACTCATGAACGTCGAAAAGAGATGGAAAATCTCAAGGCAATAAATAAGAGAATGAAGGCCAAAATAGAAAAATGGGTTAAAACATTCGATGATCAACAAGCTACAGCCTTAGTTGATAGTCAGGAAGAGCTTCAAATTCGAGAAGAGAGTGAGTTCCAACAAGAGAAAAATTTCAAAGAATAGGAGATTTTGAGCCAAACTTGGCTAATGGAACAAGCTGAGCGATTAGAAATATATGAAGCTCAACGTGAGAAAATTACAGATGGGATAAGAAACTTAATAGAAGGGAGAGCTGAACTGGGACAAGAGATCGAAAAATTTGGTACTGCTATTCACAACTTGGGAGCTCAATTGATTGCAAAGGTTGATGCGTCTAACGCCCAACAAAATAGTTCTGAGTTGTGTAAAACTGAAAATGAGCTTATACGCCAAATTGAGGAGTTAAAAGTGGTGAGTCAATCATTCGACCATACTTTTATTGATGATGTCCATGCTGAGGAAACCACACTAGAGTGAGGAAACCACACTAGAGTCATGTGAGGAAGTAGATAATGTTATATTTGAATACTCTAGTGTGTACATATGAGGATGTAAATAGTGACGCAGATCTAGAGTTGGAGCGCATTGGTCCTCATTCCATCCATTTTTCAATATTGTGTTTGGATTATGACATAGAAATCGAGTCATCTAGACCTTTGGAGGAGCCAATGGACGAGGAACGTGGGTGCTTACATTCTTGAATTCGTCGTGCCAGAGAAAAAGAATTACATACCTCATCCAAAGGCCAAGAAGTGTAGAATGCGAAATTGGTTACTTGGACCGATTACATTTGTCCCACTACCCCGAGAGCATAACAAAAAGCTTGAAGCCAAATTGGGGGATCAATTCATAAGTTCGAGGTGGAGGCAAAAAGTGCTTCAAGTCGTGCCGCGATGTTAAATCAGGCGCTTGTTGGGAGGCAACCCAACTTTACTGTTTTCTTTTATTTTTATTTTTATCTTATTATTGTTGTAGTGTTTGTTTTTGTTTTGTAGGATTATAAGCATACGAGGCAAAGCCATTGGAAGACTGCAAAAGCAAGCTAGATAGTGAGAACTAAGTGTGGGGTGACCACACAAAGGACCATGCCTGGGGGAAGTCTGAGTACCCGTGAGCCGCTATTGCTTCGGCCTTTGGTCTTTCAGAGAGTTTCTTATCCACCATCATTATTATTTTGCTTTATTTATGCATTGGGGACACTGCACTCCTTTAAGTGTGAGGTGGGAGAATTCCTTTAGATAATTAGTAGTATGTTAGAAAATGTTAACTTCTTATTTTGATTTTAGCTTCTTATTTTTGTTTTCATAGTTGTGTAGTATTTTAGTATATTAATTTTTTTTTTTAAATGTGGAAAATAAGAAAAGCAAAAAAATCGAAAAAGGTAGAAAAACTGGACTTTTTCCGACGATGGATCTCCTAAACAGTTTCCTTGAGGGATTAAAGTCTAAACAAAAATTCAAAAATATGTCTTTTAGCTTTCTTTTGGTAGTAATAATCCCCTGTGATTTTTTTTTTGTACCTCGGTTCTTTTTTATGGGATGTAGTTTAAACCGGGTAGTGATTTTTTTCTTTTATTTTATTTATTTTTAGAGTAGATTAGAAATTAGGGAATAAATAGAGGAAGAAAGATGAGATTCCTAGGCTCCTTTGACTTGTTTGATAGTAGCATATTTAGGCTTTGGCATGTGTAGTATCTTCTCTATGTGCTAAAAATGCTTATGATGCTTTGATTATTTGGATAGCATATTTTGTGACGCCTATGTCTCATTTTTTTGACTTATGTTCACTTTGTACTTAATGCTTAACATCTCGTGGCTCCGTGAATACTTGTATTAGTTTGAGAGTCGGAATGAAACCGTCCTTAGTGAGTCATGTGCCATATGTGGTAAGATTTTTGTATAGTCCATATTATTGTGCTTGTGTCTAGAACTTGCCCGGTATGTGAGTCGAAGCAAAATTTTAGGTGATACTCGGTTTGAAAAATGATTTTAGGCTATCTTTGTTCTTTTTGAGTTTAATGCTTATCACAAATAAAATATATCCCTAGTTAACCATTTTGAGCTTATAGACTTTTATTTGGCACCCACATTACAAACCTAAACCTCTTTTGTTCTAAACTGATATTTTTTTTTATCCTTTTACCTCTTAAAGCACTTTAATTATGAGATGAGCACTAAAAGGAGTAAGAAGGGACTAAGTGTGGGGTGGCTTTTGAGTGGAACCGGTGAAATGATGAAAGGTGCATTTATTTTGTAAAAGAATACACCACTAGTGAAAATTGCAAAAGAGAAAAAGAAAAAAAAATAGATGAATAAATTGATATTTTGTTCTTACTAGTGGGAATGAATTAAAGTAGTGCTTAAAGAAAGAGAGAACATTGTTAGGGATGATTTTAGTTGTGAAATTAAAATTGCGATTGAAGAATTTGCGCTTACAATTGATTATGTGATGTGTTAAAGTGCTTAGGAGAGGTAGCCACTATTCCTAAATATATTCTTCTCGTCCCTTAGCCCACATTACAACCATAAAAAAGTCCTAATTGATTTTAGACTGAGTGAGCCTACATATTAATAGAGATTTACATTAAAGGCAAGCCTATGGTGTCAATTGCATGCATGTGACTTCTTTTGTGATTGTGAGAGATTTTTTTTTATATATATGAGTCCTTAAAATATATTTGAGCATTTGATTTGAATGTATGGATTCAATTTACTCTCTTGTTCATGTTGCAAGGGCACATGGTTTCACAAGGGATAGGTAACGTTATTAGACTTCTCTCTATGATGTTGGGTATTCAAGCCATGAGTGCATTGTGACATTGAGTTGGTTTTTGAGGTTAGGATTGTTAGGAGCATGTCGTCTTTGTTGTGAATATTAGTAAAGTATGGCATAAGAAAAGGGAAGTGTATGTGATTGCACATGCTAAAGTTTAATTGTTGCTATAAACCATGGTCATTGGTGTAGTGTGCCCCAATTGTGTAAAAACAAAGTGCTCAAGGATAGTGTAAATTGTTGGTTGACTCGAGGACGAGCAACGCTTAAGTGTGGGGTAGTGATGTTTGGCTATAATTCCATATTTTTAATGCATTACTTACCTTACATTTAGGTGTTTTAATGCTAATATATACTATATTTGTGCTTAATTGAGTTTATTTTATATGTAGGTATTTTGGGGTGAAAATTGTGAGCAAAACAAATATTTTGGAAGTATATTATATGTATTTAAATGATTGCATGCAATTGTAGACACAAGAATTAAAGAACGAAGATTTGGAGATTACCCGGCAGCACTCAAAAGCAACGAGCTTCGAGAGAAAGAGTTAGGCAACAACAAATTGGATAAGCAGCCGACGCGAGACTTTCTACTCGCGCTTGAGCTCGCGAGGCGCGGTTTGACGTGAGGTGCGTCGCGCGTTTCGCATGGCAACGTGTGGTCCGGGTCTCAAGCCTATTTTGTCTCATTTTTGGTTTTGGACTTGGTTATTTCGTCTAGGTCTTTTCCCTACACATATAAATAGTCATTAAACGCCATTTTAAGGGGGGATTTTGGGACTTTAGACAAAGGGAGAGCACAGAGCCATCGTGGAGGCCGGAATTCATTAGATTCCATCTTTATTCCATCAAACTTAGTAATCTTTACTTTTTCTTGATTATTTGTTGTTTTGCTGCCATGTCTATGTGGAGCTAAACTTCACGTTCTAGGATTGTGGTTGTCGTGAATATTGAAGTTTATTGATTATATTACCGCTAATTCGAGTTATCATCTTTGGTTGTTTCTCTAATTCAATGCATAAAACCTTAATGGTTTGGCTAGCAATTGAGTTCTATTTACTATCTATGCTATGCTTGGAAAAGCCATGCTTAGATTAGAGTAGAATTAGAGAGAGCTTGTTTCTGAACCCGTGGCTCGGGGAAAGATTTCGCGGTTAGGATAGGAATATACCTATCAGCCTTGCTTAGTTGAATACCGTATTATATTCATTCATGATAGATTCAAGACCATAGAAATATAATGTTGATATATTATGGATAGACGGATAGTATTGTGGGAATATGCTATTTATATAAATGATCCGGTCAACTAGCAATCATAGATAATTTGGATTAACGGGTGTAATTACGAACTCAATAAGATTGATAAACCGACCACAACCCTGGAATCTATATCTCCCTTGGTTACGTGTTTAATTTTCGCAATAGTAGATTAATAGAAAAATATCACTCTTAAATATTTTGGACAATTAATTAATTTTAGTTTGCTTAGTTGACAATTGATCTAAGTCTCTGTGGGTTCGACATCCGACTTTCGAGTCACTTTATTACTTGATGGTCACTTATACTTGTGTGTATTTGGGGAACCAACATAAAACAAGTTCATACTCTTATCCAACAGCGAAGTTAATTGGATCATACTTGGTGGGCATTTGGACATAAGAATTGTGAAAATTCGAAAAATGATATTTGAAAATTAGAGTTGTGTTTGGACATGAATATAATTTGGAAATGTTTTTGAATTTTTGTGAGTGATTGAAGTGAAGATTTTGAAAAATAATTTTTTGGAGTTTTTTAAATTTCCGAAAAATTCTGAAATTCAACTTCAAGCTAGCGTTTGGCCATAGATTCCCAAATTTGTTCTGAAAAATCTGATTTGGGTGAAGTTTGGTTTGAAGATAAAAATATGTTTGGACATCAGTTTTCAAAACATATTTCCCAAATTTGTTTTGGAAAAATATGAAACATGATTTATACCCACAAGTTCTAAAAACTACAACAAATATCCAACAATACCATTATCAATAACATTCATTATATTATCGCAAACCATAGTCTTGAACATAAATAAATTTGATACAAAATTATCATATTTATAATGAACTACATGATACACTATCAGGTGACCGAGAAAACGAAGCAACATTATTACAAAATAATAAATGGTGGGTTCTTTTATAAAATATAAAAGTTTGGAGTAATTTTAAAAAAATATAATAATGATATTTTGGCCCAAAACCAACTCAATGAGATTTGGGATTTGGGACTTTGCCAAAATATAGGCAAAATTTATGGCCAAACATGTGTTTGCCAAATAAAATCCAAATTTATTTTGGCAAAATTTATGGCCAAACGGGTTTCAAGTGAAATTTAAAATTTTTATGATCAAACACTAATTCCGAAAAATGAACAAAATTTTCCAAAAAAGTGATTTTTTTTAATGGTCAGACCGGCCCTTAAATCAGAAACATTGAATGGAACTTTTATGTCTTTATCATTGCTCCTATAGTGTTTTTTTACATCGAAAAATACTAAACAGTAAGATTAAATTTTCTTATAAATTACATTACTTAAATCAATATTTAAAAGCAAAAAGTTTATTTATTTTTATCGTATTGTCGCATGCAAGCAAATCTTCTTTATGTCTATAATTTGTATTTGCCAAAAAATCTATATATTTATTTGTCTCGCGTCAAATATGTGTAATAATCCCCTTGTTAGCTTCTTCCCATCAAGTGTTCACTGCCAATATTGTAAGCAATCATACGAAATCATCCTTTCTACTTAGTTCTTTGGCTTGTTGCCTGCTTCCCAAATAAGTATTTATGGTTGGATTTGATTTGGTTTTTATCTAAAATGAACTATATCAATTATGTCAAATTTTAAGATTTGTTTGTCACGTGAAATACTAATTTAATCTATTTAATTTACTAGGGCTGTAGATGAAATGTAATTTCCATAAGTTAATAGCTTGTGAACTCAAGAATTGAACAGATGGACGGACTTATGATCCACAATGAATTATAATATCCTTATTTTAGTTTTTTTCTAAGTTTTTCGCGCCCATTAATTTAGCAATAATAGGGGTGTACATGGACCGGGTTGGATCGATTTTGACAAAAAAACGAACCAAACCAACTATATCGGTTTGGATTGGTTCGGTTTTGTCGGTTTTCGGGTTGTTCGAATTTTTTTATTACATGAATATTTTTCAATCTTATTTTCTTAGAGTTATAGATAAAGTTTTGATAAGTGAATATATGTTAGTACAAATTAAAAAAATTGACAAACATATGATCTATTAAAATATTCTTATGGGAGAATTTTTTAGTAACGCGTGATAGTTATTTTCTTAGTTGTCGAACAATAATTTTTCGTTAGTGTACGCTTTCAAGGTTAACCGAATTTAATAATTAAATATAAAAATCAAGATGTACCTAAATATATATTATACGGCAAATATATAGATGGCCCCTTAAACTTGGTTCCGATTTCTATTTTGACACCTTAACTTAGCTTTCCTATTGAATACTTTAACTCTATTTTGGTCTATACCATTTAAACACAACGCATGACCGGCTAAAGGAGCGTTATGTCCACACATGGTAAGCGGCAAGCGTGTGAATGTTATTAATATTTGCTTAGGTGGATATTCCAACGGTCAAATAAAACTTCACCCGTTAGACCCACTTCAAAACACCCGATTTTTCCATTATTTCTCTCAAAAAGTCGCCATTTTTTCCTTCGTCTTCTTCCCCTTTCAAAGTCGCCATTTTTTCCTTGAACTGAAGCTTAGGTGCCCAAGCTTGAATCTTTATCTGATTTCTTCCTCATCTTTCTCGTTTATCAGTTCCATGTCACAAAAATCAACAACTTCACGCAATGGAATGGATATTTGCCACTGTAGATTCAATGCGCCACTGACTATATCATGGTCACCTGCAAACCCAGGTCGTCGATTTTATGGTTGTAAATTGGTAAGTCAATCGTATTGCTTAGACCCTTGAATTTTTTAAAAAAGAAATCTGTTTTAATTTTTTTGGCCACATTTTTTTTTTAATTTTGTAGGGTCGAGGTGGATGCAAATACTTCAGATGGCATAATGATGAAATGCCCGACAAAGCTAAGAGGGTTATACGGGGTCTGTTGAAGAGAGTTGAAAGAACTGAGAAAATGGTTGCATGGTTGAAGTGGCTATTTGTTGTGGTGGTGGTGGTGGTGTTTCTATAGATTTGGCTTTGTTGATACTGGTGGTTTGAAGAACAAAATAGTATTTTTATGATATGCTGGTGATAATGGTATTGTAGTTGCTGCTATTAGTTCAAGAACAATGTAGTATGTTGGAAGTGGGTACTAGGAATTTGGCATTTTGTTAATGTACACTATCTTGTTATGAATGAAATGGCAATGACCATTTTTTTATGCAAATTGAAGTTCAGCTGCACTTCCATTTGTGTTATGAATGAAATGTAAATTCGTATTCATGAACTGAAAACATAACTGCCCAAACATATTCATGAATTGAAAACATAACTACTCAAACATTCAATTGCATAATGTGATGAATTAGCATTACATCGAAGCTAAAAAAAATAGAGCATTGTTTTGGTCTACAAATTACAAAAATAGAGCATTATTTTTTCAAACAAATAACTACCCAAACTAGTAAACTCTAACAGAGCATAATATATCAAATAGAGCATAACTGCCCAAACAAAAAACTAGCAGTGATATATTAGATAACATAAACAAAAGCTGGTCTGCTTCACAGTGTAGATGCATCTGAACTTGTTTGACTTGAAGGGCCTTTTTTCCTTGCTGCATTCATATGCTGAAGCTGTGATCTTGTCACTGCATTTCTTCCTTTAAACTTCAATCCAGGGGGCTTAAATCCAATGTCTATGTTAGTTGCAGATGTATCCTTGAATGTCCCAACTGATATGACTCTCTCAAATGATATACCAAACTAGAAAATACAATAAATTAGTAAAAACAGAACAATTCCAGCCCACAAAACTGTATTACAATAAACTATGCACTCTTACATTCAGGATAGTAGTTCCAGTCACAGTGTAAGTGAAAATCTCAAAACCAGTCTGCCTTGGCCTTTTATGTCCAGTGGTTGTTGCATTAGCCGAGCCTCATCATAGTATAGTTCCTCTTCCTTTTCCCCTGCCTAATCCAAGGCCTCATGTAGATTGAGATGTTGAAGGTTGTGTGGTAGTAGAGCTTCCTATAGCATATGTGAATACACCCCTACCAATGCCAAGTGTAGTTCTTTTTCCTTTTCCTCTTCCTCTACCAAGCCCAGTTGATTGATTGTTGCTTTATCTTTTGACAACACTTTTATCCTCACATATAGATGATGGATTGCTTTGTTGAGATGGTATTTTCCGAGATGATCTTGGTGGAGGTGGTGACATATTTTGATTTTGTTGAGTAGCACTTCTTGGAACATGCTGACAGAAATAAAAGAAAAGAATATCAGAATTGCAAAAAAAGAATGTACAAGACAGAATTACAAATATGAGAACTTACCATATTCCTGCATCCAGATTTGTTGTGGCCTGTTTGTTGGCAGTTTGAACAAGTTATCTTTACCCCTTTATTTGATAGTTTACCATGCTTTTTCCTTGGTTCATCCTTGATTTTTCTCCTACATCTCTTTGGTCTACCTGGCATAGGTTTAGGTTCCGGAGGCTCTATACATGGATTTGTTGAATCTTGCCACATCTTCATGTTAAGAATTGGTTGAATGAAATACTGGTAAGCTTTAAGGAAAGTTTCCTTCCAACATACAAACCTAACTTATCCTGACCAAATCCTGAATCTCCCACAACTTAATATTTGGCTGGGAAATAAACCTATCTTTATACTTATTGGCAATGTACTTAGAAGTACATAATTTGTTCTTTGTTTTTGGTGTTGCACTTATGAGCTGGATGGTACTTCTTCACAGTAAAGTCACATGAATCCCCATAATTGCTTGCATACAATTCCCAGTTACACTTGGCTCCTTTACACTTAACTCTAACCCTATCCTTTTCATTAGGCCTAATTTTTAGTTGCACTTTATTCTCCACAGCATATGAGGCTACTGCTTTTCTAAACTCTACAGTATTTTCAAATACCATACCAAGCTCAAAAATAGCAAGGTAACAGTTAGGGTCAAATCTTACTTTTTTACTTCTCTTTCTATGAGGTAAGTCAATACCCCTTTCAGCTAAAACATCTAAGTCATATGTGCTATCATCACTTCCAATATCAGAACTAGTGTAGTAGTCTTCATCCCCTCCTAATTTTCCAGCAAACCTGTCCTCCTTAGATGGCCTACCAATATCCTCAAAGCCTTTATCTATTCCAAATTCTCCGAGAATAATATCTTCAGTTGGAGTAGGTTTCTTTCTCTATTTCTTCTGTTTTTTCTTATTTCTTCTTGCATGCCTTAATGAAGTGAGCTCTTCATTCACATCACTATTATCTTTATCATGAATGTTATCTAATTCAGATTCACTACTTGACAGATCTGATGTCAAACCAACATCTATATTTGTTATTTTTTCAGCCACAAATATGTTATCTGTAGCACTTTCTTGGACATTTATATCCTCTGGAACAGTAGATGTTGCCCTAGACTTTTTATTTAATGTATTTTCACTTGGTTCAATAACTTCTGGCCCACATAAAAGGCCATATGGGACAGTCTCATCAACCAACAAAGGCTCATTAACTCCATGCTTAATAAACAAATCTAAATGATCAAGATGATTAAGGCGACAAACTATATTATACAGTTGTTCATCATTTTCAATCAAGCTAAAGTCATTAGATTTTGGATTAATTAAATAGAAACTCTCTACCTCAGCATACCCCATATCCTTTGTGTAGGACAAAAGCTCAAAAAGAGAAAAGTGGTCCTTGTCTATCATGTGACCATCCTCACCCCTCTCTCATATACATCTCGGATCAGGATCCTTGACAATATGTCCACCATGGTGAAAATCGACAAGAATATATTCGTCTGCAGATATGTCTAGATTTATCACTGTATTGAAAAATCAAAAAGCGAAACAGAGGATGTCAGTAGATTCCCCGACCCAAAATTATAAAAAAAATTTTAATTTTCACAAACTCCAATCAAACTAAATTATAATAACCAAAAACAACTATGTTTTCAGTAAATAAAAGCTTACCACAAAGGAAAACTTCGATTGAAATAGTATAAACCGTGAAACTCCAGTCTCGACCAACTCCAGTCATGATTAGCTCCAGTTACGACCAACTCCACTCACCACCACGGTCGAAAGAAGCAAACGATTACCCGTATTAGTAAGATAACCGATCAAAATGTTGACGGACAGTTGAACCTAACTCAAAATAGATAAAAATTCCACCGAAAATCGGTCTCAATGTAGTTCACTAGGGTTTATTAGGCTAAAGAAAGGGAATTTTGGGTGGAAGATCGATTAACTGAGATGAGGTAAAATACGGGTAAGGTAAAAAAGTGGTTTTTTATCCGACCTGAATAAATAAACACGTGTTAGACTATTCTTGGTATGTTATTCCACGTGGGAAGCGTTTAAAAATACGCGCTTAATTTTTACAGCCCGGTCATGTGTTGTGTTTAAATGGTATAGACCAAAATAGAGTTAAAGTATTCAATAGGAAACGCGCTAAGTTAAGGTGTCAAAATGAAAATTGGAGCCAAGTTTAAGGGGTCGTACACCTATTTGGCCTATATTATATTTAATTTTGAATTATCGAAATGCCATTTCAAATTCGAAAAAGGTATAAGAAATCTTGACATATGAATATGGAAGAATAAAGAGATGATTAACACATTTTAGTAATACTTGATAAGTAAGTGATACAAGTTACAACCCATTGTTTATAGTAAATAAAAATAAATGCACTTCATAATTCTATTAATTATTTCTCCATCCCACGAGAGCATCTCAAATATTTCTATATTTTAAAGAAAATTCAATATAAAGTCTTAAAAGTATATATAAAAATTATATATTTATATGTCGGTTTGGTTCGAATTTTTTTATTCAATACTAAACCAAATCAAACCAAACCTAGTCGGATTTTTTAATCGATTTGGTTTGACTTTTCAATTTGATGCAGTTTTCCGGTTCGATTTGAACACCCTTAAACAATAATCTCACTTTGAAATATGTTTAAAAGCGTAACCAAATTGTCGGCAAACAAAAAATATAAATGTAAATGACTCCTTAATAAACCCGAACACAAAATGAAAAATACAATATGAAATCAAAACGGTGATACTTTCTATTTTTAGAAAATGCTGATAAGCATTATCTTAAACTCGTGAAGTTTACAGTGACGTAGCAATAAAATACAAATAAAATAAGGGACAATAGCACTTTTAAAACGTGTGTCTTTTTTTTTTTGGTCGGGAAAGATTACTTATATATTAAAACTAAGTAACACGTACAGGGGGTTGGTACTTAGAGTTAGAAGCACCTAAGCTAGTTTCTGGGGCATCATTATCCCCCAGATTTGTGATACTAGGTGGGTGAACAAACCCAGGAGTTGCGGTATTAAAACTATTCCAACAAACAGGCTTTCCTGGAGTACAAAAAAGATGGTGTTGTGGCGCTATATCCTGTGTGATATTACAAAAATCTGTAGTTGCTTGCATGACAGGTTGAAGTGTGCTAGAGTGTTGTCGTAATCTGAGTCTTCCCATTCTATCTTCAGCCAGAACGTCCATGACAAACGGCGGTGGCTGTGCAAAAAAAGTGATACTGCTCCCCGTCAAGCCGGATCCAAAACGAGCTAGTCGATCTGCCACTATATTTTGTTCCCTGTACGTGTGCATAACTGGTGGACCATGGAGCTGGCGCAACAAGAATCTGCAATCATTTATAACATGTGAGCAAAGAGATATGTTGTCATGTAAAGTGTTTATTACTTCTAAAGCATCGATGTTAATTTCCAAAGGTTGTAGATTGAGATGGACAGCCATTTGTAATCCACGTAATAAAGCCATCAGTTCCCTTTCCATAGCAGTTGATGCAGTGGTAGTTCCTGCATATCCCATCATCCAATGTCCTGTGGAATTGCGGAAGACTCCACCTATGCCTGTCAAAACATGCATCCCTACACAGGCGCCATCTGTGTTTAATTTAACGGAACCAAGCATGGGTGGTAGTCATTTGATATACATAGGCACTTTTGCTTTTTTAGAGTTGGGAGTACAAGCCATGTAATAATATTATGTCGCAAGGTGTCGTATAATTGTGGAGTTAGCCAAAATCCTTGTGTTGTCAAAGCTATTTTTGTTTCTTGTTTTCCATATGTGCCATAGAGTATAAGCTATGACGACATGAGAAGGTAGGTGTTTGATACAGTGGCCCTTCGATAGCAAAAAGATTTTGCGTATCCCTTGATTGAGATTATATAATTGAAGAGTAACTAGACCAAGCAATTAGAAGCGCTTTTTTGTTCTCTTTTTCTTTATCTTTACTATTCAGGAGCTAAATTCACCTTTATCCTCTTTAATTTTTTTAATCTTGTTATATAAGTTTGTTGCTCATCAATTTTCTGCTAGTTCAGTTTTTCTTTTGAAATTTCTCTATTACACTTTTTTTCTTTTTTGTTTTGATTCATCAACCCGAATCAGCCAAATTCATTTCTGGGTTTTGATCTACATCCGCCTTTATTATCTTTCTTTATTCTCCGATCTCATCATCCGCCGGAAACTCGGCGTTAACCACGCGGAATACATCCCGCGTTTCCCCTTCCTCCGCCAGCATTCTCACGAATACACCAAAATAACCGGCGTATTTCTTTTTCATGTATTCTGAATCCTCTGCACATAATAGAACTGCAAATTTGCCGGCGAATTCTAGATTTCGGAGAAGAGGCAGAAAAAGTTTAGGGTTCTTCTTTTCATTTTGGTCCATTTTCAGATTTCTTGGTGGGTCTAAATTCCAAAGAAAGCACAAAATATTCTAAGTTTCTTCTTCCTATTTGAACGAGAAATACATAGAGTATTGCTCCACCTCGTCGCAATCCATCACCGCCGGCTAGATTTCCGTTAATTTCAAGGCTTGCAATTCAGATTCTATTATTCCTTTCTTGTCTTGATATTTTAATAGTTTGATATTTTAGAGTAATTGTATCTCCTTGCCTGCCTATTTTGTTCTTGAATCTTTAGTTTGTATTTGCCCTAGCATTGTCAAATTAATTGCATTAGTGATAGTTTTGCCTACCTGTTTATAGTGTTATCTACATGCTTACATCTTTATTTCAAATATCCCTTAGTAGTTCTGTTCTAGTTTTGCACATTTTCTTTGTGACCTTTAGTTGTAGATTATATCCCCTTTTGTATTGTATTTCTCCACCTATTGTAAATTATAGCTCCTTTAGTTTCTTTGTTTTATTTTTTCACCTATTTTTCTATCCTTTAGTTGTAGATTATAGCTCATTTAGTTCCTTTGTTTTATTTCTTCATCTGTTTTTCTATCCTTTAGTTGTAGATTATAGTTCCTTTAGTTCCTTTGTTTTATTTCTTCACCTATTTTTTTTTACCTTTAATTGTAGATTATAGTTCCCATTAGTTCCTTTATATTATTTCTTCACCTATTTTGCGATCTTTAGTGGTAGATTATATTTCGATAATTTATTTTATTTTTGTCACTTATTTTCGGGATAGTGCTTGCATAGTTACTCCTAGATTATAGTGGCTTTGGTGAATGATGGCAGGGTAAGGTCTTGTCCTCGGGGATGTCAGCACGGGGGAGGGGGTGCGGGGGATAAGAGGGCTAAGGGAGCTACTAGGCTGAGAGCGGGGTCTTGAAACATAGGAGCTTTGACTGGAAAATCTGTAGAGTTAGAGAAGATTCTCAAGAAAAGGAAGATTAATATAGCTTGTGTATAGGAGACTAGGTGAGTAGGAGATAAGGCGTGGGATTTGGGCAGTTTCAAACTTTGGTATTCTGGGTGGGTGGGGGGCAGGAACGGAGTAGGTATCTTGGTTGATAAGGACCTCCGTGAACTAATGGTGGAGGTTAGGAAGGTGAATGACAGGCTGATGACTATTAAGCTAGTTGTTGGAGGTTCTACGTTGAACATAATCAGTGCGTACGCACCCCAAGCAGGCTTGGATGAGGAAGTCAAGAGGCGTTTCTGGGAGGGTTTGGATGAGGTGGTGTGTGGAATCCCGCATACCGAGAAGCTTTTTATAGAAGGAGATTTCAACGGCCACATTGGAGCGTCGTCTGGGGGTTATGATGATGTGCATGGTGGCTTTGGTTTGGGAGATAGAAACAGGGGAGGAACGTCTCTACTGGACTTTACTAGAGCATTTGATTTAGTGATAGCAAACTCGAGTTTCCCGAAGAAAAGGGAGCACTTGGTCAACTTCCGGAGTTCGATTACTGCGAGAATCTCGGCACGTATCAGCACGGAACCGGTAATCAACAAATCAAGAGTTTTTTTTTACCTTTTATAGAAATGTACCTAGAATAGGACTTATCTACTATATAAAGGGGGTCTGATAATTCATTCAAAAGACTGTATCACGCATCACAAAGCAATATATTATTATTTCTAGTTCTCATTATGTAGTGACTCAACCGATCATTTTGACTTTTAAAACCCCGTTCCCAAAAAAAAAAAACTTTTCGTATGTGCTTTTAATGATATATGACTTGCGGGGATGGTTGATTCGGGATTTGGAAGTGTTTGGGTTGAAATCGGAACACTTGGTTCCTTAAGTTGGTTTTAAAAGGCCAAGTTTGACTTCGGTTAATATTTTGAGAAAATGACCCAGGAATAGAATTTTGACGATTCCAACAGCTTCGTATGGCAATTTTGGACTTAGGAGTGTGTTCAGAATTTTATTTGGAAGTCCGTAGTTAAATTATGCTTGAAATGGCTAAAATAGGAATTTAAGTTTGGAAGTTTGACCGGGTAGTTGACTTTTTGATAGCTGAGTCAGAATCTAGTTTTGAAAATTTTCATAGCTCCGTTATGTCATTTATGACTTTTGTGCAAAATTTGAGGTCAATCGGACTTGATTTGATTGGTTTCGATATCGAATGTAGAAGTTGGAAATTTTAAGTTTCATTAAGCTTGAACTGGAGCATGATTTGTGGTTTTAGCGTCATTTTATGTGATTTGAGGCTTCAAATAAGTTCGTATGATGTTTTAGGACTTGTTGATATATTTGGTTGAGGTCCCGAGGGCCTCGGGTGAGTTTCGGATGGTTAACGGATCTAAAGTTGGACTTAAAACAAATGCTGCAATTTTTCTCTTCTGCTGGAAATTCTGGGCTATGATCGAGCCCAATATCGAGGCCCAGGATTGAGGCCATGATCGAAGGCAGGGCTCGAGGGTCATGATCGAAGGCAAAGGCTCGAGGGCCATGATCGAAGCCACGATCGAGGCCGAGGTCATGATCGATGGCCATGATAGAACCACGATCAAGGCCGAGGATCGAGGGCTGCCTGGGCAGAATTATAAAATGGGGCATTCGTCCCATTCACCATTTTTTACAAATTGGAGCTTGAGCAGAGGCGATTTTTGATAGATTTTCAAGGAAAGACATGGGGGTAAGTGATTCTAACTCGGATTTGGTCAATATATACGAATATATCATTGTTTTCACCATTTAATTAGTGTTTTGAGATTGAAATTTAAAAAAAATTTAAAATCTCATAGAAACGAATTTTTGAGATTTCGATATCGATTCAGAGTCGGATTTGAGTTAAACTAGTATGGTTAGACTCGTAATTAAATGGGTTGTCGGATTTCGTAACTTTCGTCGGATTCCGATACGTTAGCCCCATAGACGAATTTTTAATTAATTTCGGAAAATTTATTGAAAATGTAGTATTTTCTTATAAAATTGATTTTATAATTTTTGGTGACTGTATCGAATTATTTTTGGTTAGATTCGAGCCAATCAAAGTTGGATAATCGAGGAAAAGGCATACTAGTGGATTAAATTGGAGCAAGACGAGGTAAGTCTCTTGTCTAATCTTGTGAGGGGGAAATTACCCCATAGGTAATTAAAGTAATAATTGTTGCTAATTATGGAGGCTATGTACGCATGAGGTGACGAGAGTCCGTGCGTAGCTACTATTAATGCTAAAGTCCGAGTAGTTTAGGACTCAAAGTATGAATTACTTGTGTAAATTGTATTCTTTGTTTAATTAATATTATTTGATATATATATATATATATATATATCTATTGTGAATTGTTAGTTAAAAATATTAAAGGATGAGAATCTCATATGCTTAATTTTCTGTTTAAATTAATTAACTATTAAGAAAAATTATTCATCCTCCCGAATTTATCTTATAATGAATATACTCTCCTTCCAGAGGTACATTAGAAAATGCCCTCCTTTCTTGTGGAGCGGGCCGAACACTTCGGCAGGATAGATGCATCTATGGACGCGCCGCATGTCCCTCGGCAGTGTACACGACACTCTAAATCAGGGCGTACGACCTCCGCAGAAATCGTACCTAATAATAATAATTACACGATACTTTTATAGTTTATTGCAGCTTGTAAAGCTAATTGATAAATTGGAAATTTATTGGAATTGAATGAATTTAATTAATATATTGAGAATTATTACATTTGAAGGATTTTAATTATTTATGCTGATTAAATAAAATTATTATTGACTTTGTGAATCATGTTCTGTTAAATAAATTCTATTTTATTCTATTTAATATTATTGACCCTTAATGAATGTCAAAGTCGGTCATCTCATCTCTACCATTTCGAGTTAGGCTTGATACTTACTGGGTACATGTTGTTTACGTACTCATGCTACACTTGCTGCACTTTTTGTGCAGGATATAAGGCAGCTACTAGTGGAGGACCTATCATCGTACATCCTCGTTATCCATGGGCGTAGTGGTGAGCTTCTTTACTGGGCCGTTCTGTAGCTACCAATGCCTCTCCTTGTATTTTCATTTTGTATATTTTTATTTCAGACAGTGTTTGGGGTTTTGTATAATCTACTAGATGTTTATACACTTGTGACACCAGGTCTTGGCACACATATTGGTAGAATTTGGAATGGTATTATTTTCTTGGATTTAAGTTAATCGGTATCTTTTCTATTTTCTTTAATATTGCTAGTAAAATAATAAATTTTCTTAGAAAATTATTTTTAAAATAATTAATATATGTTTAATTTATTTGTTGGCTTGCCTAGCTGTAGTGTAGTGCGCCATCACGACCTATAGGTGAAATTGGGTCCTCACAACATGGTATCAGAGCACTAGGTTCACGTGGATCTCACAAGTTATGAGCAGACCTAATAGAGTCTTGCGGATCGGTACGGAGACGCCTGTACTTATCTTCGAGAGGCTATAGGGTGTTAGGAAACTACCTTTCTTCATATTCCATTGTGCAATTGAAGTAGTACTAAATATCCTTCTTTTATTCTCTCACAGATGGTGAGAACACGCTCTAATGAGGTTGCAGACCAGGGAAGAGCTACTCCCCCAATTGCTAGAGGCCAAGGGAGGGATCCAGCCCGTGGTAGGGGGCGAGGACGTCCCAGGACTGTTCCAGTTATGCCGCTAGTGGGTCCAGCGGAGAATCCCATTTTTGAGAAACATGGTGAGGTGCCTGTGGCAGAGCCAGCTCCGGTGGATTTCACATCTGCACCGGGATTCCAGGATGTCATAGGTCGTATGCTGCGGTTCATGGACAATATGACTCAAGCCGATTTATTTCCGGTAGATCCAGCCATATCCCAGGCGGGCGGGGGAGCACAGACCCCTACCGCGCAAGCTCATGGGCAGGCAGCTATTGTATATTAGACCCAGGGTGCACTACCCGTGGGTGGAGCCCAGCTAGTAGCAACAGCTACACCTGAGCCCATGCCAGCTGTAGCCGCTGATCCGCAAAAACTATTAGACAGATGGACTAGACTACATCCTACTGTCTTTAGGGGTGAGCAACATGAAGATCCCCATGATTTCATTGATCAGTGTAAGGATAGATTGTACAACATGAGGGTATTGGAGTCTCATGGGGTAGACTTTGCTACTTTTCAACTAGAGGGCAGAGCCCGTAGATGGTGGCAGTCTTATGTTCTTGGCAGACCAGCAGATTCTCCTCCCATGACTTGGGACAGGTTCACCCATATTTTCCTGGACAGGTATATTCCACCCTCCCAAAGGGAAGAGTTGAGGTTTCATTTTGAGCAGCTTCAGCAAGGTCAGATATCAGTGACCGATTATGAGGCGAGGTTCTCTGAGTTATCTCGTCATGCACTTATGATACTCCCTACTGAGGCAGAGAGAGTGTAGAGGTTTGTTGTGGGTTTACATACTGGCATTCAGGTCACTATGGATCGAGATGTTGAGGTGGGTACTTCTTATGAGCTAGTCATGGAGATATCTCGTAGGATTGAGGGTGTACGTTATCGGAGGCGAGAGCAGGTTATGAGAGATAAGCGGTTCAGGTATTCTGGAGAGTTCAAAGGTGCTCCGTCTGGGGGTAGAGGTCAGTTCGTGAGAGGGCAGTCCAGCAGGCCCCCATATCCATCACCAACACCTCCTCAAGGTGCTCAAGTGCGACCCTATCTCATTGTTATACCAGAGAGTTCTTATCACCCATAAGCTATTCAGGCTCCTCCCGGTGGGTATTCAGTTCCCCAGGGCCAGACTCTTAGTCAACAGTCCATCGCACCGAAGAGTTGTTACGAGTGCGGGGATCCTAGTCACATACGGAGATTCTACCTCGGGCTTCGGGGTAAACTAGTGCAACATGGTCAACATCCTATGATTATCGGACCAGTTGCTCCACCAGTTTTCCGACCACCAAGAGGTGGAAGACAGATGGGTAGGGGCTGTCCTAGAGGTAGAGGTCAGCCAGTTGGCGCTCCAGCTTGGTTCTATGCTTTTTCGGCCAGACCAGATGCAGAGGCCTCAGATGCCGTGATTACATGTATTATTTCTATTTGCGGCAAAGATGCCTCAATATTATTTGATCCATGATCTACGTATTCATATGTGTCATCTCTATTTTCTCTATTCCGGGGTGTTTCTCGTGAGTCCTTAAGTACTCTTGTTTATTTGTCCACTCATATGGGCAATTCTGTTATTGTGAACCGGATCTACTGGTCCTGTATTATTACATTCTGTGGTTATGAAACTTCTACTGCTTGAGATGACCGACTTTGAAATTATTCTAGGCATGGACTGGTTATCTCCATATCATGCTATTCTAGATTGTTATGCCAAGATTGTTATCTTGGCTATTCCAGCATTGCCTAAGCTGAAGTGGAAGGGTTCGTCTGTTAGTTCATTTAATCGAGTTATTTCTTTTATGAAGGCTCAACACATGGTTGAGAAGGGTTGTTTAGCTTATCTAGCCTATGTTCGGGATACTACTACAGAGATTCCGGCTATTGATTCAGTTCCTGTAGTTCGGGAGTTCTCCGATATATTTCTTTCAGATCTTCCAGGTATGACACCTAATCGTAATATTGATTTATGTATTGACTTGTCTCCATATACCCAGCCTATATCTATCCCACTATATCGCATGGCTCCGAAATAATTGAAAGAATTAAAAGAACAACTTGAGGAGTTACTAGCCAAAGGGTTCGTCAGACCAAGTGTATCGCCTTAGGGTGCACCAGTGTTATTTGTGAAGAAGAAAGATGGTTCTATGCGAATGTGTATTGATTATCGCCAGTTGAACAAAGTCACTATTAAGAACAAGTACCCGTTGCCACGTATTGATGATCTATTTGACCAGTTGCAGGGTGTTAGGGTGTTCTCTAAGATTGACTTGAGGTCGGGGTAACATCAATTGAAGATTCAGGATTCGGATGTTCCGAAGACTGCTTTCCGGACTAGATATGGTCATTATGAGTTTCTGGTGATGTCTTTTGGTTTAACTAATGCCCCGGCAGCATTTATGGATTTGATTAACAAGGTATTCAAGCCATATATTGATTCGTTTTTCATTGTCTTCATTGATGACATTTTGATCTAATCGCGCAGTAAGGAGGAGCATGAGCAGCATATGAGAGTAGTGCTTTAGACAATGCGGGAACAAAAGCTATATGTTGAGTTCTCCAAATGTGAGTTCTGGCTAAAATGTGTAGCATTTTTGGGGCATATTGTATCAGGCGGGGGCATTAAGGTTGATCCCAAAAAGATTGAGGCAGTTCAGAATTGGCATTGTCCTACTTTGGCGACTGAGATCATGAGTTTTTTGGGTTTAATAGGTTATTATCGTCGGTTCTTGGAGGGTTTTTCGTCTATTGCAACACTTTTTACCAAATTAACCGAGAAGGGTGCTCCGTTCCGATGGTTTGATGATTGTGAGGTGAGCTTTCAGAAGCTCAAGACAACATTGACTACATCACCAGTGTTAGTGTTGCCTTTCGGTTCGAGGATGTATACAATGTATTGTGATGCTTCACGTGTTGGTTAGGGTTGTGTATTGATGTAGGAAAGACGAGTTATTTCATATGCTTCACGTCAGCTGAAGCCCCACGAGAAGAATTATGCGGTGCATGATTTGGAGTTAGCTGCGATTGTTCACGCTCTAAAGATTTGGAGGCATTATCTTTATGGGGTGTCTTGTGAAGTTTACACTGATCATCGCAGTTTGTAGCATTTGTTCAAGCAGAGGGACCTAAATTTGAGACAACGCATATGGCTTGAGTTACTAAATGATTATGATATTACTATCCTCTATCATCCGGGCAAAGCAAATGTGGTTGTAGACGCCTTGAGTAGAAAGGCGGAGAGTATGGATAATTTGCTTTCATTTCAGTAGAGGAGAGGCCATTAGCTTTGGATATTCAGTCCTTGGCCAACAAACTTGTGCGGCTGGATATTTCAGAGCCCAGCTGAGTTCTTGCATGTGTTGTAGCTCAGTCTTCACTATTTGAACAGATCAAGGCTCGCCAGTATGATGATCCACACTTAATGGTTCTTCGAGAAACAGTACTGCGGGGTGGTACTAAGGAAGTTACTATTGGCGCGGATGGTATTCTGAGACTCCAAGATTGTCTATGCGTTCCTAATATGGATGGATTGAGGAAAAAGATCCTAGAGGAAGCACACAGTTCTTGGTATTCTATTCATCCAGGTGATACGAAGATGTATCGTGACCTGAGGCAGCATTTTTGGTGGCGACGAATGAAAAAGGACATAGTTGAGTATGTAGTTAGGTATCTAAATTGCCAGCAAGTTAAATATGAGCACCAGAGGCCAGGTGGTCTACTTCAACAGATGACTATACCAGAGTGGAGATGGGAACGCATCACTATGGACTTTGTAGTTGGGTTGCCGCGGACCTTGCGGAAGTTTTGATGCAGTTTGGGTCATTGTCGACAGGTTGACCGAGTCGGCACCCTTTATTCCTGTTGTGACTACATATACTTCAGAGAGGTTGACCCAGATTTATATTCAGGCGATAGTTCGGTTGTACGGTGTGCCAATTTCTAGCATATCAGATAGAGGCCCTCAATTTACTTCACATTTCTTGAGAGCTATACAGAGTGAATTGGGGACCCGTGTAGAGCTCAACACAACCTTTCATCTGCAGACCGACGGACAATTAGAGCGGACAGTTTAGATTTTGGAGGATATGCTCAGGGCATGCGTGATTGACTTTGGAGGTCAGTGGGATCGTTTCTTTCCTTTGACCGAGTTTGCTTATAACAACAATTACCAATCCAATATCGAGATGGCTCCGTTTGAGGCTTTATATGGTCGGCGATGTCATTCGCCCATTGGATGGTTTGAGCCCAGTGAGTCTAAGTTATATGGTACTGATTTAGTGAAGGATGCCTTGGAAAAGGTAAAATTGATTTAGGAGTGACTTCGTACAGCACAGTCGAGACAGAAGAGTTACGCGAATCAGAAAATGCGTGATTTATCATTTATGGTAGGTGAAAAAGTTCTTTTGAAAGTTTCGTCGATAAAGGGAATCATGAGATTTGGGAAAAGTGGTAAATTAAGCCCAAGGTTTATAAGCCCATTTGAGGTGTTGAAACAAGTTGGGGAGGTTGCTTATGAGCTTGCATTTTTCTCCCAGTCTATCAGGAGTTCATCCGGTTTTCCATGTATCTATACTCCAGAAGTATCATGTTGACCTATCACATGTGCTAGACTTCAGCACAGTTCAACTAGATAATAGTTTAGGCTATGAAGAAGAACTAGTGGCCATTATTGATAAACAGGTTCACCAGTTGAGGTCCAAGAGGATTTCTGCAGTAAAAGTCTAGTGGAGGAGCCAATCAGTCAAGGAAGCGACTTGGGAGGCCGAGGAAAACATGCGGAGCAGATATCCACACTTATTCAGCACTCCAAGTACAATTCTAAACCCGTTCGAGGACGAACGTTTATTTAAGAGGTGGAGAATGTTATGACCCAACCGGTCATTTTGACTTTTAGAACTCCATTCCCAAAAAAATAAAACTTTACGTATGCGCTTTTAATGATTTATGACTTGCGGGAATGGTTGGTGCGGGATTTGGAAGTGTTTCTGTTGAAATCGGAACACTTGGTTTCTTAAGTTGGTTTTAAAAGGCCAAGTTTGACTTCGGTTATCATTTTGAGAAAACGACCCCGGAATAGAATTTTGACGATTCCAATAGCTCCGTATGGTAATTTTGGACTTAGGAGCATGTTCGCAATTTTATTTGGAAGTCCGTAGTTAAATTAGGCTTGAAATGGCTAAAATATGAATTTAAATTTGGAAGTTTGACCGGGGAGTTGACTTTTTGATATCAGAGTCGGAATCCAGTTCTGAAATTTTTCATAGCTCAGTTATGTCATTTATGACTTATGTGCAAAATTTTAGGTCAATCGGACTTGATTTGATAGGTTTCGACATCAAATGTTGAAGTTGGAAATTTTAAGTTTCATTAAGCTTGAATTGGAGAATGATTCGTGGTTTTAACGTCGTTTTATGTGATATGAGGTTTCAAATAAGTTCGTATGATATTTTAGGACTTGTTGGTATATTTGGTTGAGGTCCCGAGGGCTTCGGGTGAGTTTCGGATAGTTAACGGATCAAAAGTTGGACTTAAAACAACTGATGCAATTTTTCTCTTCTTCTGAAAATTTTGGGTTGTGATCGAGCCCAAGATCGAGGCCCAGGATCGAGACCCAAGATCGAGGGTCATGATTGAAGGCAAAGGCTCGAGGGCCATGATCAAAGACACAATCGAGGTCGAGGATCGAGGCCAAGATCGAGGTCGAGGATCGAGGCCATGATTGAGGACGAGGATCGAGGCCATGAACAAGGGCCATGATCGAACCACGATCGAGGCCATGATTGATGGCCATGATCGAACCACGATCTAGGCCGAGGATCGAGGGCTGCCTAGGCAGAATTATAAAGGAGGGCATTCGTCCCATTCGCCATTTTTGACAAATTGGAGCTTGAGCAGAGGTGATTTTTGATATATTTTCGAGAAAAGACATTGGGGCAAGTGATTCTAACTCGGATTTGGTCAATATACACGAATATATCATTGTTTCCACCATTAAATTAGTGTTTTGAGATTGAAATTTGGGAATTTTTTAAAATCTCATAGAAACGAATTTTTGAGATTTCAGTATCGATTAAGAGTCGAATTTGAGTTTAACTAGTATGGTTAGACTCGTAATTGAATGGATTGTCAAATTTCATAACTTTCGTCAGATTCCGAGATGTGAGCCCCACATACGAATTTTTAATTAAGTTCGGAATTTTTATTGAAAATGTAGTATTTTCTTATGAAATTGATTCTATAATTTTTGGTGAATGTATCGAATTATTTTTGGTTAGATTCGAGCCAATCAAAGTTGGATAATCGAGGAAAAGGCCTACTAGTGGATTAAATTGGAGCAAGACGAGGTAAGTCTCTTGTCTAATCTTGTGAGGGGGAAATTACCCCATAGGTAATTAAAGTAATAATTGTTGTTAATTGTGGGGGCTACGTACGCACGAGGCGACGAGAGTCCGTGCGCAACTACTATTAATGCTAAACTTTGGGTAGTTTAGGACTCAAAGCATGAATTACTTGTGTAAATTGTATTCTTTATTTAATTAATATTATTTAATATATATATATATATATATATATATATATATATATATATATATATATATATATATATTGTGAATTGTTAGATAAAGATATTAAAGGATGAAAATCTCATATGCTTAATTTTCTATTTAAATTAATTAACTGTTAAAAGAAATTGTTCAACCTCCCGAATTTATCTTATAATTCATATACTCTCTTTCCAGAGGTACATTAGAAAATGTTCTCCTTTCTTGTGAAGCGGGCCGAACGCCTCGGCGGGATAAATGCATCTATGGATCGCGTCGCACGTCCCTCAGCAGTGTACACGATACTTTGGATCGGACCGTACGACCTCGACAAAAATCGTGCCTGATAATATTAATTACACGATACTTTGATAGTTTATTGCAGCTTGTAAAGCTAATTGATAAATTGAAATTTTATTGAAATTGAAGGAATTTAATTAATATATTGAGAATTGTTGCATTTGAAGGAATTTAATTATTTATGCTGATTAAATAAAATTATTGTTGACTTTGTGAATCATGCTGAGTCAAATAAATTCTATTTTATTATATTTAATATTGTTGACCCTTAATGAGTATCAAAGTCGACCATCTCGTCTCTACATTTCGAGATTAGGCTTGATACTGACTCGGTACACGTTATTTACGTACTCATGCTACACTTGTTGCACTTTTTGTGTAGGATATGAGGCAGGTACTAGTGGAGGACCTATCATCGTACATCCACGTTATCTAGGGGCGTAATGGTGAGCTGCCTTGCTGGGCCGTTCTGTAGCTATTGGTGCCTCTCCTTGTATTTTCATTCTGTCTATTTTTATTTCAGACAGTATTTGGGGTTTTGTATAATCTACTAGATGCTCGTATACTTGTGACACAAGGTCTTGGCACACACATTGATAGAATTTGGAATGGTATTATTTTCTTGGATTAAAGTTAATCAGTATATTTTCTATTTTCTTTAATATTGCTATTAAATAATAATAAAATTTCTTAGAAAATTATTTTTAAAATAATTGATATATGTTTAATTTATTTATTGACTTGCCTAGCTGTAGTGTTCGGCGTCATCACGACCTATAGGTGAAATTGGGTTGTGACACATTATCTTGTCATTCTGTTCTGGCATCGATAAAAGCATTTCTGACTCAAGCGTGATTAATCTTCAAGGCTAAAATTGTTCAACTTGTGTGGTTTGCATTTATTTTTTCATTGCCTATTTCATTATTAATTTGATTTCTCGTTTTGTATCTGTTTACCCGAGAAATCATATAACGTTAAATTTGTGTATGATTCTAAGGATACGTGATACCCTTTGATACAATTCGTATAGAGAGATAGAAATATGAGTATTCTTGACTATGAAAATGGGAATAATGAACAGAAAGAATGAGTAAAATGAAGTAAAACAAGCACAAGGAGATATCTTGTATATGAGAAATGATCTTTTGTTGCAATGTATTCAGTATATCTATAGCTTACAAGGATCCCCCTATTTATAATAGAGGGTTATTACTTTATTTATAAAAAATAATAATAAAATAAAGCATATAGTGGAGGACCCATGATGATTTATCCCTACCTCGATTTCCGCCAAGATTCTCTCTCTTGGTGCGGTTATAACGGCTCTTATCTGTGAGCTCGATACTGACTCGAACTCGTTAATGGGTTGAGCCCTCAGTTTTGGCTTGAGTTCGACCTTCGGGGTGGGCATGGCGTATTTTCGACCTCGAATTAATGCCTTATGGATCAATTTGGTCACGGGCTTGATAAGATTATCGAGTCAATTCCTCGAGCAGCCTTCAGACTCGAGGCTCGTCTGTGCTGTCTTCAGAACTCACTCCCAAAATCCCACTCCGGTTTCTTGCCACTCGAACTCGATCGAACATAGGGAGGCCGAAATCTATTTCGACCATATACAGATAGTCCCCTCGTTTCTCATGAAGGATGCGGTGAGAATCGATATGATTTTCGACGGTTCGATCGGGTTATAAGCTGACGTTTTCACAGGGATCGATTATGATGTATGTGATAGCCGTCCCATCGATTTAGTCTTTCAAGGTATTTAATGCTTGTCAGATGGCGGTCGGCCACCTCTGATATTAAACCGCCACAATGCGAGCCTATAAATAACCCTTCCATCTAACATTTACCACTTTTACGCCTTCACTCTTCCAAAATTTCTTATCCCTTCTCTCTATTTCGTCGCTTGCAGAGCCATCTATACCAGAGTTTGGTGTCGTTAATTTTTCACTTTCCTTTGCCTTTCTTCCTCTCATATCAATGGCCAAAACTTCGAAAATTGTACCTCAGAAGGAGAATGCTTCTTCTTCATGGCCGTCCGGTGACAAGGCGCTGGTGGAGCCATCCACCTATGACTATGTTCCCGGCCCGTGTACTCTGAAGATTGATTTTAAGGTTGAGAATCCTTCATCTATTTCGGGTCGATGCGAGCATGTGTCGATGTACATGTGCTCGATAACGGAGGGTCATCTCGAGGCCGTTAGGAAAGACTGCAATTAGGGTTCTGAGGTTGTGTTGCAAATTCCATCCCCGGAAGAGAGCATCATCACCCACGTGGAGGGTTTTTAAAGTGTTCACACTTATCCCTTCACGTTGGGTCCCATCGATCCGATGATCATTGATTTTTGCAAAAGATATCAGGTCACCCTCGGTCAAATTGATCCCTCTCTATGGCGTATAGTAATCCTACTTCGCTTTTTCTCCATCAGAGCCGGGGGGCTGGATTTTTCCCTGAATTACCTCATTCGATTGTATCGGCCTCAAATCTTTCGAGGACTAATCAGACTTCATCGTCGGGCATCGAAGGCTTTGATGTCGAGCATCGACAAAGACAAGGACCGGGGTTGGATGGGCCGTTATATTCGGGTGAGGACTCGTAACCTCATTCCAGAAGAGAAGATGTCGTTCCTCGAGGAATGGAATTTCAACTGTAAGTGGTTCTCATGAGACGTTGCTTTTCTTATCTTTTCCCGATTTTTTCTGATGCCTTTCTCTGATATACAGCTGCCCCTTGGATTCCACAAGCGGTACCCTACCTCGTGGATTGGGTTCGAAAGTTAGCCTCGACTTCCTCTTTTGCCGAACGCGGTTGGCGTGATTTGGCAAAAGGTAGATGAGAGGCCAAGAATCATGGTAAGGGTTTACTTCTAGTTTTCTTTGAAGTGTTTTTTGTGCTCCATTCGTTACCAATTTCTTTTCATGCAGGTGTAACCAAGGATGCCGCTTTGAGGCCTTCGAGCGGTGAAGAAGGAACCAAGTCCCCGATCCTGAAACCGGGGAAAGATAAGAAGCGAAAAGCTGCCTCTCGGCCAGAGGACCCCAAGCCCAAAACTTGAAGGGTGAGGAGGAAGGCAATTGCTCTTCCGATGGACTCGGTCCAACGACTGAGAGAAGAAGAAGAAGAAGAAGAAGAAGAAGAAAAAGAAGAGAAAGACGATGCCTCAGCTTTGGTGATCCGATCTGCGTAAGCTATCGAGGTCACTAGAGCTCTTGAGCCAATGGCAGCTGTATCGGTCGGGGTCGGTCCTAGTATCCCGAGTCTTGATCGGAGCATCCCGAGTGATTTGCTTGGGGATATGACAGTGGGTCATTTGCCTTCTCTTCCAACCTTTTATGAGGAGGCATTAAAGGAACCTCGAGAATTGAAGACCCCCGATATGGACGGAGGCTCTAGTGTAGGGGACCCTTTTCGAGATTGCTTTACTGGAATCGATGATGCTTTCGTTATTGGTGACGCTTCTCTTCTACTAGAAGAGGCCCAACGTTTCATTACTCGGGTAATGATTTTACTATACTTGGTTTCTTTGTTCTTTTCCAAACTTGACTTGTGTTCTTTCCCTACTGTGCAAGCTATTAGTAGGTTTCAAGTCGACCTTAGCCAGTGTGAGGTCGAGCTTCAGAAGGTCTCGGGGGAGATAGACGCCCTGCGGCTTCTTTGCAGCCAAAAGGACGAGGCTATAAAGGACCTCCAAGCAGATTTGGCTAAGGTTCGTGAAGAAGAGGCCGGACTAGATAATCAGGTGAGCCTCATTCTGTTAAAGTATGGGTTTGACTCAACTGTGGAAGTTAACCCTTCGTTGTCTCAGCTGCAGCAAAAGGTTGAAAATATTGGGTTACTTCGGGAAGAAGTTGATCAAATCAAAGTTGAATGTAATCGGTGGAAGGAGACTATCGACCGCTTGGTTGCGGAAAAAGAAACCATTTTTGACCAAATTATTATCGGCCGATGTTCAGCTTCGAAGCGTCAAGCAAAAGGGTTCGGCTCAAGCTAAGAGGATCGAGGAGCTTGAAACATGGCTTGCTGAGGCCAAGCCGGAGGTTGAGTTGTCAAAAGTTATGGCAGATAAGTCCATTGCCGTGTATCGGGCTGATGCTGAGGCTGCTCAGATAGAGGCATGAGAGGCGGCGGATACTGCCGACACTCGAGCACATTGGGTTGGCGAACTTGGTAAATGTAGGTATCGGAGGGAGACCCTCGAGGATATATACGATCAAGGTTTCGATTTTACTAAAGAGATAAAAAAGGCTAAAGAGCTCAAAGCTGAAAACTTGGCTTCTGATGGCAATGATGATGATTATGACGGTAGCAAGAGCGGATCCGAGGACGGGGAAGAGCCTGATAGAGAAGCAAACGCTCCTTAGAATGACCAGGAAGCTTAGTTCTTAATTGTTTACGTTTGTAATCAATCATGTAGACAATTTTGTATATAGACAACTTTGCCGATTTGCTTTTGTTTCGTGAAGACTTTATACGTGCCTTACAAATGTTTTCACAAGGATCTTAATAATTTAATCAAATTTGGACTTTGTAGTCTCTATGATCGATCGATTTTTTTTTCAGACTTGAAGTGATGTAGCCCTTAGGCTTACTAGTTGATTCAATGATTCGAACTCGAAGAAATAAGGCACGTAGGCGTAATGGTCGAGTGAGTGCTTGCTGGAACTCAAAATGAAAGTAGCATGTAGGCTTATTAGTCGTCGAGTGAATGATTCGAACTTAAAGCAATGTAGCCCGTAGGCATAATGGTCAAGTGAGTGCTTGCTCGAACTCGAAATAAAAGTAGCCTGCATGCTTAGTTGTCGAGTGAATGATTCAAACTCGAAGTAATGTAGCCTGTAGGCGTAATGGTCGAGTGAGTGCTTGCTCGAACTCGAAATGAAGGTAGCACGTAGGTTTAGTTGTCTAGTGAATGATTCGAACTCTAAGTAATGTAGCCCGTATGCATAATGGTCAAGTGAGTGCTTGCTCGAACTCGTAATAAAAGTAGTCCATAGGCTTAATCGTCGAGTAAATGATTTGAACTCAAAGTAATATATCCCGTAGGCGTAAAGGTCGAGTGAGTTCTTGCTCGAACTCGTAATAAAAGTATCCCGTAGGCTTAATCGTCGAGTGAATGATTCGAACTCGAAGTAATATAGCCCATAGGCATAATAGTCGAGTGAGTGCTTGCTCGAACTCGAAATAAAAGTATCCCATAGGCTTAGTTGTCGAGTGAATGATTCGAACTCGAAGTAATATAGCCCGTAGGCATAAAAGTCGAGTGAGCACTTGCTCGAACTCGTAATAAAAGTAGCCCGTAGGCTTAATCGTAGAGTGAATTATTCGAACTCGAAGCAATGTAGCCCGTAGGTGTAATGGTCGAGTGAGTGCTTGCTCGAACTCGAAATAAAAGTAGCCCGTAGGCTTAGTTGTTGAGTGAATGATTCGAACTCGAAGTAATGTAGCCCGTAGGCGTAAATGTCGAGTGAGCGCTTGCTCGAACTCGTAATAAAAGTAGCCCATAGGCTTAATCGTCGAGTGAATGATTCGAACTCAAAGCAATGTAGCCCGTAGGCATAATGGTCGAGTGCTTGCTTGCTCGAACTCGAAATAAAAGTAGCATGTAGGCTTAGTTGTTGAGTGAATGATTCGAACTCGAAGTAATGTAGCTTGTAGGCGTAATGGTCGAGTGAGTACTTGCTCGAACTCGTAACAAAAGTAGCTCTTAGGCTTAGTCGTCAAGTGAATGATTCGAACTCGAAGTAATGTAGCCCGTAGGTGTAAAGGTCGAGTGAGCGCTTGCTCGAACTCGTAATAAAAGTAGCATGTAGGCTTAATCGTCGAGTGAATGATTCGAACTTAAAGCAATGTAGCCCGTAGGCATAATGGTCGAGTGAGTGCTTACTCGAACTCAAAATAAAAGTAGCCTGCATGCTTAGTTGTCGAGTGAATGATTCAAACTCGAAGTAATGTATCATGTAGGCGTAATGGTCGAGTGAGTGCTTGCTCGAACTCGTAATAAAAGTAGCACATAGGTTTAGTCGTTGAGTGAATGATTTGAACTCGAAGTAATGTAGCCCATAGGCGTAAAGGTCGAGTGAGCGCTTGCTCGAAATCGTAATAAAAGTAGCCCATAGGCTTAATCGTCGAGCAAATGATTCGAACTCAAAGCAACGTAGCCCGTAGGCATAATGGTCAAGTGAGTGCTTGCTCGAACTCGAAATAAAAGTAGCATGTAGGCTTAGTTGTCGAGTGAATGATTCGAACTCGAAGTAATGTAGCCCGTAGGCGTAATGATCGAGTGAGTGCTTGCTCGAACTCGTAATAAAAGTAGCCCGTAGGATTAGTCGTCGAGTGAAGGATTCGAACTCGAAGTAATGTAGCCTGTAGGCGTAAAGGTCGAATTTATCTTAATTCTGTTTGCGTAATAAATCTTCAAATAGAGGAATTGTTTCTTGGGTATAAGATGTCGGTAAAGAGGAGGACTTTCTTTGCAAGTCACTACACATGTGTTTATGTTTCGCGCCTGGGTTCGGGCCAATCTACATGAGCATGATTCGTTTTGACCATTTGGCTATTACAATTTTTCCTATTGGAACCCTGTTGTTGAGAAATAGCTTTCTTGTATCTGCCCCCAGTATTTGAGGTTGATTGTAAAGTGGCCTCGGATACTGTTGTAAGTGCAGCACGATCGTTGGTTGCCTCGTTAAAATCCTTGCCGAAAAATCCATTTGGGATAAAACCGGTTTAAGGGAAAAATAGTGCAATGCGTGCTTTCAGATCTATGGCTTCGTATCGAAGGATCCATTTTAGCTCCTGATCGGACTCCTGTAGGGATCAGTTTTGAAATGTAAATGAATAATTGAGGAGTCGTACCTTAGCAGTAGTATCGTTTTAGATGTGACACATTCCAATTGCTTGATAGTTATTTGCCGTTTATAATACCGAGCATGTATGATCCCTTTCCGACGTTCACGAGAACCTGATATGGGCCTTCCCAGTTCGGTCCTAGTTTTCCTTCGTTTGGATTTCGGGTATTGAGGGTGACTTTCCTTAGCACTAAGTCCCCGGGCTTGAAATGGCGGAGCTTGGTTCTTCGATTATAATATCTTTCGATTCTTTGCTTTTGGGCGGCCAACTGGACGAGAGCAGCTTCTCGCTTTTAGTCCGATAATTCGAGGCTGGTGTTCATAGCCTCGTTATTTGACTCTTCTGTTGTGTATTGAAATCTGGCACTAGGTTCACCGATTTCGATCGGTATCAATGCTTTGGATCCATATACTAAGGAGAACGGGGTTGCCCCCGTACTGGATTTTGACGTCGTTCGATATGCCCAAAGGACTTCGGGTAGGATTTCTCTCCACATACCTTTAGCGTCGTTCAGCCTCTTCTTTAGGTTCTGAATGATGGTTTTGTTCGTCGATTCGGGATGTCCGTTCCCACTGGGGTGGTACGGTGTTGATAATACCTTTCTTATTTTGTGATCTTCGAAGAATTTTGCCACTTTTTTGTGCCCATAAATTGTTTCCCATTGTCACATACTATTTCGGCGGGTATCCCGAATCAGCATACGATATGATCCCAGATAAAGTCTATAACTTCTTTCTCACTTATTTTCTCGAACGCCTGTGCTTCGACCAATTTAGAGAAATAGTCAGTCATAAATAAAATGAATTTGGCTTTACCTGGGGTCGATGGCAGAGGGACGACGATATCCATTTTCTATTTCATGAATGGCCATAGGGATAGGACTGAGTGAAGTTGCTCTCCTGGTTGATGGATCATTGGTGCAAACCTTTGATATTTGTCACATTTTAGAAACATATTCCTTCGCATTTTTGCCCATATCGATCCAATAATACCCTGCTCTGATTATTTTTCAAACTAACGTATTGGCACCGGAGTGATTCCCACAAGTGCCCTCGTGCACTTCCCGTAAGATGTAATCGGTACCTCCCGAACCCAAGCATACTACCAACGGTCCATCGAATGTCCTTCGATATAGCGTTCTATCCGAAGACAATGTGTATCGAGCAGCTTTAGTCCGTAGGGCCCTAGAATCTTTAGGGTCCGATGGGAGCTTTCCGCTCTTTAAGTATTCAATATACTTATTTCTCCAATCCCAGATTAAGCTTGTAAAATTTATCTCAGCGTGACCTTCTTCGATTACCGATCTTGAGAGTTGAACGACAGTCCCCAAGCTCAAGTCATCTTCCTCGACCGATGATCCCAAATTCGCAATTACATCAGTCTCATTGTTTTGTTCTCGTGGAACATGCCGTAAAGTCCATTGTTTGAAATGGTGCAACATGGCAAGTAGTTTGTCTAAATACCTTTGCATTCTACCTTCTAGAACTTCGAAGGTTTTGTTTACTTGACTCACCACCAGCAAAGAGTCACATTTGGCTTCAATGACTTATGCTCCTAAGTTTTTAGCTAGATCGAGACCTGCAATCATGGCCTCATACTCGACCTCGTTGTTAGTCAACCTGGTAGTTTTAATAGATTGCCTAATAGTGTTACCCGTGTGTGGATTTAAAACTATGCCTAGTCCAGACCCCTTCACGTTCGAAGCCCATCGGTAAAAAGGGTCCATACCCCCGATAATGTACCTGATTTCAACAGTTCTTTTTTGACTTCGGGTACGAGGGTTGGCATGAAATCGTTCACAAAGTCTGCTAAAATTTGAGACTTGATGGCCGTACGGGGTTGATATTTGATATCATTTCCACTGAGTTCGACAACCCATTTAGCTAATCGGCCTGATATCTCGGGCTTGTGCAAAATATTACGAAGCGGGTAGGTGGTTAATATGCATATGGGGTGACATTGAAAGTACGGTTTTAACTTTCTAGAGGCTCTTACCAGTACGAGTGTCAGTTTTTCTAAGTGCGTATATCTAGTTTCTGCTCCTACTAAGGTCCGACTTATATAATAAATAGGAAATTGCGTACCTTGATCTTCCCTAACTAGGACACCGCTTACTGCGATTTTCGATACTGCCAAGTACAAGCAAAGTTTTTCGTCTATTTTTGGAGTGTGAAGTAGTGGCGGGCTCGATAGATATCATTTTAGTTCCTCTAATGCCTGTTGGCATTCCGGGGTCCAAGCAAAACCATTCTTCTTTTTGAGTAGAGAGAAAAATTTGTGACTTCGATATGATGATCTCTAAATAAATCGGCCTAGGGCTGCAATCCGTCCCGTTAGCCTTTGTACAACTTTCACGCTGTTCACGATGGTGATGTCTTCGATGGCTTTGATTTTTTTGGGGTTATTCTTGATTCCTCGATTCGACACCATGAAGCCGAGGAACTTACCCGAACCGACCCCGAAAGCACATTTTTCGGGGTTGAGCTTCATGTTGTATTTCCTCAAAATCTCGAATGTTTCCTGCAAATGGGTCAAATGGTCCTCTGCGTGTAGGGACTTAACTAGCATGCCATCAATGTAAACTTCTATTGATTTACCTATTTGTTTTTTGAACATTTTATTTACTAGGTGTTGGTAATTAGCCCCTGCATTTTTTAGCCCGAAGGGCATCATATTATAATAATATGTTCCATATTTGGTGATAAATGAAGTTTTTTTCTGGTCCTCTGGGCTCATCCGAATTTGATTATACCCGGAATAGGCATCGAGAAAAGTGAGAATCTCGTGGCCAGCCGTGGCATCGATCATGCGATCTATGTTGGGAAGCGGGAAAGAATCTTTGGGGCATGATTTGTTTAAATCCTTATAGTCCACACACATTCTAAGTTTGTTTCCTTTTTTAGGCACTACAACTATATTGGCTGACCATTCAGGATATTTCACCTCCCGATTGGACCCTATCTTGAGAAGTTTGGTTACCTCGTCTTTTACGAATGCGTGTTTTACCTCGGACTGGGGTCTTCTCTTTTGCTTTACCGGTCTGAACTTAGGGTCCAAGCTTAGCCGATGCGTCGTTATGTCCGGTGGGATCCTTGTTATATCTAAATGGGACCATGCAAAACAATCAATGTTATGGATAAGAAATTGAACGAGTTTCTTCCTGAGTTTGGGGCTCAACCCCGTTCCCAGGTATACCTTTCGTTCGGGCCAGTGCTCGATTAATATGACTTGCTCCAATTTCTCAATTGTTGATTTGGTGGCATCGGAGTCATCGGGGATCACGAAGGATCGAGGGACCCTCCGATCATCATCTTCTTCGATCATCTGGTTATATGGTTGGGTCAAAATCGATGTCTATGATTGTTATTTGTTGTCTCGTTCTTCTTCTGAACCCGATCCCTTTACTGACGAAGGCGAGGATATTGGTTTTGCTTCCTCGACGGCGCATATTTTTTTTGCGGCTGGTTGTTCTCCGAATACTGTTTTGACTCCTCTCGATGTAGGGAATTTGAGGGTCTGGTGTAGGGTCGAAGGTACAACTCTCATGTTATGGATCCATGGCCTCCCCAAAAGGGCATTATATCTCATGTCGCTTTTGATCACGTGAAACTTCGTTTCCTGGATGGTTCCGGCCACGTTTATTGGTAAGATTATCTTGCCTTTGGTAGTTTTACATGCCATATTGAATCCGTTTAGAACCAGAGTTGGGGGTACGATCTGTTCCTGTAGGCCGAGCTGTTCTACGACCTTCAATCTGATGATATTGGTCGAGCTACCTAGATCGATCAACACACGTTTAACTTTAGTTTTATTCATGAGTACGGATATTACCAGTGTATCGTTATGAGGTTGAATGACTCCTTCTGCATCTTCATCGTCGAAGGACAAAGTCCTTATGAGTGCGTAATCTTGAGTTCGAGATCGTTTTTCCCTCACAATCGATGTTTTAGTGCGTTTAAGCACTGGTCCCTGAGGGGTATCGGCGTCGCCGATGATCATGTAAATGACGTGTTGCGGTTATTCTTGCTCGTTTTGCTTGCCGAAATCCCTGTTTTTAAGATGGTTCTTCGCCCTATCGCTCAGAAATTCCCGAAGGTGGCCTTTGTTAAATAATCGGGCTACTTCCTCCCTTAGTCGCCTGCAATCTTCCATTCTGTGGTCATTGGTTCCATGATATTCGCACGTTTGATTGGGATTCCTTTGGGCAGGATCGGTCTGCAGGTGTTGAGGCCATTTAGTGTCTTCGATGCGTCCGATAGCCGACACGATGGCGGATGCATCAACGCTGAAGTTATACTCTGATAACCGAGGTGCTTCTATAGGATCGACATATTTATCAAAGCCGCTCTTGCTCATAAGTCCCCGAGAATTTTGCCCTCGATCAATCCTTCGATTGTTCCGAACGGTATTGCGTGTTGAACCATTGTTCATCCGATCTGTGATGTATGGTTGATATCGGCCTCTGTTCGACCTTTGTTCTCTGTCGATCTCCCTTTGGTTTTTAGTAGTTATCCTGTTCTGATGTACGGGTCCAGACTAAGGGTGGCAAGTGGGCCGGCCTGGGCCGGCTATATTTTTTTAATTTTTTAATTTTTTTTTAGAATATAGTCGTTGGCATGTCAAAAATAGTCGTTGGCTATTTATAAAAAAGTCATTTAACCGCTCAACTTTGTTTTAACCCCAAACTTTTTATACATTTAATATATATACTATACTATATATAAATCTTATATACTAATACATCTTATATATAGTATATAAAATGTATATATAGCTTATCGAATATAGCTTTTATATATATTTACTATATATACATCTTATATCGATATATATATATATATATATATATATACTATACTACACTATATATACATCTTATATAAGATGTATATATAGTGTAGTATAGTATATATATATATATATATAGATGTATATATATACAGTATAGTATATATATATATATATATATATATTATATATTTAATATATATATACTATACTATACTATATATACATCTTATATTCTATATATATTCGATATTAAATATTGAATATTAAAATTTAGGTCACAATTCTATAATAAAATTTACAAAGCATTGTCTTAGATATTTTTTTTTAATATCCTTTTGTCTCTAATATCTATTTAATTTTTTATATTTAAAAAAAAATATGTTGGGCCCACTTAGCCTGTTTAGCCCGCGGGCCGGGACCGTTTAGCCCGGGACCAAACGGTCCCGGTCCCGGACCGGTCCCTACAAAAAGGCCGTTTAGCCCGTTTAATTTGAGACCGGCCCATTTGGCCCGTTTAGGCCCGGGACCGGCCCACTTGCCAGCCCTAGTCCAGACGGAGCTCCCAACTTGTTATCTTCAACCCTAATTTTTGACTGATATCGGTTGTGTATATCTGCCCAAGTTATTGCTAGATACTCGATCAAATTTTGCTTCAGCCGACGTGATGCTATCAAACTTTGCTCGTTCAACCCTCGGGTGAAAGCTTGGACAGCCCAATCGTCTGTGACCGGTGGCAATTTCATGCGTTCCATTTGAAATCGGGATACAAATTCCCTCAGCATTTCATTACCCCTTTACTTTACTTTGAAGAGGTCTGATTTCCTTGTTGCAATCTTTATGGCACCAACATATGCCTTTACGAATGAATCTGCTAATATGGCAAAAGAATCAATGAAATTTGGCGGTAGATTGTGATACCAGATCATTGCTCCATTTGAGAGGGTCTCTCCGAACGTTTTCAACAACACGGATTCGATCTCATCGTCCTCCAAATCGTTACCCTTGATGGCACATGTGTAAGAGGTGATGTGTTCGTTAGGATCCGTCGTACCGTTGTACTTGGGAATTTAGGGCATACGGGATTTTTTGAGGATTGGTGTTGCGGCCGCACTCGAGGGAAAAGGCTTTTGTATGAATTTTTTTGAATCCATCCCTTTTATCATTGGTGGAGCCCCCGGGAATTGATTGACCCTGGGATTTGTATGAATTCTTGACTATGAGAATGAGAATAATGAACAGAAAGAATGAGTAAGATGAAGTAAAGCAATCACAAGGAGATATATTATATATGAGAAATGATCTTTTGTTGCCGTGTATTTAGTATATCCATAGCTTACAAGGATCCCCCAATTTATAATAGAGGGTTATTACTTTATTTATAACAAAAAATAATAAAATAAAGCATATAATGGAGGACCCATGATGATTTGTCCCTTCCTCGATTTTTGCTAAGATTCTCTCTCTAGGTGCGGTTGTAACGGCTCTTGTCTGTGAGCTCGATACTGGCTCGAACTCGTTACTGGGTCGAGCCCTCGGTTTTGGCTTGAGTTCGACCTTTAGGGTAGGCGTGGTGCATTTCCGATTTCGAAGCAATGCCTTACAGATCGATTTGGTCACAAGCTCGATAAGATTATCGAGCCGACTCCTCGAGCAGCCTTCGGACTCGAGGCTCGTTTGTACTGTCTTCGGAGCTCACTCCCAAAATCCCACTCCGGTTTCTTGCCACTCGAACTCAATCGAACGTAGGGAGGCCGAAATCTATTTCGACCATATACAATATCAAATTAGATCACGTATTAAAACCACGTACAAATTCAATTGTTATCCGATTTTGAGGGTAAAGAGAAGTCTTACCTCACA
Source organism: Nicotiana tomentosiformis (assembly GCF_000390325.3). NCBI lineage: Eukaryota > Viridiplantae > Streptophyta > Magnoliopsida > Solanales > Solanaceae > Nicotiana > Nicotiana tomentosiformis. The sequence goes on along the minus strand of NC_090815.1, from coordinate 15,360,812 downwards.
ACTACGAATTAAAGTGACATGCAAATACTATGAAGACCGGAGTGATGTTTACAAAGGCCATGCATGAGCAATATATAGACGTCTCGAGGTGGCTATTGGGAAGCTACTTTTTGGTGTGGGATCATAATAAATGGGCGTTTGGACATAAGAATTGTAAAATTCCCAAAAAAGTGATAAATATTTTTAAGTGAAAATGATATTTGAAAATTAGAGTTATGTTTGGACATAAATATAATTTTGGGTTGTTTTTGAAGTTTTATGAGTGATCTGAGTGAAAATTTTGAAAAGCAACTTTATGGAGTTTTTTCAATTTTCAAAAAATTTTAAAATGTATTTTCAAGTGAAAAATTGAAAAATTTATGATCAAACGCTGATTTCGAAAAAAATGAAAAAATTTCGAAAAAAGTGAAATATTTCTCACGTCCAAACGGCTCTAAATGCGGCGAATTAGTTTCCAATATGCACTTGGTGGCCAGACTATTCCATATCCAAATAGAGGTCGACTAAAGCTGTGTGGTTTCGAATTGGAATTGGAAAAGTTTGTCTTGAAGCTATTAAAGTCTACAAAGTTTGACTACATGTGATGCTTCAAGGGATATCAATGAATGAGAATTCCAAAAGCAGAAAGTGGTCGCGTGTGATTCCATGAGCAAAAGGAATCAGGAGAATTTGATTATTTTATTCAAAATTTGAGGTGTTATTTCTAAGTGTAACACTCAAATATTATTTGAAATAAAATACTACGATTGTTGTAATTTTTTTCGGTCTTGATTTTATTTTTCTCGACGTAAATTTATTGTCTACAGGTTCTATTAAGACGACGACATTAATAACAACAAACCCAATGGATTTCTAAAGTGAAAAATGGGGATGTTAAGATGTACGCAGACTTAACCATATCCTGGGAGGACAGAGAGGTTATTTCTGATAGACCCTTGGCTAAAGAAGGAATGAAAAGAAGTAACGGCAACAAGTAGTGACAAGAACAAGATAAAACAAGAAGACCGAAACCAAGAAAGTAATTAAACACTAAGTAAAAAAAAGAATCTAAGAATAAAGGAAAACCATACTTATACAAATGCTATTGCACTGAGAAGACACATGCAGTACCTATTAACCCGCTACCTTAATTCTCAATCGTCACACCTTCCTATCAAGTATTATGTATTGAGTAAGCTATAGCCGAAGACAAAAGATTAATATTTGAAGTGGATAAAGGTAGATGGACGAGTTTATTATTCATCTAATAAAAGATTGATATAAATAGATAAGGATATAGAAGTGGACCAATTATTTATTAATAAAAGTTTAATATTTGAATACAAAAAATAAAAGGGTGAACCTATTAGCCATTGAATATGAATTGACGGACACCAACCTCGAGGATTTCTCATTAAAAAAACTGCGGACTTGATTGCATTTTCATAATCCTAAAGAGATGTTGAACTAGTAATAAATAAATGTAATAACCATTGAATTGATTTATTTAGCTACTTAGTTATACTTAAGTTAAAATAGACGGACTAACCATTTTTTGTCCGCTTTTTAATATGCAGCCGTTGTTTAAATAAAATTGAGAAATAATTATATTTTTAATTATATTTTTTTTGCCTTTATCTTAGCTTCTGTTTGACCATAGATTTTGATTACTTTTTTTTTTAAATAAAAATATTATTTGTTCATGGAATATGATCAGCTTTTGAATTTTTTTTTCAAGTTCCCTAAAAATCAAATAAATATATGTCCAAATACAAATTCGACTTTTAAAAATTATTTTTCAATACAACTTCAAAAATTCTTTTTTTCATGTTTCATAACGAAGTGTTGCTTCATTGTCATAAATCTTTTATATGATTTTTAAGCACTTTAAAAAGAAATAAATAGCGAAAACATGGAAGTTGCAGCAATGACAAAATTCAGGCAAAAACCAAAAGATAATGTCACAAAGCCAAAACAACAACAGGTTGCAAACAAATGGATAATAAGCAAGATAGGTTCACTCTCTAGTTGTGAGACTTTCATTTGAAGTAGGATCAGGATCATCACCAACGAGCCACTCCAAACTGCTGCATTGGTGCTTTCTGGATTGTCATCAAGATCTTGCTGGCGCAGGAAGTAATCCGAGTTAAAAAGTTAATTTGGAGCTTTGAAGTTTGAGTAAAAGCCCAAGAAGTTAAGCCGCGATCGTGTTCGGAGGTCGTGTACCAAGTCTGGATGTCAAAAGAGGATGAAACAATTTTACTCTAAGAAAAAGACATTGGCGCACCGCAAGGTGCGATGTAGCAGTGACAAACTTGCCCTTGCCTGACTGGAAAAATACTAGGCCGCTGATAATCTCTATAAGCGCGGCGCGTGACACGTGGCGTGTGGCGCGGTGCGGGTGTACAAAAATCACAGAGTAGTTTCCTACTTTGGCTAGGAAAGGTTAACTTTGACAGGATTTTTTTCTACATGGTAGAAATACAATAAAAATACGATTTTGAGGGGACTCTTGACCTACGAAAGATTGGAGAACCAACCAAGGCAAAAAGACTCAAGAATTCATCAATATTTTAACCTAGGCCAAACACCTATACGACCACTTAAACTTGGCTCCAGTTTCTAATTTGACACTTTAACTAAACCAATTATCTATTGAACACTTTAACCTAAATCAAAGTATGCCTATTGAACACAAAAGCTGACATGGCAATAGAGCTGTATTTCAACTTCTCTTAGGCGCGTGAATTTTGATGGTTTTGAAATCATGTTTTTCTTTTCTTTTTTGTTTAAACTAAAATTGACTTTTTTTCTAAAGGCCACCCATAATCACCTTATCTCCACCATTGTCACCTCTGTAAGTATGCATCTCCATTATTGCTCTATTTTGCAGCTTTTGAACTGTGACAAAAGAAGGACAAAAGAATATTTTTTTCTCCAACAACAAATTTGGGCAAAATAAATACGTCAATGACTGATTTTCTCCAAATTCTATCTATTATTTTTCAACTTTTTCAGATTCCTCTCACTATCTTCGTTCAACCCAGATCTGAAGTTTTTTGTTGTTACAGCAAAGAAATTCAAAAACAAAAATAATTTGCCCGACTATCAGTTTTAGATTTGATCCCAACGAGCGAAAGGCCTATGAACGAAAGGAGAAGAAGAACGGGGGAGGGGGAAGGAGGATGAACAATGATGGGAGTGGAGAAGATGAACAACGACGAGTAAGATCCAACGGCTTTTTTACAACCAAAAAAATAACAGCATGGCTTTTTTTTCTTTTTATTTTTTACTGATGTGTCTTGTTTTAATGATCTGGCATCTTTTGATTGATTATATTTTCACGTAAGCGCGTTTGAGATTCACACATTTGTTTTATTTTTTAGGACTAAGTTTTTTGTGTTCAATATGCATACTTTGATTTGGGTTAAAGTGTTCAATAGGTAACAGACTCAGTTAAAGTGTCAAAATAGAAATTGAAGTCAAGTTTAAGTGGCCGTATAGGTATTTGGCCTTTAACCTACAATCGGTGCAATACGGATTTTGTATCGAATCATTAGAATTGATTTTTTCTTTGTTCTGAAACTTATTTGAGATGTCTTACTGCCACGACCCAAAATCTCACATGTCGTGATGACGCCTATCTCAATACTAGGCAAGCCGACAATATCATAATATCCATTAAGTTTGAAACACTCCCAAAACTCGGTGTCACTGAGTACATGAGCATCTAATATCAATTAACCACCATATCCATTAAGTTTGAAAACATAATATTTAAATTCAACGGAAGAAAATCTCACAAATACATATATTAACACTCCCAAAACCCGGTGTCACTGAGTACATGAGCATCTAATATGAATACAAGTCTGGAAAATATGATCTATAATAGTTTGAGTCCAAATACAGTAAACAAGGAGATGGGGAAGGAGAGACAAGGTCTGCAAAACACGACAACTACCTCTGAATCTCCGAAAAATCAACTGTGCAAAAGAATCAACACCCACTATGACCGGGAATACCTTAATCTATACACGAAGTGCAGGGTGTAGTATGAGTACAACCAACTTAGTAAGTAACAATAATAAATAAAGAACTGAAGATAGTGACGAGCTACACAGTTATAGTTCGTTTTTTGTAATTCCAGCAAAGAATAGACATGCTTTCAAATCAGGCAGTTTAAGTCAAATCAATTTTATATAGTTCAAGTTCATGTAATCCGGATATAGAATCCCTCATAAATTTCACAACCATAACAGATAGCAACTAAGTGCATCAACAAATGAAAAACAAGTACAACCTCTCATGACAATAGTCACTCAACTCGTCATAACAGCTCAACCACTCGGCTCTCATCCCTCAGCACTCACACTCAATAGGTACCCGCGCTCACTGGGGGTGTACAGATTTTGGAGGGGCTCCTACAGCTCAAGCGCTTAATCCGCAAGGATAACTCATGTGCTGCACGGACAACTCACATGCTATAATATCCATACCTCACCGACATGCCCTCGGTCTTACTCAGTCATCAACCTCTCTAGTATCTCGGGCTCTCAAAAATCACAAAGATCAGCCCAAACAAAGACAACATAGTGTATCAACAAAAATCAAGAAAGACTGAGATATGATACGCAAGAAAAATCATGACTTAGTACAAGGCATCAATTAGCAAATAATTTAACAAGTACGCGACTTCACCGGTTCCCAACAATATTATCATATAGCCTAAGCATGATTTACAGTCAAATTTCTTTAGCACATAGAGAGAGCATATAACTAACAACAAGTTATATAACTTTACAGTTTTACGGGACGGACCGAGTCACAATCCCCTCGATGCATACCCACACGCCCATCACCTAGCATGTGCGTCACCTCCAAAATAATCACATTACACAAAAATTCGGGATTTCATACCCTCAGGACCAGATTTATAACTGTTACTTACCTCAACCCGTATAATTCTTTATTTCACTATGCCCTTGCCACGAGAATTGGTCTCCGAAAGCCTCGTATCTAGCCACAATTAATTCGATTCAATCAATACCAATTATAGGAATTAATTCCATATGAAAATACTATTTTTTCCAGCAAAATCCAAAATTGCACTCAAAATCGCCCGTGAGACCCATGTTTTGGAACCCGACAAGAGTTACAAAATATAAACGCCTATCCAACCACGAGTCCAACCATACTTGAAACGTATGGGAACATCGTGGAATTCAATTATAAGAGAGTAGTTTAGCCAACATCCCTTGATAGAGCTATTTAGTGCTACTAAAGCCACCCACCACTCTTACAACTTCACTTTACATCGACATAATTCAATTGGATCAATATTAGTAAAACTTTCCAGGTTTTTGATCATTTTGGAATTTTATCAAATACCTAGAGTGCATAGCATTCAACTACCTCTAGTAATGATATTTTTTCATCCAACAATCCCTCCTTCCCATCAATAAGAGATACTAAACCATCATTTGTCTACCAATTGCCTTCTTTAACACTATTGCTATCATCAATGAACTCACGTCCACCCAATTGTTACTAATTAATTCATTACAAAATCTCTACAACACCCAATAATCTAGTTAAAATATTTATGGCTTCCAAACACCATCCAATAAGTGTTAATGCTTATTTCTTGCTCATATATTCATTAACAATTCATGATTATAAGTTTAAGAGTGAAAGATTACCTCTTGAAGACCAAATCTTGAAAGTCAACTCTTGGAGTGTTCTTAGGATTTTGAAGAAATCCTATGGAATCCAATACAAAATCTTGTTGTAACTAGTGATTGAGAAGTAAAATCATCATAAAAACACTCTTAAAAACTCACCTTAAGTGTGTATTAGAAGCCTTGGCCGGATAGGTGATAGAGAAAAAAGCCCTAGTCTTGAAATCCTTTTACTCTTCTCTCTTCCTGCTTATGTATTAATAGGCCCAAGTACAGTATTTTTCACTGGTGCTATCCTTGTGCTATAAGGCTTTAGTTCACTGGTTTGCTAAAATTTTCAGCTTCCCTCTTGTGCTATAGTTGCGCTATGGGGAGATAGCTCACTGTATTTTCTTTAGTCTTATTGCTTTGAAATTAACATCCAAGGGAGAAAGTTCTACAATCTTTGTACTAATTGATCTACCTCGGCACCACAAAACTTAATTTCCTTAGCAAAATTCTCCGGGGTCGTTACATATAATTTAACATCTGGTCAACCTTTTCAACTTAAGTTCTAAACCTTGGAACTAAATATTCCAAATCATTCCAAAACCTCACCGGACCCGAACCAATCACCCCCGGCAAGTTACATAACAACTGTAAAGCATAAATTGAGCAGTAAATAAGGGAACATGGCTATAATACTCAAAATGACCGGTCGGGTCGTTACACTTACTCAATAACTATGGAGTAATTTCCATTATGGTGTTAACAGATACGGTATTTAGATAACTTGATTAGGGATTCGATTCTTGATAATTGTTAGAATTAATTGATGGAATTTTAATTCGTATTGTGAAGTTATTTATTATTTTGCTTAATCAAAAGAGGAGCTTTGTATTGAATTTCTTTACATCTTATGCTCTAGTTTAGATCCGTGATTCAAATAGGTAATCGAAAGAGCTTCTTGAATTATTAATCGAACTAGAAAATAGAAATTTCATATGGAATTAATTCATACATGTCAAGTAAAAGTGAACGGAAGGAGTAATTAACATCTTCCATAATTACATATAGCATTTAATAATGCAACTCTCTACGCCATAATACAAGTGATTAATTGAATACTCGCACTTAAAAATAAATAAGTTGCTTGTGAAACATGTTTGTAGCTTTTGGTGTAACTAAAATTCTTTCCAATTAGTTAGAGCACAAAAGAGTTGACTTCGAAACATCTAAAGCATAAGTATAAAAGTTATATTTAGAAAAATGGGATAAATATTCCATCAGTAGCAAATAGAGGAATAAAATATCTATACTTAGGGAAAAGTACAAAATAATATTATACCAATCATAAATACAACGAAATGTTCTTACTCCGTGAATTAAGGTATATAACTACTGCTTCCAAAATCTCACCTTAAAAAGGTTGAAATACAACACATTGATAGTTCATCGGCATTTTCCCAATCTGTTTGTCAGCAGCATCAACATCATTGGCAGAGCTTCAAAGAAATCATCATTATTTATTTCTAGAAGTCCAGCTAATTAGTTTTGTTTTTCAATAACCTTTTACTTGTTCAGCTAATTGACCATCTCAACTTTAATACAATGGCCAATTTACCTCACCACATCCAATTGGATTAACAAGTAATACAAAATTCTACTATTGCTTCGAGCTTTCTATAAGTGTTTCTACATTTGTATAAAAGTTCATGAAAAAAATTTCCCAATTCACAAGAATGGAAAATTTTGCATAGTTGAAGGCAATCTTAATTTACTCAAAATAACAAAAGAGAGAAACACAAGAAACTCTTACCAAATAGTTTAATAGTTTCAGGTATACCACCAAACATCTTGAGTTCATCAGTCTACATAGTTAAAACAAGAGTAAAAATAAAAACATTCAGATGGAAAGTGTCACTAACTATAAAATAATCGAGATTTACATGTATGAAACACCATGAAAGTATGTTTATATATTTCGTTTGGTACATGGGATAAGAATAATAATTTCGGGATAAAGTTTGGGATTAACTTTATCCTATGTTTGGTTTGGTGTATTTGCTAATCTCAGCATAACTTTTATATTAAAATAGTGGAATTAGTTATCCCATATAAAAAGTGAAATAACTAATTGCATGGGATATTCCACCATTGTATCAAACGACCCTTTAGAATTAACTAGAGGTATATGACTAAGTGCCTTTTACATCAAGAATTACTTCTCTTATCCAAATTCAAGGAAATTTAAAAGCAACAAATGAAGTAATATTTCTAGTATCTATCACAAAATTAGGGATTTTATCTTTTCTTCCGTGTAAATTTTCTGTCCCATAGTTTCCAAAACTTCTTCTCTGCCTACATCATTGTATATTAAGTAAGCAAATATATATACCCTTCACATACGCATGACATATATTGATATACATTGACGAACACAAAATATACAATGATATACCTACTTGTATGTTGCTATATGTATATGTATTGTATGTATGTGATCACGCCCAACTATGCCTCCTAAGAGGTCTAGCAGCCATTGCAAATATAATCCGATTTACAAGTCTGGAGTCGAATCCCACAGGGAATTAACCTACTAATTATAACCACTAGTTTCGCACGAATTCAAATATTCAACCTTCAGAAATATTAAATAACAATTTGAATGTTTACTAACTAAGAGCAAAGTAATTAAGATGCAGTAATTTATAACTAACGGAGCAAATATTATAGACAAGATTGGGAAAAGTCTAGGGTTATGATTTTCCCTATTGTCGGAATCTCCCCCACCACGTTTCTTATAAATTCACCTAAGTATTCTCTACCGATCGTGAGTACTTTGGGTGTCGTAGCTCTCTCTCGAGTAACTACCACAATTTACTAGACGTATTCTCTCGAACTACGCTAGCTGGCACTAATTCACCGCTCACTACGATCGCACCAAAGTTTCGTTATCTCTAATCTCGCCTTTAAACCCTCCGTATTGATCTCTCAAATATGTTAGGAGTGGTGTTGTTCAACAACTACCTAAATGTGTACTCTCTCTCTCTCGAGCAATATACACACTAAATAGGCATAGTTAAGTGTGATCTCTACAATCAACAACAATGAAAATATAGTTGAACAAGTAGAGAAAAATCAAAGGCAAATCCATATTAGACGTAGTAAAAAATTATCCTCCAATAGGTTCCATCAAACCCTAGATGACGGGTTTAGCTACTCATAATATTATGTAAGATTACAATATAAAAATTCATAACCAATAATGAAAATATGAAGAAGAAAGTTAAAAACTCGTAGAAGAATTCTCCGCTCTTTTCTTTGTGTTCTTGCCTCTCCCATTCCTTCCCCCTAAAAAATGAGTTTAAAGACTATTTATATGGGATAGGGTTAGCATGGGGCGAAATAATATAAGCCCGCTTCGAAATAGCCTTTTTAGGATAGCTCGTTCACTCTCTCGTGCGCACGCGAGAGTGAACGAGCGAAGTTCTTCTCCTTTTCTTTTCCTTCTAGGTCTCTCGTGCACTTCCATGACTTTTTGCCATAATCCGCTGTTTTTGTTTTCAAGATTTTCCTCAGCTAACTCGTTCACTCTCTCGTGTGCACGCGAGAGTGAACGAGCAAAGTCCTTATTTTTTCTGTTAGTCCCGAATCAACTTCTTTTGCTCATTTATCGTCCAACTTGCTCCTACACATAAGAATGCACGTAATGAGAATAATTCACTACAAAAGTTCATGTAACCTACTGTAACCACACAAGTTATGAGATGAAAGTACACCGAAAAATATGCATTTTTGGCCGTTTATCAACACCCCACACTTAAACTCTTTCTCGTCCTCGAGCAACTTTCAAAATTAAGCACAATGGAAAGAAACATATTTTCAAAATATACTCGACCATCATACCAATGACAATGGCTTATACCAACACTTATGTCACACCCCAAACCTAGGGGGCGTGGCTGGCTCCCGGTGCCTTACTGGCACGGGCGAACCACTCTGTAACTCATGATCGTTCGACCAAAACTAGAACATGCATAGGTCGAGTTGGCTAAACCCATTCTTTCTGTAACCATCATGGGCCAACATGGCCACAACTCGTAATGTATAACTATAAGTAAGAAACATTGTATCAATGAACCATTGCTCTTAAAACATGAATACATATGGTTCGTCAAGGTCTATGACATACTGTACATGATGAACGTATGTCTACAAAGCCTCTAAGAGTATTTGACATCAAAACATGGTCGGGACAACGAACCGGACTACCCATAAGTCTGTAGCAAAACTCTGACACGAAGACATATAGGCTTGGCTGCACTCCGAACGAAGTGGAGTCTTACCAATCCTTCGCTGAATTCTAACTTCGTCTACTATGAGGGCTCGTCAAACTAATTATTTATATATGCATGCATGAATGCAGTGTCCACAAGAAAAAGACGTCAGTATGAATAATATATCGAGTATGTAAGGCATATAAATCATTGTATAAAGGACATAAAAGAAACATGGAATAAAGGACTCAACCTGTAAGTCTGGATAGCTCTGTAAATCATGAAATATTTATAATGTCATGCATATGAGTATAAATGTCATATCATGCATATGTATATGCGTACATAACATCATCAAGCCTCTGAGGGTATCCATCATATCATCTCGACTTCTGTGGGCGAAATCATCAATGTATACCAACTGATCAGGTGTTGTTGTGTATATAACGCTGTAACTTTTCCCATAGCCCATATACATATAATATACGCGTATATAACGTCATCTGGTCATGGGTATTGTACATGTATAAATGAATGCAATGCATAATAAAATAAGTCAATAAGATCTCTCAGAATGTCATAAGATCAATATGCCTTTGGATAAACTTTATCAACTTATGTATATTATGAGATCCATGAATAGACGATATAATAATAGGACACATGGGGAATCAAGAACATAGGCACCCCTAATACTTTTATGAATAGAGTCATTTATGAAAGTTGTACATTTGCCCGTTTCGTTTGTATCACATGGATCAAAAACTTGTTGCGACCAAACACACTCACGCAAGTATACGCGGTCGTCAAGTAATAAAGTGACTAAAAGTCGGATGTCGAACCCACGAGGACTTATGATTAACTATTAACTAAATTAGACTATCCCAATTATCTAAATAAGAATTAAATCTAAAAATATTTTATTCTAAACTAATTAAATAAGAAAAATATAAATAATAAACTTTGAACAGAGAAAGAGCAGATTTTAATGATATCAATGTAATAAAAACGATCTAGGGTTATGGGCTATCTAACAATCCTATTGTATTCTTCAATTGAATTGACCGACTAATTTATCTAGCTTATTGGTTGACAGGGTTAATGCTCATAAGAATCTGTCGAGTTCTTACTCGCCTATTCAAGCTAACCTAACGCCTATATGTCTATGGAGTTAGAATCAACAAGAACGCATTTATAATTCCTGTAAATCAACCAAGCAAGGCAATTAGGTATATGTCTATCCTAACTACGAATCCGTTCCCCGATGCCCGAGTTCAAGAACTTGCCCTACTCAATCCTATATGCAATATAGAATTCCCACTTTCGAGTTCAATTCTAGATTCGTAGATAGTATTCAATTGGTGATCAAGCAATTAAATAATTAAGCGCAAGATTGAATAAATAAACTAATATGATAAATCAAGAAGTCAAAATCAATATCCGAATAACAATAGTCATGAAAGAACCACAACCCTAGAACGTGAAGTTTAGCTCCACATAGACATGGTAGCCAAACAACAAATCATATAAAGAAACATAAAAATTACTAAGTTTGGTGGGAGAAAGATGAAACTTGATGAATTCCGGCCTCCACAGCTTTTTCGTGGCTTTTTCCCCCTTCCCAATATGTTAGATAACCTAAAATAGGCGTTTTTGGCTTATATATTGCGTACCAAAGTCGTGGGCCAAAGCTCTCCTATTCCTAGTCCAATTCGGCTTCAGGGATTGATGCTAAGGTGGATGCGACGCATCCACCTTGTCCTCCATTTCAATTTTTGCCTGCGAAGGTGGATGCGACGCATCCACCTTGTCCTCTATTTCTCAGCTTTGCACGCGATGGCGGACGCGACGCATCCAGCCTTCTCTTCTACTTCCCAGTTTCGCACGCGATGGCGGACGCTATGGCCCAACTTCACTGCTAAGGTTGCATGCAGGATGATGTTTTCCTAGGCTGGATGCGACGCATCCAACCCTTCTTCCTCTGGCTAAACCACCTTTTCTTCATATTTTGCACTCCGAACACCTTAAATCGTCACACATAACTTAATTAGCCATCAAACCAATAATTACACCATGTTGGGTGTTTTAAAGATTAAATAACATCAAAAAGTGGTTAAAACATGGGCAAAGTAACATCAACACATATCGAAATATGCCAAACATCACTACCCCACACACTCACGCAAGTATACGCGGTCGTCAAGTAATAAAGTGACTAAAAGTCGGATGTCGAACCCACGAGGACTTATGATTAACTATTAACTAAATTAGACTATCCCAATTATCTAAATAAGAATTAAATCTAAAAATATTTTATTCTAAACTAATTAAATAAGAAAAATATAAATAATAAACTTTGAACAGAGAAAGAGCAGATTTTAATGATATCAATGTAATAAAAACGATCTAGGGTTATGGGCTATCTAACAATCCTATTGTATTCTTCAATTGAATTGACCGACTAATTTATCTAGCTTATTGGTTGACAGGGTTAATGCTCATAAGAATCTGTCGAGTTCTTACTCGCCTATTCAAGCTAACCTAACGCCTATATGTCTATGGAGTTAGAATCAACAAGAACGCATTTATAATTCCTGTAAATCAACCAAGCAAGGCAATTAGGTATATGTCTATCCTAACTACGAATCCGTTCCCCGATGCCCGAGTTCAAGAACTTGCCCTACTCAATCCTATATGCAATATAGAATTCCCACTTTCGAGTTCAATTCTAGATTCGTAGATAGTATTCAATTGGTGATCAAGCAATTAAATAATTAAGCGCAAGATTGAATAAATAAACTAATATGATAAATCAAGAAGTCAAAATCAATATCCGAATAACAATAGTCATGAAAGAACCACAACCCTAGAACGTGAAGTTTAGCTCCACATAGACATGGTAGCCAAACAACAAATCATATAAAGAAACATAAAAATTACTAAGTTTGGTGGGAGAAAGATGAAACTTGATGAATTCCGGCCTCCACATCTTTGTCGTGGCTTTTTCCCTCTTCCCACTATGTTAGATGACCTAAAAGAGGCATTTTTGGCTTATATATTGCGTACCAAAGTCGTGGGCCAAAGTTCTCCTATTTCTAATCCAAATCAGCTTCAGGGATTGATGCTAGGGTGGATGCGTCGCATCCACCTCGTCCTCCACTTCTCAGCTTCGGATGCTACGGTGGACGCTATGGGCCGACTTCACTGCTAAGGGTGCACGAAATCTGATCTTTTTCTAGATTGGATGCGACGCATCCAATCTCTCTTCCTCTACCTAGAGCACCTTTTATTCATATTTTTGCACTCCAAACACCCTAATTCACCACACACAACTCAATTAGTCATAAAACCAATAATTAAACCATGTTGGGCATTTTAAAGATCAAATAATATCAAGAAGCGGTTAAAACATGGGTAAAGTAACATCAACACATATCGAAATATGCCAAACATCACTACCCCACACTTAAACCTTTGTTCGTCCTCGAACAAACCATCATATAGTAGACGAAACAAAATTAAGCTCTTATCATTCAAAGCACACTGCACCTATGACCATGGTTATTTGCTACAATTAGGCTCTAGACTATGCATCACATACCACTTCCCTTTACTTATGCCCTTCTTTAAACATATTCGAACAAAGACAACATGCTCACAACAACCCTAACCTCAAAAACCGACTCAATGTCACTATGTACTCATGGCTTGAACACCCAACATCATAGAGAAGTCTAATAACGTTACCTATCCCTCGTGAAACCATGTGCCCTCACAACAAGAACAAGAGAGCGAGTTCAATCCACACATTCGAATCTCATGATCAAATATATTTTAATGACTCACATATATCAAAGAAAATCGCTCACTCTCACAAAGAAGTCACATGCATGAAATTAGTACCATAGGCTTGCCCTTAATGTAAATCTCTACTAATGTAAGCTCGCTCGATCTAAAATCAATTAGGACTTTTTCATGGTTGTAATGTGGGCTAAGGGACGGGTAGGATATATTTAAGGAATAGTGACTCACCCTCCTAAGCACTTTAATACATCACAAAATTACTTTAAGCACAAATTCTTCAACACCACTTCAATTTCACAAACAATATCACCCCCAAAACAGTCCCTTTTTCTTTAAGCACTACTTTAATTCATACCCACTAGCAAGAACAAGATAACAATTTATTCATCTATATTTTTCTTTCTTTCTTTTTTTTTCAGATTTTTTCTCTTCTTTTTTTTTCTTCTTTTAATTTCCGCTAGTGGTGTATTATTTTACAAAATAAGTGCACCTTTCTTTCTTTCATTGGTTCCACTCAAAAGTCACCCCACACTTAGTCCCTTCTTACTTCTTTTAGCGCTCATCTAACAATTAAAGTGCTTTAAGAGGTAAAAGGATCAAAACAATGTCAATTAAGAATAAAAAGGGTATATGCTTGTAATGTGGGTACCAAATAAAAGGTCTACAGGCTCAAAAGGGTTAACTAGGGATAGATTTTATTTGTGATAAGCAATAAGCTCAAAAAGATCAAAGAAAGCCTAAAATCATTTTTCAAACCGAGCATCACCTAAAATTTCGCTTCAACTCACATACCGGGCAAGTTCTAGACACAAGTACAATACATGGACAATACAAAAACCTTACCACACATGGCACATGACTCATTAAGGACGGTTACATTCCGACTCTCAAGTAATGCAAGTATTCACGGAGCCACGAGATATTAAGCATTAAGCGCAAAGTGAACACAAGTCAAGAAAATGAGAAATAAGCGCCACAAAACATGCTATCCATTTTAACAAGGCATCATCAATAATTTCAAATCATACAGAAGATACTACACATGCGAAAGTATAAATATGTTACTATCAAACAAGTCAAGGGCGCCTAGGTTCATCATTCTTGCTCCTTTTATTCCCTAAATTCCTAATCTACTCGGAAAGAAAAAAATTACCCGGTTCAAACTACATCTCATGGAAAAGAACCGAGGCACAAAGAAAAACCACAGGGGATTATTACTACCTAAAGAAAGCTAAAAGACATATTTTGGATTTTTGTTTAGACTTTAATCCCTCAAGAAAACTGTCTAGGAGATCAATCGTCGGGAAAAGTCCAATTTTTCTAATTTTTCATTTTTTTTTTCACAAAAGCTACTACACTTAAGAATGAGTACTACAACTAAGCTAAAATAGCACAGAAACTCATCCAAACGATCTCCTCACCCCACACTTAAAATTTTGCAATGTCCTCAATGCACATTATAAATAATAAGAGGGTAAACGAGACTCCCTGGTAGGCCAAAGGCCGAAGCAATAGCGGCTCACGAGGTACTCAGACTTCCCCAGGCATCGTCCTTTGTGTGGGCACCCCACACTTAGTCCTCACCATCTAGCTCGCTTTTGCACTCTTCTAATGGCTTTGCTTCCTATGCTCATAATCCTACAAAACAAAAATAAATACTACAAAATAATAAAAATAAAATAAAATAAAAAGTAAACAAAAATAGAAGAAAGCAGTAACGCTGGGTTGCCTCCCAACAAGCGCCTGATTTAACGTAGCGGCACGACGTGAACCACTTTTTGCCTCCACCTCGAACTTATGAATTGAGCCCCTAACATGGCATCCAGTTTGCGGCTATGCTCCAGTGGTGGGGCTACAAAGATAACCAGGCCAAGTAATAAATTTTTCACTCTACACTTCTCGGCCTTTAGATGAGGAATGTATTTTTTGCTTTTTGGCATGACAAATTCAAAAATATAGGCATCATGTTCCTCTTCCATTGACTCCTCCAAAGGCTTAGATGACTCGATTTCCATGTCACTATCTAAACACAATGTGGAAAAATAATTGGAATGAGGACCAATACGCCCTAACTTTAGAATTGTATTACTCTTTACATCCTCATATTTACATACACAAGAATCTTCAAATATAACATTATCTACTTCCTCACATGGCTCTAGTGTACTTTTCTCAACATGGGCATCATCAACAAAAATATTCTCGAGTGATTGGCTCTCCACTTTTAGCTCCTCAATTTGGCGTATAAGCTCATTTTCAGCTTTACACAACTCATTACTGTTTTGTTGGGCGTTAGACGCATCAACCTTTGTATTCAATTGAGCCTCTAAGTCGTGAATAGTAGTACTAAATTTATCGATCTCTTGTCCCAATTTGGCTCTTCCTTCTATAAAGTATCTCATCTCATTTGTAATTTCCTCATGTTGAGCCTCATATATTTCTAATCTTTCGGATTGTTTCACCAGCGACATATGGCTCAAAATCTCCACTTTTTCAAAATTATCTGTTTGCTGGTACTCGCTCTCGTCATTCAATTCTTCCATATTGGCCTTCATTCTTGTGATTGCTGCCCTCATTCTTTTCATATCTTTTTTGAGTTCATCCTGTTGCTCTGCTACTTGCCTCAGAATATCCCTAATATATGCATCAGGCTCCATATCCTGCACTTCATTGCCCCTATCAAACTCAGAAATATCATTAGAAAGATCATAATAAGGGCTCAGAGAAGGATGAACAAAATTAGGACAACCATCCCAATGGCCATCTTGACCACCACACATATTACAAATATTCCACTCAAAGGATTGAGATTGTGCGCACAACTCGCTCCTGGAAATATTCTGACAATTTTTCCACCAGTGGGGTCCTCCACAATATGGACAAGGATCATCAAAATAAGAATAACCATCATTCGAATAATTTTTATTCCAAGATGCCATGCTAAAATAAATAAAAAATACTAACTAAAATAAAAAAAAAATGAATAGATAAAAAAATGTCTAATCTAGAAAAATAGCAAATTTCTAAGTCCCCGGCAACGGCGCCAAAAACTTGTTGCGACCAAACACACTCACGCAAGTATACGCGGTCGTCAAGTAATAAAGTGACTAAAAGTCGGATGTCGAACCCACGAGGACTTATGATTAACTATTAACTAAATTAGACTATCCCAATTATCTAAATAAGAATTAAATCTAAAAATATTTTATTCTAAACTAATTAAATAAGAAAAATATAAATAATAAACTTTGAACAGAGAAAGAGCAGATTTTAATGATATCAATGTAATAAAAACGATCTAGGGTTATGGGCTATCTAACAATCCTATTGTATTCTTCAATTGAATTGACCGACTAATTTATCTAGCTTATTGGTTGACAGGGTTAATGCTCATAAGAATCTGTCGAGTTCTTACTCGCCTATTCAAGCTAACCTAACGCCTATATGTCTATGGAGTTAGAATCAACAAGAACGCATTTATAATTCCTGTAAATCAACCAAGCAAGGCAATTAGGTATATGTCTATCCTAACTACGAATCCGTTCCCCGATGCCCGAGTTCAAGAACTTGCCCTACTCAATCCTATATGCAATATAGAATTCCCACTTTCGAGTTCAATTCTAGATTCGTAGATAGTATTCAATTGGTGATCAAGCAATTAAATAATTAAGCGCAAGATTGAATAAATAAACTAATATGATAAATCAAGAAGTCAAAATCAATATCCGAATAACAATAGTCATGAAAGAACCACAACCCTAGAACGTGAAGTTTAGCTCCACATAGACATGGTAGCCAAACAACAAATCATATAAAGAAACATAAAAATTACTAAGTTTGGTGGGAGAAAGATGAAACTTGATGAATTCCGGCCTCCACAGCTTTGTCGTGGCTTTTTCCCTCTTTCCACTATGTTAGATGACCTAAAAGAGGCATTTTTGGCTTATATATTGCGTACCAAAGTCGTGGGCCAAAGTTCTCCTATTTCTAATCCAAATCAGCTTCAGGGATTGATGCTAGGGTGGATGCGTCGCATCCACCTCGTCCTCCACTTCTCAGCTTCGGATGCTACGGTGGATGCTTCGCATCCACCTCGTCCTCCACTTCTCAGCTTCGGATGCTACGGTGGACGCTATGGGCCGACTTCACTGCTAAGGGTGCACGAAATCTGATCTTTTTCTAGATTGGATGCGACGCATCCAATCTCTCTTCCTCTACCTAGAGCACCTTTTATTCATATTTTTGCACTCCAAACACCCTAATTCACCACACACAACTCAATTAGTCATAAAATCAATAATTAAACCATGTTGGACATTTTAAAGATCAAATAACATCAAGAAGCGGTTAAAACATGGGTAAAGTAACATCAACACATATCGAAATATGCCAAACATCAATCATACCAAAAGGAAAGAATGGATAACCTTAACATATCTCGTCTTAACCCACTGGCTCAAGAACTCAACTCGTATCCACTTCACGATCTATGCAATA
The DNA here is from genome assembly GCF_000390325.3 of Nicotiana tomentosiformis. Classification (NCBI taxonomy): domain Eukaryota; kingdom Viridiplantae; phylum Streptophyta; class Magnoliopsida; order Solanales; family Solanaceae; genus Nicotiana; species Nicotiana tomentosiformis. Next base: position 15,342,592 of record NC_090815.1, on the reverse strand, counting down.
ACAAGAATAATACTATTGTCAACCATACGAACAATTCTCTTAATCTCATAACGGAAGATAACCTATCCTACAATGAAATGGACATGATTTTCCCTGTCTTATCATTCCCTCAAGCCTACCATAGTCAAGGTAATATAACAACACAATTAGCAACTCCCACAACAAGTTTTATAACTCAAACTATGATACAACGAGCGGCAAGCTCGGCTACGATTATCAACATACTTCTCCAATATTTCTTTTCTTAAAAACACATATCAATGACAACTACGACTATATATCCAAGTTACTCCAATGATTTCCAGCCACAACACAACTTCGAACATTACCGAATAGCCGACACAATAACAACAACGTTAAAATGCTATTTTTCGCTATTAATTCTATAATTCTCATTCCACAATTTAGCCATGACCTAGACGAATTTAAATATACCAAGGAGAGAAAAATTCTTACTTTATTTGCCAAGAAATACTCTTATTCCACCTTACTTCACATCAAAGAAAGCCTGGATTAACCAACGCGCCAAAATAGAACAACGAGATCGAGGTGGTGCACAAAATTCATATATTGTCTTTGAGAAAGATTACACTTTGCTTTCAAGAAATGTTGAGCTCATGTTGCTGAAAATCATCTCAAATTAACGTTCTTTACTGCTACACTATGTTGAACCTATCTATTCTTCAATTTAATTCTCAAATCAAGTGAAACAAGAGGTATAATTGTAATCTTTTTCCATTTACACATGTCCTCCTTAGCTTATCTCTTGAGACATTGAGTTTAATAGTGTCACCACCACTTATGGGTGTAGATTAGTCATTAATGTTGTTGCCACCATGTAACATGTGGAATGTTATCCACTACACTAACTATATACTCAATAATTAAATTAAATTAGTATTCCACTATAATTTCCCACTTAACTAATATACACATAATTAATTTGTAAATCTCATTTTACTTAAATACTAATTACTTTTAACATACTTTATATACCTTACTATCATGGTCACATGGTATATTGTATTGCACTAGTCCATAAATATGAGGTATTATTGCTTGGACCATTTTTCATCCCAAAATGACAAACTTCACGAAACTCATTTTATTCGATTCACTTACCCTCTGACCTTCACGGCTTTATTTATCACTTGTTATAAATAGCATAAATACTTATAACCCCAAAAGTAATCTTATCCTTTAACTTATGTCAATTATCTTACGACAAATCCAACGTTCAAAAGTATGGGATGTAACAACTTAGAACTCAATATAAGAACTATTGACATCTTTCTTCAAAAGTAGACCCATGCCAAGACTATTTGAAATATTTGTGCGACTTCTTCTAACATCCTAACTTCAAGAGAGGACTCCAATACATTCCCTACTATGACTCACTTATTGTGCTAACTCAAAATGCTTGAACTTTACCAATCCTTTATAAATCATGTGCTCTCACCGCAATTAAAGAGAGAAATTAGTCCACATACTCAAATATGTAAAATAAATTCAAGTATAATTTAAGGACTTACACATCGAAAGAATTCACTCACTCTCACAAATAATTTCATGTGCATCCTGAAGTCATACTATGGGTTTGCCCGTAGTGTATGTCTCTACTAATTTGAGCTTGCGAAGTCTAGGATCAATTAGGTCTTTCCGAGTTGTAATGTAGGCTAAGGAATGGGTAGGATATATTTGGATATAGTGACTAGCCCTCCAAAGCACTTTAATACACTACACTTAACTTTCAAATATACACTCTTCATGACCAATTCAAGCAATGCCACAAATTCTTATACAATTTGGCCTTTCTTCTTGAAGCACAACTATGAATTCACTAGCTCGAAAAGAGGAATATGAGGTGTGTTTTCTATTTTTTTATTTTTCTTTTTGTATTTTCTTTGATTTTTTTTCAACACTCTCCATACTTTGGGTTGCCCGGCTAATGATCTTTCAAAACATACGTGCACCTTTTGTCCTTTCTGTGGTTTCACTCAAAAGCTACCTCAACTCTCACCTTACTCTTCTGGCGACTTAAGTGCTTTAGGAGGTAAAGGTTCAAAATATCTAATTAAGAACAATAAGGGAACCAGCTTGTAATGTGGGTGCCAAAGAAAAGGTTTATAGGCTCAAATGGGCTATCTAAAGATCAATTTTTTTAATGGTGGCATACAAGCTCAATGGACAATCAAAGAAATGTCTACATCCTGTCCAAGACTCACAAATCTTGCTTATTTCGCTTCGACTAATACATGGGGCAAGTTCTAGACTAACACTCGATAGCACATAATGTAATCAAGCCTCACATCATACAATGCACATGATTCACTCCAGACGGCTCAGACCTGGCACTCTAGTTAAACAACTAAGCACATCTATCCTATTAATTCAACACATGGAAAGTAATCATAGGAGTCAACAAATGAACTTAAGCGTCAAAATAAAGTCACATATATTCTCAAGGCATGTGGGCACATAGAACACGAAGAAGATAATCAATTCAAATATTACAACTCTAAGTCCCCGCATAAAACATGTCAAAAAGTATTGATAATCAAGTTTTTCCATTCCATTATCAATTCTACAGAAGACAGAAAAAGGAAAATCTTTTTGCATTTTTCTTTAGACTTTAATCCCTCAAGAAAACTATCAAAAAAGTCCATCGTCGGGAAAAGTCCAAAAATTTTGAAAATTCTACCTAAAAAAAAACTACTACCCGGTTCAAAGAAAATTGGCATCCTCGGGAAAGAACCGTGGTTTAAAGAAAACTCGAAATTATGCCAATAAAAAAACTATAATTATACAATTACAATTCTGACATCCCCACCCCACACTTAAAGGATATGCATTGTCCTCAGCTGCAAAAGATCATAAAAAAATAAAATAAAGCTCAAAAGTAGAGTGGGTGTCAGAAGCTCTCTAAAAATCACTCTGGATGCGGTGAGGACCGACCGTGACCATTGGTCCTCAATGCTGATGGGTCCTCCAAAGTGACACCAGACGTGTCGACTGCCTCTATCAGCTCACCCTCTCTAGCCCGGATAGGTCCAGTACTAACAATGCCCATAGCCCGCTCACTAGCTCTATATGGGTCCTCAGCTATTATGGCACTCATATCCAGATGTATCCCAATGTGTGGTGGCCTCGGTCTATGAAATTCCTCAAGTTTCTTAGCAAACTACTCTCTCATCCGCTGCTCTTTTGTCTCGTGAGCATCTAGCAAGGCACGATCACGTGCCTTCAATTCTTCCCTCAACAAATGGATCTCGTTCTTCATAGCACTCAAGCGCTCATCAGAGATTTTCTTCTTAGTTTTGTCCCCAGATAGATCTTGCACACTACAAATGTTATGTAATTATTTGTCCATTGTCTGCAGCTTCACATCAATGGATGTAGCCAACTTCACATTGCCCTTCTTAGCTCGCCTCATTTTTAGCTCAAACTCCTGCAAAAGTGCAGTTAGTATGTGGACGAAATAAAGTCCCCACTGCATGTTATCCCAGGTCCTGTACATCTGGCTCCGTATCACTTCCCCAATATTCACATCAATACCTGTCATCAAAGAAAAATATGAGAAAAACACGCTCCCATATGACAATAGTCTTGTGTGTTACAGACATCAGTCTATTGCAGACCCGATTTAACAATGCATTGGCTTCTTTGTTCAAGTACTTCTTCGCTAGGCCTTGGTTCTTACTCCACCTGGCACCAAACGATGGATCCTATAGAACTTCTAGCATACGTGTCCGATTAGGCCGGCGTTCTCTCCTCCAATATTCTGCCATGGATCGTTCAAGAACATTGTAGAACCTGTTGATTGCCGCTATGGAGATGTCCACCTCATGACCTCTAACCCAAACAATGTCATCACCTTTGTTAGGATCCCAGTTGGAATATAGTTCTCTCATGAGTGTCAAGTTGGCCTTTCCTTTTGGTCTTTGTGCAAAGTGTGTCCACCCTCTCTGCTCAATCTGTGCCACTAAGTTCGGACAAGCCTTACCGGTGACCGTCATGTTCAATGGTCTTTCATACATCTTGGGATTCACCTGTTTCCATTTAATGTCACCCCACATTTTCCAAGCATCCTCACTCACGTGCTTATCTTGCCACCCTGCATTGTCAACTGAAGCACTAGGTTCACCTTTGCCTTCAGGTAATGGAACTGTTATCTCATCCTTAGAGTTGTCAGATTCGGACTCAGACTCCACAATCCTCTTTGCTTTACCTTTCCCTTTCACCTCAATTGCTTTTCGCTTCTTAGCCGGAGGCGACTTAAAAGCTCTTTCTCAGATTTGGAGTAGGCCTTCTCTTTGCCTAGACGCTTGTGGGAGTTTCTGCACGGGCAACTCAATAATCATAGCAGTTTCCCCATTAGCTACCTCAGAACTCCCAGGTGTCATAGGATCATTCTTTCTCTTTGTCCTCTTCTCTGTAGTTGTTGTCTCTGATACGTTCTTGTCAGTCGAAGTCTTTTTCGGGGGAGGCTTGCCAGCACCTTCTGCTCCATGACTACGAGTGGGTGTTTTGGAGACAGCCATAGTACATGCGCTTATGTAATCTCGCGTGTGCACGAGAGGGTGAACAAGCTATTATGAACACAGAAAATAACTCGCACGTTTTGGCCATACTTCGTTGTTTCTGGAAAGCTTGTCCAGAGTTCTGGCTCGTGCAATTTTGCGCGAAGCGAGGTATTGAACGAGCACAGGCCTGGACGAATTTCACTTGTTCTTCCTCCATACTCTATCTCAAGTTCGTCACCTCGAACCTTGCTCGTATGTGTTCTATTGATCCTGAACCTACTCACACATATATTAAATAATACAAAAATAAAAAAACAATTAAAGAAAATAGCGAAAAGCAATAAAATTGGGTTGCCTCCCAACAGGCGCCTGATTTAACCTCACAGCACAATGCAAGCTATCGAACTTAAGGTTCACGCAACATTTGAGGCTCCTGCAAATGAGTAACTGATACAACCTTTTCCTCATCCATGCCAAGGTAATGTTTCAACCTTTGCCCATTGACTCTAAACATGTTCGTTCGATCCTCGGATTCAATTTCCACAGCTCCACTTGACACAACTCTAAATGGTCCCGACTATCTAGATTTCAGCTTATCCGAAAATAATTTCAATCTTGAATTATACAACAACACGACATCTTAGGGTTTGAAAATTCTCTCTTGAATATGCTTATCGTGCATGATCTTCATCCTTTCCTTGTACAACCTGGTGCTCTCAAAAGCATGGTAACAGAACTCATCAAGTTCATGAAGCTCTGTGAATCAACTTGTACCAGCAGCCTCCATGTCAAGGTTTAATTGCCTTAATGCCCAAAAAGCTCAATGCTCTAGCTCCACCGGTAAGTGACATGCCTTTCTAAATACCAATTTGTACGATGACATACCAATCAGAGATTTGAATGCAGTGCGGTAGGCCTATATCATCCAATTTTTTTGCCCAATCAGTTTGAGTAGAATTTACAGTTTTGGTCAAAACACTCTTGATTTCTCTGTTTAACACCTCCACTTGCCCACTTATTTGTGGGCGATACGGAGTGGCGACCTTATGGCGAACGCCATATTTCTCCAACAACTTTGTAAAGACCCGGTTGCAGAAGTGGGTGCCTCCATCACTGATGATTGCTCTTGGAGTACCAAATCAGATGGAGATATTCTTTCTTAGAAAACCAATAACTCCCTTTGCATCATTTGTTGGGAGTGCCACGACTTCTACCCATTTTGAGACATAGTCCACAACTACCAGTATGTACTTGTTGCTATATGAGCTGACAAATGGTCCCATAAATCGATTTACCATACATCAAAGACTTCCACCTCTTGAATTGGGTTCATGGGCATCTCATGTCGACGGGAAATATTCCCCGTCCGTTGGCACTCATCATAGCTTTTCACCCAGAAGTGTGCATCTTTAAACAACATCGGCTAATAAAAGCCCGACTCCAGCACTTTACCAGCTATCCTTACTCCTCCAAAATGGCCTCCATATGGGGAAACATGACAAGCCTACAAAACAGAAGGTTGGTCTATCTCGGGAATGCATCTCCGGATCATGTTATCAATACAAATCCTAAACAAATATGGTTCATCCTAGAAATACATGCTATAATCACGAAAGAACTTTTTCTTTTGCACAGAAGACAAGTCATAGGGAACAATACCGTTCGCCAGGTAATTTGCAATATCTGCATACCATGGCGTTACCTCAAGGCTCGTGGATAAAAGTTGTTCATCTGGGAAGTATCCATGATCTCTTCCACCTCAACCCTCTTTTCAGCTCCTTCAAGCCTGGACAAATCATCAACAACTTGGTTTTCCTTTCCCTTCCGGTCACGGATTTTCAAGTCGAACTTTTGCAGCAGTAGCACTCATCGAATCAAGTGCGGCTTTGACTCCTTATTCTCAATTAGGTACCTGAGAGCAGCATGGTCAGTATAAACAATTACCTTCGAGCCTATCAGGTATGACCTGAATTTATCAAATGCGAACACCACTGCTAGCATCTCTTTCTTTGTCACTATGTAATTCAGTTGGGCACCACTCAAGGTTCTACTTGCATAGTAGATTGGATGCATGACTTTATCTTTTCTCTGCCCAAGAACTTCTCCCACAGCATAGTCGCTTGTATCACACATTAGCTCAAAAAGGTTATCCCCAATCGGGTGCCACTAGGATTGGTGTTGTCACTAGTCTCTTCTTCAACTCCTCAAACGCTACCTTGCAGTCATCATATTTTTCAAGCAATTTACAAGAGGGTTAGCAATTTTGGAAAAATCTTTTATAAACCGCCTGTAGAAACCGGCGTGACCAAGGAAACTTCTTATGGCCTTAACAGAAGTGGGTGGAGGTAACTTCTCAATTATATCAACCTTAGCACGGTCCACTTCAATGCCCTTACTTGACACTAGGTGTCCCAACACTATACCTTCATGTACCATGAAATGTCACTTCTCCCAGTTCAGTACCAGATTAGTCTCCATTCACCTCTTCAATACTCTTTTCAAGTACATAAGGCACTCATCGAATGAGTTCCCCACCACTGAGAAATCATCCATGAAAACCTCTATTATGCCCTCTACTATATTTGTGAAGATGGCCATCATGCACCTTTGGAATGTGGCGGGTGCATTGCATAGTCCAAACGACATTCTCTGAAATGCATAGATGTCATACGGGCAGGTGAACGACATTTTCTCTCTATCCTACGGAGCAATAGAGATCTGGTTGTACCCTGAGTATCCATCCAGGAAGCAAAAATATGACCTCCCCGCCGATCTGTCTAGCACCTGATCAATGAAGGGCAGCGAAAAATGGTCTTTTCGGGTGGCCTTGTTCAATCTTCTGTAATCCATACAGATTCGCCATCATGTGACTGTTCTTGTTGAGATCAACTCATTGTTATCATTTTGCACTACATTCATTCCACCCTTCTTTGGCATACACTGAACTAGGCTAACCCAGTTACTGTCAGAGATGAGGAAGATGATTCCCGCATCTAACCACTTGATCACTTCTTTCTTCACCACTTCTTTTATGTTGGGATTCAGCCTTCTTTGATGATCTCTGGAAGGTTTGTGCCCATCTTCCAGTAGAATATTATGCATATAAAATGTTGGGCTGATACCCTTTATGTCTGCAATGGTCTACCCAATTGCAGTCTTGCACTCCTTTAGAACCTGCAAAAGTTGTTCTACCTGCACATCTAACAAACCAGATGAGATTATAACATACAATGTTGAACTAGGTCCCAAGAAAGCATACCTGAGGTGGGACGACAGTGGTTTTAGCTCCAAATGTGGTGGCTCTTCGATTGATGGCTTAACTGGAGGGGTCTTTCTTTCTTCTAAGTGTAAAGGCTCGAATTCAAACTCTCTTTTCCAGTACCCTTAGCCTTCAAGGGCCAAAACCCACTCCGCCAAATTCTCACCATCTACCTCTTCTAGGTTCATCAGGCAGGCCACTAGGGGGTCTTTTGCATTTAGTGCCTCATATTCCTCCTCCAAAATCACATCCGCGACTTCTATTAAAGAGCAGTTAGCAAACTCACTTGGTCGCCGCATAGACTTCTGCATATTGAATGCTATTTCTTCATCGTTCAGTCTCATCTTTAGCTCCCCAGTTTCACAATCAATTAGAGCTCTCCCAGTGGCCAAGAATGGCCTTCCCAAAATTATGGAAATCTCCTCGTCAACCCGGCAGTCCAGAATGAAAAAATCTACCAAAAACACAAACTTTCCAACCTGCACAAGTACATCATCAAGTATACCTGATGGCCTCTTCACCGTTCGGTCGGCTAGCTGTAGTAACATGGATGTGGGTCTCGCTCTTCCAATTCCTAACCTTTTATAGATAGCTAAGGGCATCAAGTTTATGATTGCCCTCAAATCACATAATGCTTTAGCAAAAGCATAGCTGCCGATTGTGCATGGGATTGTGAAACTTCCTGGGTCGGCTAGCTTCTCAGCTATGGGTTTCGTCACGAAAGCACTACATGTCTGAGTTAGTGTAACAGTTTCCAAGTCTTGAAAGTCAAACTTGCGAGACATCGAGTCCTTCATCATTTTTGCATAACCAAGCATCTCTCTCAAGGCATCAATCAGTGGAATGTTCACTTGAATCTGCTTAAGCATTTTCATGAATTTCTTATACTGCTCATCCTTCTGATATTTGGCCAACCTCTGCGGGAAGGATGTTGGCGGTCGCTTCTTTCCTGTGACTTGATTTCGATCCTGCTCATGCACTTTTTCTACTGCCTTCTTTTGCACTCCCTCTGTCACGATCCGAAATTTTCCACCGACGGGACCGTGACGATGCCTAACATTTCACTTGCTAGGCAAGCCAACGTTAGAAAATCGTTAAACCAATTCCTTATTTCTATTCAGTAAATAACAATAATTAACTAAGATAAAATATAATAAATGCAAAATATCATAAAACTGTATTAATTACTACCACCCGGAACTGGAGTCACAATTCACGAGCATTCTAGAATTTACTACAAGTAATAGTCTGAAAGAAATACAACTGTCTGAATGAATGAAAATAGTAGGACATAAAAGATAGACGGGGACTTCAAGGTCTGTGAACGCCGACAGATCTACCTTGAGTCTCCCGACAGCGGACTAGTAGCAAATCTCGATCAACCTGAGCCGGTATCAAAATCTGCACAAAACGTGCAGAGTGCAGCATCAGTACAATCGACCCCATGTACTAGTAAATGTCGAGCCTAACCTCGGCGAAGTAGTGATGAGGCTAGGACAAGACTTCCACATATAACCTGAACAGTATAATCATGCTAGTGGCAACAATAGTAAGTAAAGCAATAACGCAGAAATAATGGGAATGGGACATACAGTAGGGGAATACAACATAAAGAGTGAGAATAATGAAAAGACATAATTAAACAGGAAATCCGTAAACGAATTGAGCAATCAAAACAGTAAAGGAAAACTGCACGGCATCACCCTTCGTGCTTTTACTCTAAATCTCACCAAATAAATAAATAGAACGGCACAGCATCACCCTTCGTGCTTTTACTCTCTTCCTCACAATATAATTAATTCATGCACGACATCACCCTTCGTGCTTTACTCTTTTCCTCACAATATAATTAAATTATGCACGGCATCACCCTTCATGCTTTACACTCTTCCTCACAATATAAATTAATTTATGTACGGCATCACCCTTCGTGCTTTACACTCTTCCTCACAATTCACAGAATCAATAACAACGGATAGAGAGAAGTTTCATAAGAAATCAATATTTCATCAATGATTACCTTCACAATTTAACATCTCGACCTCGAATCAATATTCACAATCTTATCGACCTTGGTGGAACCGGATACAAATCTCCCAACATTTCAACAATAACAATAAGCATGGATAACAAGATTTAAGACGACAATTTGCAAGAAATGGAATTTCACTCGCATGCTATGACTCGACCAAAGCGTATAGATGCTCGTCACCTCAACTATACGTCGTATTCAACAACAAAACACGTAGCAAATACTCACACAATACCTATTCCCTCAAGCCAAAGTTAGACACAACACTTACCTCGCTTTGAAAGCCACTTAATTCTCAATCACAACTTTTCCTTTGGAATTCACCTCCAAACCACTCATATCTATTCAAAAATGACTCAATAATATCAAATGTTGCTAAAGAAATTAATTATATTGCATAAATTAATTTCCCAAACTTTCCTCCAAAAAGTCAAAAAATCGACCCCGGGCCCGCTTGGTCAAAACCCGAGGTTCGGACCAAAATCCTTTTATTCATTCACCCCCGAGCCCGAATATGTAATTCGTTTTGGAATCCGACCTCAAATTGAGGTCTAAATCCCCAAATTCCCGAAATTCTTAATTTCTACCCTAACCCCTAATTCTACCATGAAAACTCTAGATTTTAGGTTGAAATTTCAAGAAATGTAATGGGTATTTGAAAGAAATGGTTTAGAATCACTTACCAACAATTTGGGAAAGAAACGACTCTTGAAAAATCGCCTCTCATCATTTGGTTTTTGAGAAAAATGAGTTTTTGGCTAAAATCCTGTTTTTGGATTCTGTTAAGTGCTGAGCGACAGTGTTCATCGCGTTCGCGAGAGCACTGTCGCGTTCGCGAAGGGTACTGGCTGCCAAGCCTTCGCGTTCGCGAGACCCAACTCGCGTTCGCGATGATCACTCCCCCTGGCCTTCGCGTTCGTGAGACATGGCGCGTTCGCGATGAAGCAACGACCAACCACCCCCAAGTCCCCACATGCTTCGCGTTCGCGTTGAGACAGTCGCGTTCGCGAAGGGTAAGCCCCCCATCACTTCGCGTTCGTGACCAGGCCTTCATGTTCGCAAAGAAGAAACTTTCAGCTGCTCGGTTTACTCTTCGCGTTCGCGAGAGTACCTTCACAAACGTGAAGAAGGACATGCCAAAACACAAACTCTGCAGAAAAATTAGATTTCCAAAGTCCAAAACATCTTGTGGCCTATTCGAAACTCACCCGATCCCTCGGGGCTCCAAACCAAACATGCACACAAGTCTAAAAACATCATACGGACCTATTCGCGCGATCAAATCGCCAAAATAACACTTAGAACTCTAAATGTAGCACCAAATCAAATGAAATTATCAAGAACAGTTTAAAATTTTTATTTTCTCAACTGGACGTCCGAATCACGTCAAATCAACTCCGTTTCTCACCAAATTTCACAGACATGTCTTAAATATCATAATGAACCTGTACCGGGCTCTGGAATCAAAATACGGACCTGATACTAACAATGCCAAATATCAATCAATTCTAATAAATAATTTCCAAACTTTTAATTTTCATCAAAAATTCATAACTCAAGCTACGGACCTCCAAATTCGATTTTGGGCATACGCCCAGGTCCCATAATTCGATACGGACCTACCGGGACCGTCAAAGCACGGATCCAAGCCTGTTTACCAAAAATGCTGACCGAAGTCAACTAAAATTAACTTTTAAGGTAAAAATTCTTATTTTCATTAGTTTTCAACATAAAAGCTTTCTGGAAACCTGCCTGGACTGCGCACGCAAATCGAGGAGGGTAAAAATAAGATTTTTAAGGCTTAAGAGCGCAGATTCGAGTTCTAAAACATAAGATGACCTTTTGGGTCATCATATTCTCCACCTCTAAAACAACCGTTCGTCCTCGAACGGACATAGAAAAATACCTGGGCTGGTGAAAAGGTGGGGATATCTACTCCGCATATCGGACTCGGACTCCCAAGTATCTGTCTTAATAGGCTGACCGCTCCACTGCACTCGAACTGAAGGGCAACTCTTTGATCTCAACTGGCGGACTTGCCGGGCTAGAATTGCCACCGGCTCCTCCTCGTAAGTCAAATCCTTGTCCAATTTGACAGAGCTAAAATCTAATACATGGGACGGATCACTGTGATACTTTCGAAGCATGGACATATGGAATACTAGATGAACAACTGCTAAACTGGGTGACAACGCAAGCCTGTAAGCCACATCTCCCACTCTCTCCAGAATCTCAAAAGGTCCGATATACTTAGGGCTCAACTTGCCATTCTTTCCGAACCTCATTACACCCTTCATGGGTGATACCCGAAGTAACACTCTCTCTCTGACCATGAGTGCAACATCACAAACTCTACGGTCGGCATAACTCTTCTGCCTGGACTGAGCTGTGCAAAGTTGATCTTGAATAATCTTGACCTTATCCAAGGCATTCTGTACTAAATTTGTACCCAATAACCAAGCCTCCCCCGGCTCAAACCACCCAATTGGCGACCTACATCATCTACCATATATAACTCATAGGGAGCCATCTGAATGCTCGACTGGTAGCTGTTATTATAGGCAAACTCTGCTAACGGCAAAAACTGATCCCAAGAACTTCCAAAGTCAATAACACAGGCGCAGAGCATATCCTCCAAGATCTGAATAGTACGTTCAGACTGCCCGTCCGTATGAGGATGAAATGCTGTGCTCAACTCAACCCGCGTACCCAACGCACGCTGAACTGCCCTCCAAAAGTGCGAGGTAAACTGCGTATCTCAATCTGAAATGATAGTCACGGGCACACCGTGAAGACGGACGATCTCACAAATATAAATCTCTGCTAATCGCTCCGAGGAATAGGTAACTGCCATAGGAATGAAATGCGTTGACTTAGTCAGCCTATCTACAATGACCCAAACTGCATCGAACTTCCTCTGAGTCAGTGGGAGTCCAACAACAAAGTCTATAGTGATACGCTCCCACTTCCACTCAAGAATATCTAACATCTGAAGTAAACCACCAAGTCTCTGATGCTCACACTTTACTTGCTGGCAATTTAGGCACCGAGCTACATAGGCAACGCTGTCCTTCTTCATTCGCCTCCACCAATAATGCTGCCTCAAGTCCTGATACATCTTGGCGGTGCCTGGATGAATAGAACACCAGGAACTGTAGGACTCCTCAAGGATCAACTTACGAAGTCCATCCATATTAGGCACACAAATATGACCCTGCATCCTCAAAATTCTGTCATCTCCAATATTAACCTGCTTGGCACCCTCGTGCCGCACTGTGTCTCTAAGGACAAGTAAATGAGAATCGTCATCCTGCCGATCTCTGATGCGCTCAAACAAAGAAGACCGAGTAACTGTACCAGCTAGAACACGGCTGGGCTCAGAAACATCTAACCTCATGAACTGATTGGCCAAGTCATGAACATCCAATGCAAGTGGTCTCTCCCCAACTGGAATATATGCAAGGCTACCTATACTGACTGACTTCCTACTCAAAGCGTCGGCCACCACGTTGGCCTTCCCGGGATGATACAATATGGTGATATCATAGTCTTTCAATAGCTCCAGCCACCTCATCTGCCTCAAATTGAGTTCCTTCTACTTGAACAAATACTGCAAGCTTCGATGATCAGTGAATACCTCACATGGCAAGCCGTAAAGATAGTGCCTCTAAATCTTCAGCGCGTGAACAATGGCTCCCAGCTCTAGATCATGAACATGGTAATTATTCTCGTGAACCTTCAGCTGCCGTGAAACATATGTAATAACCTTGCCACCCTGCATCAATACCGCACCCAGACCAATACGAGATACATCACAATATACTGTATAAGATCCTAAACCTGTGGGTAACACTAATACCAGTGCCGTAGTCAAAGCAGTCTTGAGCTTTTGAAAGCTCGCTTCACACTCGTCTGACCACCTGAACGGGGCACCCTTTCTGGGTCAATCTGGTCAACGGGGCTGCTATGGATGAAAACCCCTCCACAAATCGACGATAATAGCCCGCCAAACCCAGGAAACTACGGATCTCTGTAGCTGATGTGGGTCTAGGCCAGTCCTGAACTACCTCAATCTTCTTAGGATCCACCAGAATACCCTCTGTTGATACAACGTGACCTAAGAAAGCAACTGAACTCAACCAAAACTCGCATTTTGAGAACATAGCTTATAACTGGCTGTCTTTCAGAGTCTGAAGAACGATTCGAAGGTGCTGCTCATGCTCCTCTCGATTGTGGGAGTAGATCAAGATATCATCAATAAACACAACCACAAAGGAATCCAGGTAGGGTTTGAACACCCGGTTCATCAAATCCATGAATGTTGTTGGGGCATTTGTCAGCCCAAATGACATCACTAGAAACTCATAATGTCCATACCGAGTCTGAAAAGCTGTCTTAGGAACATCGGATTCCCTAATCCTCAACTGATGGTAGCCAAATCTCAAATCAATCTTTGAAAACACCTTGGCACCCTAAAGCTGATCAAATAAATCATCAATCCTCGACAATGGATATTTGTTCTTGATGGTGGCTTTATTCAACTGCCGATAATCTATACACATCCTCATTGATCCATCTTTTTTCTTCACAAACAACACAGGTGCACCCCAGGGCGAGACACTAGGTCTAATGAAGCCCTTATCAAGCAAATCTTGCAACTTCTCCTTCAATTCTTTCAACTCTGGCGGGGCCATGCGATATGGAGGAATGGAAATAGGCTGAGTACCCGGAGCCAAATCAATGCAGAAATCAATATCCCTGTCGGGTGGCATCCTCGGCAGGTCTGCAAGAAACACCTCTGGAAACTCACGAACAACCGGCACCGAATCTATGGAAGGAACCCCCACACTAGAATCGCGGACATAAGCCAAATAAGCTAGACACCCCTTCTCGACCATATGCCGAGCCTTCACATAAGAGATAACCCTGTTGGCAGAATGGCCAAGATTTCCTCTACACTCTAATCGAGGCAACCCCTGCAAGGCTATGGTCATTTTCTTGGCTTGACAATCTAATATAGCATGATAAGGTGAAAGCCAATCCATACCCAGTATGACATCAAAATCAACCATATCGAGAAGTAGGAGATCTACACGAGTCTCAAGACTCCCATTGGTGACCACACACAAATGATAAACACGATCTACAACAATAGCATCTCCTATTGGTGTTGACACATACACAAGAGCACTCAAAGAATCACGGGGCACAACCAAATAGGAAGCAAAATAGGATGACACATAAGAGTAAGTAGATCTCGGATCAAATAGAACTGAAGCATCTCTACTGCAAAACTGAAACAGTACCTGTGATAATAACGCCAGATGACTCAGCCTCAGGCATGGCTGGGAAAGCATAACACCAGGGTTGGCCCCCACCACCTTGAACTACGTCCCTGGGACGGCCTCTAACTGGCTGGTCTCCACCTCTAACGGCCTGACCTCCACCTCTAACAGTCTGGCCTCTACCTCTGGCTGCTTGACCCCTGCCTCTGGCTGGCTGAGCAGGTAGTGTAGCTGAAACTGACCCTGTCGACCTGAATAACCACCCTCACAACTCTGGAGTAGAGGTGCACTAATAGGATCTGGTGGTGTACTATAATCTAGCTGGTCGGAATAATGCATCTGAGGCCCACGACCACCTGAGGAACCGTGGGATGCCTGGAGCACTGAATGAAATGGCCTGGGAGGATGGACTCTACCAAAAGTACTTCTGCCTCTACATGAGGCACCGCTGAACTCACCGGAATGGTGAGGTCTATTGTCAGACCCCTGACCTCCCTGAGTAAGAACCAGTTCGACTCGTCTGGCGACATTAGCAGCCGCCTGAAAAGAAATTTCACTCCTAGTCTCCTTAGCCATCTGCAATCTAATAGGATGAGAAAGTCCATCAATAAACCTCCTCACCCTTTCTCTCTCGGTGGGAAGCAGAAGAATAGCATGACGGGCCAAATCCACAAAACGGGTTTCATACTGAGTAACAGTCATACTGCCCTACTGGAGACGCTCAAACTGATGACGATGCTCCTCTCTCAATATGATAGGCAGAAATTTCTCTTTGAAAAGCTGAGAGAACTGGTCCCAAGTAAGAGCAGGCGGCCCAGCTGGTCTGGTCAACAAGTAATCTCTCCACCATTTCTTAGCGGAACCAGTCATTTGAAATGCAGCAAAATTGACCCCATTGGTCTCCACTATATCCATGTTCCGTAAAACCTCGTGACAGCTGTCAAGATACTCTTGGGGATCCTATGAAGGAGCACCGCTGAAGTGAACTGGAAAGAGCTTGATAAACCTGTCCAATCTCCATAAAGCCTCAGAAGACGTAGTTGGCCCATCTTCGACCTGTGTCGCAATAAGCGGCTGAACTAATCTGACTGGCTGAGCTATCGGAGCTTGATACTGGGGAGATATCTGCTCCAGAGCCGGAGTGGTGGGAGTCTGGTCTCCTCTTCCAGCCTAAGATACTGCTGGTGCCATGGGAAATGCGCCAGTCTGGGTCACACTCTCCATAAGTCCCACCAAACGGACCAAAGCGTCCTGAAGTACTAGGTAGCAACGAACCCCTCCGGAACCTGAGCTGGTCCGGCAGGAACAGTCTGGGCTGGAACCTCCTCGTCAAGCTCTATCTGAGGCTCTACTGATGGGGATACTGCTCGGGCCCTAGGCTGACCCATGCCCCTGCCTCGGCCTCTATCTCTGCCCCGCGTAGGAGCTGTCACTAGAGGCTCTGGCTGCTGCTCAGCTGAGGAAGAGGTACGTGTTCACTCCATCTGTGATAGAATAAGAGTAGAAGAGTTTAATCAGCATTGAGAAAGCAAAATCGCACGACAGAGAAGAAAAGAAGTGAAACTTGTTCCTAAACTTCATAGCCTCTGGAAGATAAGCACAGACGTCTCCGTACCGATCCTCCAGACTCTACTAAGCTTGCTCGTGAATCGTGAGACCTAAGCAACCTAGTGCTCTGATACCAACTGTCACGATCCGAAATTTCCCACCAACGGGACCGTGATGGCGCCTAACATTTCACTTGCTAGGCAAGCCAACGTTAGAAAATCGTTAAACCAATTCCTTATTTCCATTCAGTAAATAACAATAATTAACTAAGATAAAATATAATAAATGCGGAATATCATAAAACTATATTAATTACTACCACCCAGATCTGGAGTCACAATTCATGAGCATTCTAGAATTTACTACAAGTAATAGTCTGAAAGAAATACAACTATCTGAATGAAAGAAAACAGTAGGACATAAAAGATAGATGGGGACTTCAAGTTCTGTGAACGCCGACAGATCTACCTTGAGTCTCTCGACAGCGGACCAGTAGCAAATCTCGATCAACCTGAGCCGGTATCAAAACCTGCACAAAAAGTGCAGAGTGCAGCATCAGTACAACCGACCCCATGTACTGGTAAGTGTCGAGACTAACCTCGGCAAATAGTGATGAGGCTAGGACAAGACTTCCACGTATAACCTGAACAGTATAATCATGCTAGTGGCAACAACAGCAAGTAAAGCAATAATGCAGAAATAATGGGAATGGGACATACAGTGGGGGAATACAATACAAAGAGTGAGAATAATAAAAAGACATAATTAAACAGAAAATCCGTAAACGAATTGAGCAATCAAAATAGCAAAGGAAAACTGCACGGCATCACCCTTCGTGCTTTTACTCTCAATCTCACCAAATAAATAAATAGAATGGCACGACATCACCCTTCATGCTTTTATTCTCTTCCTCACAATATAAATAATTTATGCACGGCATCACCCTTCGTGCTTTACACTCTTCCTCACAATATAATTAAATTATACATGGCATCACCCTTCGTGCTTTACACTCTTCCTCACAATATAATTAAATTATGCACGACATCACCCTTAGTTCTTTACACTCTTCCTCATAATATAATTTAATTTATGCACGACATCACCCTTCGTGCTTTACACTCTTCCTCACAATTCACAGAATCAATAACAACGAATAGAGAGAAGTTTCACAAGAAATCAATATTTCATCAATGATTACCTTCACAATTTAACATCTCGACCTCGAATCAATATTCACAATCTTATCGACCTTGGTGGAACCGGATACAAGTCTCCCAACATTTCAACAACAACAATAAGCATGGATAACAAGATTTAAGACTACAATTTGCAAGAAATGGAAGTTCACTCGCATGCTATGACTCGACCACAGCGTATAGATGCTCGTCACCTCAACTATACATCGTATTCAACAACAAAACACGTAGCAAATACTCACACAATACCTATTCCCTCAAGCCAAAGTTAGACACAACACTTACCTCGCTCCGAAGGCCACTTAATTCTCAATCACAGCTTTTCCTTTGGAATTCACTTCCAAACCACTCGTATCTATTCAAAAATGACTCAATAATGTCAAATATTTCTAAAGGATTTAATTATAATGCATAAATTAATTTCTCAAATTTTCCTCCAAAAAGTCAAAAAATCGACCCCGGACCCGCTTGGTCAAAACCTGAGGTTCGGACCAAAATCCTTTTACATTCACCCCCGAGCCCGAATATGTAATTAGTTTTGGAATCCGACCTCAAATTGAGGTCTAATTCCCAAATTTCCGAAATCCCTAGTTTCTACCCTAACCCCTAATTCTTCCATGAAAACTCTAGATTTTAGGTTGGAAATTCAAGAAATATAGTGGGTAATTGAAAGAAAATGGTTTAGAATCACTTACCAACAATTTGGGGAAGAAAAGACTCTTGAAAAACCGCCTCTCACCGTTTGGTTTTTGAGAAAAATGAGTTTTTGGCTAAAATCCCATTTTTGGATTTTGTTAAGTGCTGGGCGACAGTGTTCATCGCGTTCGCGAGAGCACTGTCGCGTTCGCGAAGGGTACTGGCTACCAAGCCTTCGCGTTCGAGAGACCCAGCTCGCGTTCGCGATGATCACTCCCACTGGCCTTCGCGTTCGCGAGACATGGCTCGCGTTCGCGATGAAGCAACGACCAACCACCCCTAGGTCCCCACATGCTTTGTGTTCGCGAAGGGTAAGCCCCCCATCACTTTGCGTTTGCGACCAGGCCTTCGTGTTCGCGAAGAAGAAAATTTTAGCTGCCTGGTTTACTCTTCGCGTTCGCGAGAGTACCTTCGTGAACGCGAAGAAGAACATGCCAGAACACAGACTCTGCAGAAAAACCAAATTTCCAAAGTCCAAAACATCCTGTGGACTATCTGAAACTCACTCGAGCCCTCGGGGCTCCAAACCAAACATGTACACAAGTCTAAAAATACCATACGGACCTGATCGCATGATAAAATCGCCAAAATAACACTTAGAACTCTAAATTTAGCACCAAATCAAATAAAATTCTCAAGAACACTTTAAAATTTTTATTTTCTCAACTGGACGTCCGAATCGCGTCAAATCAACTCCGTTTCTCACCAAATTTCACAGACATGTCTTAAATATCATAATGAACCTGTACTGGGCTTTGAAACCAAAATATGGAGCCGATACTAACCTACCGGGACCGGTAAAGCATGGATCCGGGCCCGTTTACCAAAAATGTTGACCGAAATCAACTAAAATCAACTTTTAAGGTAAAAATTCTTATTTTCATTAGTTTTCAACATAAAAACTTTCTGAAAACCTACCCGGACTGCACACGCAAATCGAGGAGGATAAAAATGTGATTTTTAAGGCTTAAGAGCGTAGATTCGAATTCTAAAACATTAGATGACCTTTTGGGTCATCACACCCTCAACCTCCTTTTCAACCTCTGTTTCCTTGTTTATTTCCTCCTGGGCTGGTAGGATTCTTACTTTTGTTAGCTCAGTTGACTCATCTACCTCAATTGGTACTGGCACAAGTATCTTAGTTGGTCGGCTTTTGCGAGCAATTTCTTGCTCTAGATCAAGATCTCTACTATTTCTGAGACTCACATCCATCAGCTGCTTCATGCCTTGCTCTTTCGGGTTAACATGTGTGTCCGCTAGTAATGTCCCTTGAGGACGATTGTTAAGGGCCATGGATATTTGCCCTAGTTGAATTTCAATGCCCTTGATAGCTGAGTCATGTGATACTACCTTTTCTTGCATCTGGTTGACCTTTTCTTCCATTTTCTCGCTGGACCCAATGAGTTGTTGCAACATTCCTTTTATTTCAAACAACCCATCATCTTGTCGCACTATCCGTTGCTGTTGAGGTTGTTGATAAGCTAGTTGCGGATTCTGCTGATTGTACCCTTGTTGCCTTTGATAAGGCACAGCCTGACCCTATGGTCGTACAGTTCCAGGATTATTATTATTGTTGTACTACTGTTGTGCTGGCCTATATTGTTGATTTTGCTGTCCCCAAGTCTAACCGGCTTGTCTCTGGCTTCCGTAGTTGCCCACATAATTCATATTCTCTTAATAGTTTTGATTGTCACTCTCACCACTCCATGTGCACACATATGGCTGATTAATGCATGATGTGCATAATCCTCCATTTTTCGTGTCAAATATGTGCACCTGCTTCAAGCCTGACTCATCAATCTTTTTGGTGAGGATAGTCAATTGCGTCATCATCATCGTCATATTCTCAGCCATGGAGTTGTTTGGGTCTAAAACTACTGAGTGAACTACATGAGTGATTCTAGAGTCTCTTGTCATCCATCCTAAGTTTTGAGCCATTTTATCAAGTAATGCCTTGCATTCCCTAAATGATTTGCTCAAAAATGCTCCACCCGCTGAAGCATCAACATTGGCCTTCAAGCTATCAGCCAATTCCATGTAGAACCTTTGCCCAAATATCTGATCTGGAATTCCATGATGTGGATACTTAACCGGCATACCTTTGAACCTCTCCCACGTTTCTTGCAATATTTCAGTTGGTTTCTGCCTGAAGATCAATATCTCATCAACTTGCTTGACAGTCTTATTGGTTGGGTAGAACTTATTCAAAAACTGCTTGACTAATTCCTCCCAAGTGGTAATGGAGTTTATGGGAAGCGAATTAATCCAAGTCTGAGCTTTTCCAGTCACCGAGAATGGAAACAATAATAGTCCGATTACTTCCGGTATTACATTCGGTTGCCTTTGAGTGACACAAATGGACAAAAAGTTTTTCAGATGCTGCTGTGGATATTCAATGTAAGACCCTGAGAACAACCCTTTGTTCTATCGCAAATGTAGCATGTTGTTTGTGATTTGAAATGATTCTGCTTGTATCTGAGGGACTGCAATTGCGGTAGCCAGATTTTTCGGAGTGGGTTGTGCCCAATCATACAAGACTGCTTCTGGCACAAGACGTGCTACACCCTGATTATTTGGTTCATTCGCAATGTTCCTGTTGTTTTGATTATCATTGACATCCCCCATGTCTAGTTCGATTCGTTCTGTTGAGTTCTGTTGTCGTTTGTCTTTCTTATTTTCTCGATTTAGTGCCTCGAAAGCTTTCTCAGGGTCCGGTAATGCTTCGTACAATTCACCAATTCTTGAGGAGTTTTTAGGCATGCACATGTAAAACACAAGACTACAAACGCTAGAGTCTCAATATAATGAATTTCAAGTCGAGAAAGCTAACTAAACTAAGAATTCTCGCAATTCATCTAGCCGTAATTAATAACAACGTTAATTTCCCAGCAACGACGCTAAAATTTGATCATGCCCAACTATGCCTCCTAAGAGGTCTATCGGTCGTTGCAAATATAATCCGTTTTACAAGTCCAGGGTCGAATCCCACAGGGAATTAACCTACTAATTATAACCACTAGTTTCGCACGAATTCGAGTATTCAACCTTCAAAAATATTAAATAACGATTTGAATGTTTACTAACTAAGAGCAAAGTAATTAAGATGCAGTAATTTATAACTAACGGAGCAAATATTGTAGACAAGATTGGGAAAAGTCTAGGGTTATGATTTCCCCTATTGTCGGAATCTTCCCCACCACATTTTCTATAAATTCGCCTAAGTATTCTCTACCGATCGTGAGTACTTTGGGTGTGGTAGCTCTCTTTCGAGTAACGACCACAATTTACTAAACATATTCTCTCGAACTACGCTAGCTAGCACTAATTCACCGCTCATTACAATCGCACCAAGGTTTCGTTATCTCTAATCTCGCCTTTAAACCCTCTGTATTGATCTCTCAAATATGTTAGGAGTGGTGTTGTTCAATAACTACCTAAGTGTGTACTCTCTCTCGAGCAATATACACACTAAATAGGCATAGTTAGTTGCGAGCTCTTCAATCAACAACAATGAAAATATAGTTGAACAAGTAGAGAAAAATCAAAGGCAAATCCATATTAGACGTAGTAAAAAATCATCCTCCAATAGGTTCCATCAAACCCTAGATGTCGGGTTTAGCTACTCATAATATTATGTAAGATTACAATATAAAAAGTCATAACCAATAATGAAAATATGAAGAAGAAAGTGAAAAACTCGTAGAAGAATTCTCCACCTTGCTCTTTTCTTTGTGTTCTTGCCTCCTCCCGTTCCTTCCCCCTCAAAAATGAGTTTAAAGACTATTTATATGGGATAGGGTTAGCATGGGGCGAAATAATACAAGCCCACTTCGAAATATCCTTTTTAGGATAGCTCGTTCACTCTCTCGTGCGCACGCGAGAGTGAACGAGCGAAGTTCTTCTCTTTTTCTTTTCCTTCTAGGTCTTTCGTGCACTTCCATGCCTTTTTGCCATAATCCGCTGTTGTTTTTTTCAAGCTTTTCCTCAGCTAACTTCTTCACTCTCTCGTGTACATGCGAGAGTGAACGAGCAAAGTTCTTTTGTCTTTTGGTCCCGAATCAACTTGTTTTGCTCATTTTTCGTCCAACTTGATCCTACACATAAGAATGCACGCAATGAGCATAATTCACTACAAAAATTCATGTAACCTACCGTAACCACACAAGTTATGAGATTAAATTACACCGAAAAATATGTATTTTTGGCCGTTTATCAGTATGTCATTGTATGTACAATAATACGCAGGACATTAATAACATTCGCGAGACATATAGTTAGATACACCACACATATATCCATTTTTACCTTCAAAACGCCACGATAAAATCATCATAATCACCACCAATTCCATCATAACAATATAAAAACCACTTCCATCTTGAAAAAAAGAAGAAGAACGGAGTTTCATTCTAGATTTGGACAGATCTATTCTCCTACAAAAGAAATATTGTCAAGTCTCAAAACTAGTTGTTAACCAAAAGAAGCACTCTCTACGACTCTAGTCTCACCAAATCAAGGGAAAAGAAGATGAAATGAATATAACAATAGGAATGTTTCTTAATAGCTTGTTAATCGATGAAAAGAAATTTTAAATTATAAACAAAATAGGTTAAATTAGGTAAGAAAAAGGAATATACGCTAAAATTAGTTAAAAGAGTACCCGACTTTCACTTCTCCTTAATTGTTTCAATGAATAATTTTAGTTATCTAGAGTTTAGCTATAAATACAATAGCTTACAACTAGTATTAGCACCCGCGCGGATGCACTGACACTATCCATGTTAAATATTTGAGTTATTTAGATTATATGTAAATAATCTTAAAATTTAAATATTCTCGATAAATATAGATAATCATTGGATATTAATTAAGAAACACTACATGAAAATGATTAGACATTTCTCAAATCTTCTAGTTATAATTTTATTTTTCCTTTTTGGTACCATTCTCGCCGGTGTCATTGGATCCAAAAAATAGTGAGGTTACAAAATAATAACTCATATTTATGGCAAAACAATCAAAGGCCGAGACTATGAAGGACTCTTTGGATAAGACTTGACTCTTTTACTACTGCTTGAACTCTTATTTGGTGTGTTGATATTTTTTTTAAAATATTTCTATTTCAAAATTTCAGTTTCTAAAACTTTATTTTCGATAATAATTATTTTTATAATAATGTAAGTGAAAATATTATCCTTAATTCAAAACTCATTGTAATCGGCTATCTAAAATTTAAAAAAAAATTTAGCCAGTGATTTTTTTCCTAGTGTGACTCTATTTTGATATTGGACATTAAACATGTTAAATATCTGAGTTTTGAATTATATGTAAATAACCTTAAAATTTAAATCTTCTAGATAATTGTAGATAATCGTTAGATATTAATTAGGAAACACTACATAAAAAAAGGCTAACATTTTCTCAAATCTCATAGTGATCATTTTATTTTTGCACCATTCTTATTGGTGTCATTGGAACCTAAAAAAAGTCACAAAGCGAAATAATAACTCATATATGAGCTATGGCAAAGCACAAAGGTCGGCACAATATGAAGGATTCTTTGGTTACGACGTGACTCTTTTACTACGAATTGCATTCTTATTTGGTATGCTATTATGTTTTAAAAAAATATTTCTATTTTGAAATTTCAATTTCTAAAACATTATATATTTTTCAATAATGATTATCTTTATGATGATGCAAGTGAAGATATTATCCTTAATTTAAAATTCACTTTAATCGGCTATCTAAAAATTTAAATGATTCTTTGGCCGATGAAACTTTATTTCAGTATGACTTTATTTTGAGTTTATCAATATCTCTAGCCACAGATTTTGAATTTTGAATACCCTACATATACAGATATTTTGTTATTTGAATCATTAAATATTAGATTAATTGATTGTTATTATATAACATTGCATATATTGTCTTAAAATTGCCAAGTAATGTTTTCTCGACACCATACTTGGCTTAACCTCAATGCAAATTGTAATGACCCGACTTGTCGTTTTAAGAATTTAAGCCTCGTTTGGCGGCATAAGACCCTGAGCAGCTTCTTATTATGAGTATTGACTTGCGTGCGTGGTTGAATTCAGCTACCGGATGATTTAGAGTGATTTGGGACACTTGGTCCCCAAAACAGAAGCTTAAGTTTTAGGATTTTTACCGTAGTTGGAATTGTATGAACACGACTCCGGAATAAAATTTTGATGATGTCAATAGCTCCGTATGGTGATTTTGGATTTAGTAGTATGTCCGAAAAATTATTTGGAGATCCGTAGTGGAAATAAGCTTGAAATGGCGAAAGTTAAATTTTAAAAAGATTGACCGGGGGTTGACTTTTCGATATCGGGGTCAAAATTTGATTTTGAAAATTTGAATAGCTTCGTTATGTCATTTATGACTTGTGTGCAAAATTTGAAGTCATTCCGGATTGATTTGATATGTTTCGGCACAAGATATAGAATTTGAAAGTTCAAAGTTCATAGTTCATAGATTTTGATTTGAAGTGTGATTCGTCGTTTCGATGTTGTTTGATATGCTTTGAGGCCTCGAGTAGGTCCGTGTTATGTTATGGAACGTGTTAGTATATTTGGATTTGGAGGAGGAGCTGAAGCAGTTGGGCATCTAGTGTGATCGCACCTGCGCGAAAAAGGGCCGCATATGCGAGCTCGCGGATGTGAGGAATTAGTCACGGAAGTGGAAAATGCATGGGCTGGCCAGACACCGCGGGTGCGAAAAATATTACCGCGGATGCGAAGCTGCAGGTGCAAAAAATATTACCGCGGGTGCGAAGAAATCATCGCGGCTGCGAAGACCGCAGGCGCGAAGAAATCATCACGGGTGCGAAGACCGCAGGCGCAAAGAAATCATCGCGGGTGCGAAGACCGCATACGCGAAAAAATCATCGCTGGTGCAAAGACCGCAGGTGCGAAGAAATCACCGCGGGTGCGAAGACCGCAGGTGCGAAGAAATCACTCCTGGTGCGAAAATCCTGGACAGAATGTTAAAAATAAAGGGGTTCCGAGTTTTGCCATTTTTGGGCCTTCAAGCACGGTTTTTGGGGCGATTTTGAGAGAGAATTCAAGGGAAACTTAAGGTAAATCACTTGTGATCATTTCTACTCCATAATATTAAATTATCATCGACTAATCCGACTAGATTACATATTTTTGATGTGTAAATCGGGGGTTTGAACTTAGGGATTTGAAGATTTGGAGGTCGAGTTGAGGTCGGATTTTGGTAAAATTGGTATGATTAGACTCGTGGTTGAATAGAATTTTGTATTTTGTAACTTTTGTCGGGTTCCGAGATGTGAGCTCCACGGACGATTTTTGAGCTAATTTCGAATTTTTGTTGGAAAATTAATATTTTCTTATGGAATTAATTTCAATAAATTTTATTGACTGAATCGAATTATTTGTGGTTAGATTCGAGGTGTTTGGAGGTCAATTCAAGCAAGAAGGCGATTATGGAATATTGGCATAACTTCAAAAAGGTAAGTATCTTGCCTAACTTCGAGTGGGGAATTTCCCCTTAGGCATTGAGTCTTACGTGGAAATTGTGTAATTGAAAACCATGTACGTGAGGTGATGAGTACGTACTTGGTTTATATGTGCAAACTATATCTGTTGAAATTCGTAGACACCCTTAAGTATTAAGTTGGAAAATTGTTGTAACTTATTAAATCCTCTATTTGTCATGCCTAGATCCTTGCTTGTTGAAATTGTTTTTCTTTGATGATTTGGTGTGATTGCCACCTTGAATTTATGTGAAATATTATTTTGTTGAGTTGTTCATTCCCGGATATTTTTGCTAAGATTTTGTGCACATTATGGTCGAGTCATGGGCTCCTTATTGTGGAAAAATGATGTATTGTTGATTTATGTGGCAAGTTGAAATATTTGAGCACTCGATGTGCAATTTGTGATATGTTGTAAAATTTGAGCACTTGATGAGCCATTTTGTGATATGTGAGCACTTGATATGTAGTTGTTGAAATCATATTTACTTTGGGGCTACGGAGCGGTATTCCGGGAGATCCCCCTGCCCTGCATATTTACTTTGGGACTACAGAACGGTATTTCGGGAGATCCCCCTGCCCTGCATATTTACTTTGGGACTACGGAACGGTATTCCGGGAGATCCTCTTGCCCTGCATATTTACTTTGGTACTACGGAACGGTATTCCGGGAGATCCCCCATGCCTTGCATATTTACTTTTGGGACAACGAGGCGGTACCTCGGGAGATCCCCCATGTCTTGCATATTTACTTTTGGGACTACGAGGCGGTACCTTGGGAGTGCCCTTTTCTTGATATTTTTCTATGAATGCACTTGCCTTTGGTTATTTTGTTTTCCGTGATAAGTAAATTCTTGTGTTCTTCCGTAATGTATTATTTAATTTTATTATGTGTTTTGTATTCCTTGTTGTATTATGTTTTCTTTGGCTCTTTGTACAAGACTCTGCAGTTTTATGTTTATGGTTTTTACTGTCTTTCGAGAATTGAGTTGTTTCGAATAAAAGAAATTGCTATTATATTTTAATTTAATAAATTTTACCTCCTAATTAGTAGTCATCGGATACTTCATTTTAATTGAAATGTTATTTTTTTCACCCAAATGATTTCTAAAATAAATTCATTCCTTTGTTGATTTCTTACTTGATTTAAAGATTTTAACCTTACTTTAGTAAAAATAAATTGATCTTACGGATCTTATATACATTGATATTTTGGCACGTGAGTTGTCCATGCGATGGTGATAGAAATATGGGCACGAGGTGCCGTGAAAAATATGAAAGTGGGCTGAGACCTGTAATTCTTATGATTGTGAAATGAGGTGTCACATGGTGACTTTTACTTGAAAATTTATTTACTGAAAAGTATTATATCCTGAATATTATTATTTGAAAAATATATAGGTGAAAGAATTTATATTTGAAGGACTTGATTAATTGATTGTACTTGTGTCCTGTAACGACCCGGCCGGTTGTTTTGAGAGTTAGAGCCCCGAACCCCTATTAACTGCTTTTTCCATATCTATTTTTGCTATTGTGACTTGCCGGGATAATTGGTTTTGAATTTCGGAGTATTTTGGGACACTTAGTCCCTAAATGAGAGTTTAAGTCTTAGAATTTGGACCGTAGTTGGAACTGTGTGAATACGGATCTGGAATGGAATTCTGTCGACTCCGTTAGCTTCGTTGAGTGATTTTGAGCTTAGGAGTGCGTCCGGAATGTGTTTTAGAGGTCTGTACTAGATTTAGGCTTGAATTGGCGAAAGTTAGATTTTCGGTGATTTCGACCAATAGTGAAAATTTTGATATCGAGCTCGGAATAGATTTTTGAAAGTGGTTGTAGGTTCGTAGTGTCATTTGTGACCTGTGTGTAAAATTTGAGGTATTTCGGACTAGATTTGACGTGGTTCGGCGTCGTTTGTAGAATTTGGAAGATTCTAAATTCTTAGGCTTGAATCTGTGCTTAATTCATGATTTTTGGTATTGTTCGATGTGGTTTGAAGGCTCGACTAAGTTAGAATAGTGTTATAGGATTGGTTGGTAGGTTTTGTTGAGGTCCCGGGGGCCTCGGGTGTGTTTCAGATGCTTAACGGAATGAAATTGGACTTAGAAAAAAATCTGGTGCTTTTGCTAGTTCCGTTGTAATCGCACCTGCGCAAGGCTGCCCACAGGTGCGAGCAAATTGGCGCAGAAGCGGGAAAATGGAGGAGTGACAGGGGTCGCAGGTGTGAGGTTATTTCTGCATCTGCGATGCCCGCAGATGCGTTAGGGGTCTTCGCAGGTGCGCAAGGTCCGCAGAAGCAGAAAGGAATTCCGCAGGCGCGCACGCGCAGATGCGGCCATTTCATCACAGGTGCGAAGGCAGAGGGGGCAAGTGAATTGCGCATCTGCGCATAATTTCCGCACAAGCGCACCCGCAGGTGCAAGCCCAGGCTCCGCAAGTGCGGAAATACCTGGGCAGTGGTTAAAATCGAAGGGCTTCATGATTTTTGTCATTTTTGGACTTTGCAACTCAGTTTAGGGCGATTTTTGAGAGCTGTTTCGAGAGATTTCTTGAGGTGAGTCCCTTGTGCTTATTTTTGATCAATAATCTTGCTTCCCCATGTATTTTCCCACCTAGTTAGTGTGTATTTAAGGTGAAAATTAGGAATTGGAGGCTAGGGATTTGGAAGTTTGATTTGTGGATTTGGAGGACCATTTGGTGTCGGATTTTAGTAATTTTGATATGGTTAGACTCATGAGTGAACGTGCTTTTGTATTTTATTACTTTTACCCGATTCCGAGACTTGGGTCCCACGGGCGAATTTTGAGTTAATTTTGGAATTTTCGTTAAAATGTTGATTTCGTTAATTAGGTAAGTCTATTATTGTTGTAATTATGATATGTAATTGCTTTTGGCTAGATTTGTGCCATTCAGAGCCGAATATTTGTGGAAAGGGAATTCTTACGGATTGATTGAGCTTGACTCGAGGTAAGTGGCTTGCCTAACTTTGTTGGGGGGGGAGGGGGAGGGGGGAATCCCCTTAAGATTTGGAACTATTGTGATATGTGAGCGCCGTGTACGTGAGGTGACGAGTACGTACACGGGCTAGTTGTGAAAAACCTAATTTTTTCTTACTAAGCAGCAACATGTTTTCCTATTATTTTGAGTCCATTTTAATGAGTACTAATCTATTTTCATTCTTAATTGAGTTATTCTAATATGTGTAGCTATCATGTTTAGTCTAATACAACATGTCTATGGGTCTTAATTGTTTATGTGAATTATGTGCAACATGCTTAGTGAATTTCATGTTTCTTCTCTGACTGGTACTTAGTCTAAATTGTAAGAATTTCGTGATGTAGTTGTATTTCTATCATTCGCGCTGTATATTTACTTTGGGACTACGGAACGGTATTCCGGGAGATCCCCTTGTACTGCATATTTACTTTGGGACTACGAAACGGTATTCCGGGAGATCCCCCTCTCTTGCATATTTACTTTGGGACTACGAAACGGTATTCTGGGAGATCCCCCTGCACATTTACTTTGGGACTACGGAACGGTATTCCGGGAGATCCCCCTGCATATTTACTTTGGGACTACGGAACGGTATTCCGAGAGATCCCCCTGCACATTTACTTTGGGACTACGGAACGGTATTTTGGGAGATCCCCCTGCACATTTATGTTTGGGACTACGAAACGGTATCTCGGGAGATCCCCTGTTGTGTTTCTGTGTACTAAGTTGTTACCTTTTATTATTTCATTGTTGATAAATTTTAGCCTTTATTTTATTGCGGTATTACACTCTATATTGTCTTATTATATATTTAGCATTAGGGCCTTGACCTGACCTCGTCACTACTCAACCGAGGTTAGGCTTGGCACTTATTGGGTACCGATTGTGGTGTACTCATGCTACTCTCTGCATATATTTTTCGTGTGCCGATCCAGGTGCACCTTATCAGCCGCACTATCAGTGAGCCAGGACAGCTTTGGAGACTTCAAGGTATATCTGCCGCGTTCGCAGACCTTGGAGTCCCCTTCTACTCTTTCTCATGTCCATTATCTTCTGTATTCTTCCTTTTTAGATTTTGATGTATAGAGACACTAGATTTTTCCTTCTGTAGTTTGTGATTCACGATGTTCCGGATTTTGGGATTTGTTGTTTATTTTTGAATAGTTGGTTAAATTTTTATTTTTATTTCATTATTCCGAAAAAACTATTAGGCTTACCTAGTTTTAGAGACTAGGTATCGTCACGACGTCACACGGAGGGGAAATTGGGTCGTGACAAGTTGGTATCGGAGCTCTAGGTTCGTAGGTGTCGTGAGTCACAAATCGGTTTATTAGAGTGTCACGGATCGGTACGAAGACGTCTGACTTATCTTCGGGAGGCTATGGAACTGTTAGGAAAAATTTCACTACTTTAATTCCTTGTCGTGCGAAAATTGTTGACTTCAGAGATTCTAAATTTCTGTATTCTATTCTCTCACAAATGGTGAGGACACGTACAAGCGTATCTGATGAACATGCACCCGCTCCCGCTGCTAGAGCCATAAGAGGTCGGGGCCGGGGTAGAGCCGAGGACGTCCACGTGGTGCAGCCAGAGCACCCTCACGAGCTGCTACAGAGGAGCCCCCAGTAGCTCAAGCTGGAGGGCAGACACCTGAGATACCTGTTGTTGCACCAGCCCTCCAGGAGACTCTAGCCCAGTTTCTGAGGATGTTCAGTACCTTAGCTCAGGCTGGATTGATTCCACTTGCTCCTGCCACATCTCAGAATGGGGGAGGAGCACAGACTCCCCTCGTTGGTACTCCAGAGCAGCGGGTTCAGGTCGACCAGGTTCCAGAGATTGTACCAATGCAGTCGGTAGCTCCAGCTCAGCCCGAGGTTAGGGTAGCAGCTTCTGAGGCGGAGCAGCTAGACTTGAGAGGTAGAAATAGTACCACCCACCTACTTTCAACGGATTGGCTACAGATGATTCTCAGGATTTTCTAGAGGAATTTCATCGTATTCTCCATACTATGGGTGTAGTAGAGACGAGCGGGGTTTCTTTTACCACATTCCAGCTTAAAGGAGCAACCTATCAGTGGTGGCGTGCTTATGAGTTGGGTAGTCCGGCTGAGGCAGCTTCACTTACATGGACTCAGTTCTCGGGCATATTTTTGAGAGAGTATGTCCCTCAGAGCCTTAGGGACTCATGGCGCGCAGAGTTTGAGCAGCTGCGTCAGGATGCTATGATTGTGTCAGAGTATGCAGTTCGCTTCAGTGATTTGGACCGACATGCACCGGACTTAGTTGCCACAGTTCGAGAGAGGGTTCGACGGTTTATTGAGGGTCTCCATCCCAGCATCCGGAGTAGTATGGCCAGGGAATTGGAGATGGATATTTCTTATCAGCATGTTGTGGGTATTTCCAGGAGATTCGAGGGCATGCTTGCCCGGGATAGAGAGGAGAGGGAGGCCAAAAGGTCTCGAGAGGCTGGTTATTATTCTGGAGCTCGTGCCCTAGCAGCTCGCCATGGTAGGGGTTTTGTGAGTCGCCCCGTTCATTCAGCTCTTCCAGCCAACAGCGGTGTTCCAGCTCCTTCTAGACCCCAGGAGCCTTATTATGCACCGCCAGTATACAGTGTGCCTCCTGCACGGGATGTTCCTAGCGTCCAGTCCAGCAGACTTGGCCCGAGCCAGTTATAGCAGCTACGCCCTCCCAAAGCTTGTTTTGAGTGTGGCGACACTCACCACATGGTGAGGGATTGCCCCAGGATTAGGAAGGGTGCACCTCCTCAAACCTTTCAGCCACAGAGTGCTCCACCGGGTCTTTAGGCTATGATTACAGCACCAGCTGCCACCCCACCTGCTCAACCAGCTCGAGGTGGAGGTCGGGGAGGTAGAGGTCGCCCTAGAGGGGGAGGCCAGACCAGATATTACGCACTTCCTGCTCGTACAGAGGCAGTTGCTTTTGATTCTATTATTACAGGTATTGTTTCGGTCTGTCATAGAGATGCGTCGGTATTATTTGACCCAGGCTCTACATATTCTTATGTGTCCTCTTATTTTGCTAAGTATTTGGGCATATCTCGGGATTCTTTGAGTTCCCCTATTTATGTATCCATTCATGTGAGAGATTCTCTTGTTGTGGACCGCGTGTATCGATTGAGTTGGGGTGGTTGCTTATGAGATTGCCTTGCCTCCCAGTCTAGCAGGAGTTCATCTGGTATTCTATGTTTCTATGCTCCGAAAGTATCACGACGATCTGTCCCATGTGTTGGATTTCAGCTCAGTTCAATTGGACAAGGATCTATCCTATGTTGAGGAGCTAGTGGATATTTTAGACAGGCAGGTCAGAAAGGTAAGGTCAAAGAATATTTCTTCCGTGAAGGTTCATTGGAGGGGACAGTCGGTCGAGGAGGCGACTTGGGAGACCGAGCATGATATGCGCAGCCATTATCCTCATCTTTTCACCACTTCAGGTATGTCTCTATGCTCATTCTAGGACGAACAATTATTTTAAGAGGGGGAGAATGTAACGACATGGCCGGTCGTTTTGAGAGTTAGAGCCCCTGTAGTAGATTTAGGCTTGAATTGGCGAAAGTTAGATTTTCGGCGATTTTGACCGATAGTGGAAATTTTGATATCGAGCTCGGAATGGATTTCCGAAAGTGGATGTAGGTTCGTAGTGTCATTTGTGACCTGTGTGTAAAATTGAGGAAATTCAGACTAGATTTGACATGGTTCGACGTCGTTTGCAGAATTTGGAAAATTCTAAGTTCTTGGGCTTGAATCCGTGCTTGATTCATGATTTTTGGTATTGTTCTATGTAGTTTGAAGGCTCGAATAAGTTTGTATGGGTTTATAGGATTGGTTGGTAAGTTTGGTTGAGGTCCTGGGGGCCTCGGGTGTGTTTTGGATGCTTAACAAAATGAAATTGGACTTAGGAAAATCTTGTGCTTTTGTTGGTTCTGCTGTAATCGCACTTGCGCAAAGCTGCCCGCAGGTGCGAGCAAATTGGTGCAGAAGAGGGAAAATGGAGGAGTGCCATGGGTCACAGGTGCGAGGTGATTTCCGCATCTGTGATGCCCGCATATGCATTACGGGTGTTCGCAGGTGCGCAAGGCCCGCAGAAGCGGAAGGGAATTCCGCAGGCGCGCACGCGCATATGCGGCCCTTTCATCGCAGGTGCGAAGGAAGAGGGGGCAAGTGAATTGCGCATATGTGCACAATTTCCGCACAAGCGCACCCGCAGGTGCGAGCCCAGGCTCCGCAGGTGCGGAAATACCTGGGCAGTGGTTAAAACTGAAGGACTTCGCGATTTTTGTCATTTTTGGACTTTGCAACTCGGTTTAGGGCGATTTTTCAGAGCATTTTCGAGAGATTTCTTGAGGTAAGTCCCTTGTGCTTATTTTTGATCAATAATCTTGCTTCCCCATATATTTTCCCACCTAGTTAGTGTGTATTTAAGGTGGAAATTAGGAATTGGAGGCTAGGGATTTGGAAGTTTGATTTGTGGATTTGGAGGACCATTTGGTGTCGGATTTTAGTAATTTTGATATGGTTAGACTCGTGAGTGAACGGGCTTTTGTATTTTATGAATTTTACCCGATTCCGAGACATGGGTCCCACGGGTGAATTTTGAGTTAATTTTGGAATTTTCGTTAAAATGTTGATTTCGTTAATTAGATGAGTCTATTATTGTTATAATTATGATATGCAATTGCTTTTGGCTAGATTTGGGCCATTCAGAGCCGGATATTCGTGGAAAGGGCATTCTTACGGATTGATTTGGCTTGACTCGAGGTAAGTGGCTTGCCTAACTTTGTGTGGGGGAAATCCCCTTAAGATTTGGAACTATTGTGTTATGTGAGCGCCGTGTACGTGAGGTGACGAGTACGTACACGGGCTAGTTGTGGTAAAACCCGATTTTCTTACCGAGCAGCAACATGTTTTTCTGTTATTTTGAGTTATACCATTTTAATGAGTACTAATCTATTTTCATTCTTAATTGAGTTATTCCAATATGTGTAACTATCATGTTTAGTCTAATACAACATGTCTACGTGTCTTAATTGTTTATGTGAATTATGTGCAGCATGCTTAGTGATTTTCCTGCTTCTTCCCTCACTGGTACTTAGTCTGAATTGTAAGAATTTCGTGATGTAGTTGTATTTCTATCATTCGCGCTGCATATTTACTTTGGGACTATGGAACGGTATTTTGGGAGATCCTCCTGTACTGCATATTTACTTTGGGACTATAGAACAGTATTCCGGGAGATCCCCCTGTCTTGCATATTTACTTTGGGACTACGAAACGGTATTTCAGGAGATCCCCCTGCACATTTACTTTGGGACTACGGAACGGTATTCCGGGAGATCCCCCTACTCATTTACGTTTGGGACTACGAGACGATATCTCGGGAGATCCCATGTTGTGTTTCTGTGTACTGAGTTGTTACCTTCTATGATTTCATTGTTGGTAAATTTCAACCTTTATTTTATTTCGGTATTACACTCTATATTGTTTTATTATATTTCTACCAGTAGAGCCCTGACCCGACCTCATCATTACTCGACCGAGGTTAGGCTTGGCACTTACTGGGTACCGATTATGGTGTACTCATGCTACTTTTTGCACATGTTTTTCGTGTGCAGATCCAGGTGCATCTTATCAGACCTTATACCTCGAAGTCTACTCGTACAATTAGTTTACTGATGCCTGGTCTGATAAGATGTACTTGGATCTGCACAAAAAGATATGCAGAAGCGTAGTATGAGTACACCACAGCGGTACCTAGTAAGTGCCAAGACTAACTTCGGTAGAGTAGTGACGAGGTCAGGTAAGGCCCTACTAGAAAATAAATAATAGCATGGTAAAATGTTTAACAATATAATAGAAAAAATGACATTGGGAATGAATCAAGTAGTACGTCACATTTAATTACACAAATAATGGCAATTAATATCTCGTGGAAACAACACAAAATTTCCTTTCAACTTAAAAAAAAATATCACAACAAATAATCAAAGGCAACTGTGGCCATAAATCAATATCAACAAGGGCACTCCCGATATACCGCCTCGTAGTCCCAAATCATAAATAAATTCACAATATCTCATTTTCTTATATCACCGCGGGCGCATGACTTCTAGTAGTTCCCCCTACTAGCCACGCGTATCAAGCCACCATTATCTCACCGCATGTGTTTCAATACCCAGACCTTATACCACCGCATGCGTATCAATATCACAATATATCATAATTTACACCTTAAGTGCTCAAATAATTTAACTTGCCAAAATAATTCAACAACAATATTTTTTCACAATAAAGAGCTCACGGCTCATGCCAAAATAAATCATCAATAATATTTTTTCACAATAAAGAGCTCACAGCTCCATCATAATGAGTACGAAAATCTTACAAAAATATTCAGAAAAATAATATTTCAAAATCTTTAATACGTTGCTTCAATATCAAATTTAAAAATATCAAATACTTCATATAATAATATTTAATTTAAAGAAAATCAACCTTCAAATAATACACAGAATAAAAGAAACCAAGTTTCAACTAAACAGGTAAAACAATTAGCAGAAAAATGTCAAACAAATTTAAGGTATATATTTCATATCAATGATCAGACAAGGTGGGTTGAAACTTGGTTGCTCTGATGGTAAAAGAAACCCAGTATGATCAGACAAGGCGGGTTGCCCTGATGGTAAGCACCCTCCACTTCCAACCAAGAGGTTGTGAGTTCGAGTTACCCCAAGAGCAAGGTGGAGAGTTCTTGGAGGGAAGGATGACGAGGGTCATTTGGAAACAGCCTCTCTACCCAGGGTAGGGGTAAGGTCTGCGTACACACTACCCTCCCCAGACCCCATTAGTGGAATTATACTGGGTTATTGTTGTTGTTGTTGTTGTTGTATTTCATATCAATGATGAAGAATATATCAAGATAAAATAGTTTAATAAATGTGCAACAGTGATCTACACAATTTAAAAATATAATCATTCACATTTAGCCTGTGTACACATTCGTCACCTCATGTACACGACTTTCAACACATTTCAATAATCACAGCAACACCAATCCTAGGGAAAATTTCCCCCACACAAGGTTAGACAAGTCACTTACCTCGACTTGCTCTAATTTAATCAAGTATTGTGCTTTTTCCTCAAATTTCCGACTCCGGTCGACTCGTATCTAGTCATAATTAATTCGATACAGTCAACAAAATTTATAGGAATCAATTTCATAAGAAAATACTACATTTTTCAATAAAATCTGAAATTAGCTCAAAAATCACATCTCGGAATCCGGCGAAACTCACAAAATCTGACAACCCATTCAATTACGAGTCAAACCATACCAGTTTCACTCAAATCCGACTCCGGGTCGACATCGAAATTTCAAAACATCGTTTCTATGAGATTTCTAAAAGTTTCTCAAATTTCTATCTCAAAAATTAAATGGTGAAAACAATGATATATTCGTGTATGTTGACCAAATCCGAGTTAGAATCACTTACCCCAATATTTTTCCTTGAAAATATATCAAAATCGCCTCTCCTCAAGCTCCAATTCGTCAAAAATGGCAAATGGGACGAAGTCTCCTATTTTTATAACTTATAGGGAGTCCGGTTTTGATAGGGAGCCCGATTTTGATAGGGAGCCCGATTTCGATAGGGAGTCCGATTTTGACAGGAGTCCGATTTTGACAGGGAGCCCGATTTTGACAGGCAACCTGATTTTGACAGACAACCTGATTTTGACAGACAACCTGATTTTGACAGGGAGTCCGATTTTGGCAGCATTTCCAGCAGAAAAATTACAGCGGCTAAATCCCACTTTTGATCCGTTAACCATCAGAAACTTACCCGTGGCCCTCGGGACCTCAACCCAATACACCAACAAGTCCTAAAATATTATACGGACCTATTTGAAACCTCAAATCAAATCAAACAATGCTAAAATCACAAATCACATCCCAATTCAAGCTTAATGGAACTCAAGAATTTCCAACTTCTACATTCGATGTCGAAACCTATAAAATCAAGTCTGATTGACCTCAAATTTTTCACACAAGTCATAAATGACATAACGAAGCTGTAAACAATTTCAGAACTAGATTCTGACCCCGATATCAAAAAGTCAACTCCTCGGTCAAACTTCCAAACTTAAATTCCTATTTTAGCCATTTCAAGCCTAATTTCACTACGGACTTCCAAATAAATTTTGATCACGCTCCTAAGTCCAAAATCACCATACGGAGCTGTTGAAATTATCAAAATTCTATTCCGGGGTCGTTTGCACATAATTCGATATCCGGTCACTATTTGAACTTAAAGTTTTAATTTTTTATCAAAATTCCATATCTCGGGCTAGGGACCTCGGAATTTGATTTCGCGCATACACCCAAGTCCCACGATACAGATCTACCGGAACTGTCAAAACACTAATCCGAGTCTGTTTGCTCAAAATGTTGACCAAAGTCAACTCAGTTAAGTTTTAAAGCTCTAATTCACATTTTAATCCATTTTTCACCTAAAAACTTTCCGAAAATTTTTACGGAATGTGCACGCAAGTCGAGGAATGATAAATAGTACTTTTCGAGGTCTTAGAATACAAAATTAATTATTAAATTTAAAGATGACATTTTGGGTCGTCACATTCTTCACCTCTAAAACAAACGTTCGTCCTCGAACGGAGTTAGAAAAAGTACCTGAGCTGGTGAATAGGTGTGGATAACAGCTGCGCATATTATGCTCGGTCTCCCAAGTCGCCTCTTCGATCGGATGACCCTTCTGCTAAACCTTCAGGGAAGCAATATTCTTTGACCTCAACTTTCGAACCTGCCTATCTAAAATAGCCACTGGTTCCTCAAAATAAGATAGATCCTTGTCCAACTGAACCGAACTGAAGTCTAACACATGAGACTGATTGCCATGATATTTTCGAAGCATAGAAACATGGAATACCGAATGAACTGTAGAGAGACTAGGTGGTAGTGCAAATCTGTAAGCCACCTCTCCAACTCTCTTAAGAATCTCAAAAGGTCCAATATCCCTAGGGCTCAACTTGCCCTTCTTCCCGAACCTCATCACACCCTTCATAGGTGAAAACCGGAGCAATACCCGCTCACCAACCATGAATGCAACATCACAAACCTTCTGATCTGCATAACTCTTCTATCTAGATTGGGCTATATGAATTCGATCCTGAATCAACTTAACCTTTTACAAGGCATCATGAACCAAGTCTGTACCCAATAGTCTAGCCTCCCGATTCGAACCAACCCACCAGAGACGGGTACCGCCTACCATACAAGGCATCATATGGAGCCATCTGAATGCTTGATTGGTAACTGTTGTTGTAAGCAAACTCCGCAAGTGGTAAGAACTGATCCCAAGCACCCCCAAAATCTATCACACACGCACGAAGCATATCCTCCAGTATCTGAATAGTGTGTTCGGACTGCCCGTCCGTCTAAGGGTGAAATGTTGTACTCAACTCTACCCAAGTACCCAACTCACACTGTACTGCCCTCCAGAACTGTGATGTAAACTGTGTACCCCGGTTAGAGATGATAAATCCCGGTACGCCATGAAGTTTGACAATCTCGCGAATATATACCTCAGCCAGCTGCTCTGAAGAGTAAGTAGTAATCACAGGAATGAAATGAGCTAACTTGGTCAATCTATCCACAATCACCCAAACTGCATCGAACTTCTTCTAAGTACATGGGAGCCTAACAACGAAATCTATAGTGATCCGCTCCTGTTTCCATTCTGGAATCTCTAACTTCTGAAGCAATCCACCCGGTCGATGATGCTCATATTTCACCTGTTGACAATTTAGACACCGAGCTACATGCTCCACTATGTCTTTCTTCATCCGCCTCCACTAATAGTGTTGTCTCAAGTCCTGATACATCTTTGCAGTACCCGGATGAATGGAGTACCGCGAACTGTGAGCCTCCTGGAGAATCAACTCACGCAAGCCATCTACATTGGGTACACATAGCCTGCCCTGCGTCCGTAATACACTGTCATCTCCAATAGTGACTTCCTTGGCATCACCGTGTTGAACTGTATCTTTAAGGACAAGCAAATGGGGGTCATCATACTGACGCTCCCTGATACGATCATAAATAGAAGACTGAGAAACCACACAAGCCAAAACTTGACTCGACTCGAAAACATCCAATCTGACAAACTGGTTGGCCAACGCCTGAACATTCAAGGCTAAAGGTCTCTCTGTTACCGGTAAATATGCTAAGCTGCCCAAACTTTTTGCCTTACGACTCAAGGCATCGGCCACTACATTGGCCTTCCCAGGATGATAGAGAATGGTGATATCATAATCCTTAAGCAACTCCAACCACCTCCGCTGTCGCAAATTAAGATCATTCTATTTAAACAGATGATGTAGACTTCAGTGATCGGTGTAGACCTCGCAATGGACTCCGTACAAATAGTGCCGCCAAATCTTCAAGGCATGAACAATAGCTGCTAACTCAAGGTCATGTATAGGATAATTCTTATCATGCACCTTTAACTGTCTAGACGCGTAGGCAATCACCCTACCGTCTTGCATCAACACTATGCCGAGACCAATACATGATGCATCACAATACACAGTATAATCCCCTGAACCTGTAGGCAATACCAATACTGGGGCTGTAGTCAAAGTTGTCTTGAGCTTTTGGAAGCTTTCCTCACATTCCTCGGTCTACCTGAACGGAGCACCCTTCTGGGTCAATTTGGCCATAGATGCAGAAATAGAAGTGAAACCCTTTACAAATCGGCGATAATACCCTGCCAAACCAAGGAAACTCCGGATTTCCGTAACTGAGGACGGTCTGAACCAACTATGTACTACTTCAATCTTCTTCGGATCTAGCTTGATTCCCTTGCACGAAACTATATGACCTAAAAAACCCACTGAATCAAGCCAGAATTCACACTTTAAATTTTTTTCATATAACTTCGTTTCTCTCAAAATCTAAAGCACGGTCCTCAGGTGTTGTTCATGATCTTCCCGACTTCGGGAATACACCAGAATATCGTCGATAAACACAATGACGAAAGAATCAAGATAGGGCTAAAATACACTATTCATTAAGTGCATAAATATTGATGGGGCGTTGGTTAGCCCAAAAGACATCACAAGGAACTCGTAATGACCATACCGAGACCTGAAAGCGGTCTTCGGGATATCTAGCTCCCGAATCTTCAACTGATGATAGCCTGAACGTAAGTCGATCTTAGAGAATACTCTGGCACCCCGAAGCTGATCAAATAGATCATCAATATGTGGCA
Organism: Nicotiana tomentosiformis; assembly: GCF_000390325.3. Classification (NCBI taxonomy): domain Eukaryota; kingdom Viridiplantae; phylum Streptophyta; class Magnoliopsida; order Solanales; family Solanaceae; genus Nicotiana; species Nicotiana tomentosiformis. The sequence continues at coordinate 15,302,227 of NC_090815.1, read as the reverse complement.
ATGGATACATGTTCTTCACTGTAGCCTTGTTCAACTGGCGGTAATCAATACACATCCTCATAGAACCATCGTTCTTCTTCACAAATAAGATAGGAGCACCCCAAGATGATACACTAGGCCGAATGAAACCCTTATCAAGCAACTATTGTAACTGTTCTTTTAATTCTTTCAACTCTGCTGGGGCCATACGATATGGTGGAACAGAAATGGGCTGAGTACCCAGTAATAAATCAATGCCAAAATCAATATCCCTGTCGAGTGGCATACCCAGAAGATCTGCTGGAAATACATCAAAAAAATCCCTTACTACAGGAACTGACTCCACAATAGGAATATCAATACTAACATCTCTCACATAGGCCAGATACGCATCATACCCCTTCTTAACCATTCGTTGAGCTTTAAGAAATGAAACAACCCTGCTAGGAACATGATCCGAAGTACCTCTCCTCTCTAGCCGCGGTAGACCTGGCATAGCCAACGTCACCGTCTTGGCGTAGCAATCAAGAATAGTATGATAGGACGACAACCAGTCCATGCCCAAAATAATATTGAAATCCACCATATTGAGTAGTAATAAATCAGTTCTAGTCTCAAAACCACTGATAACAATTAAATACGACCGATACACACGGTCCACAATAATAGATTCACCCACAGGTGTAGATACATAAATAGAAGAACTCAAGGACTCACGTGATACGCCCAAATATGGGGCAAAATAAGAATATGTGGAGCCTAGATCAAATAAGATTGATGCACCTCTATGACATATCAGAATAATACGTGTGATAATAGAATCGAATGCAACGGCCTCTGTCCTAACAGGAAGGGCATAATATCTGGCATGGCCTCCCCCTCTAGGGAGACCTCTACCTGTCCGACCTCCACCTCTGGCTGGTTGTGCAGGTGGAGTGGCAATTGGTGCAGTAATCATGGCCTAAGAAGCCTAAGGGCCCTATGGAATAGGTGGGGCATGAGAAATATATGGAGGTGCACCCCTCCAAAATCTGGGACAATCCCTCATGATATGGCGAGTGTCACCACACTCAAAACAAGCCCTCGGAGGATGTGGCTGCTGGGACTGGCTCGGGCCTGATCGACTAGACTGCCCGCTGAAAGCACCCCGTACATGAGGTACAGTAGACATTGGCGGTGCATAATATGGAACCTGAGGTCTGGGAGTAGCCGGAATACCACTAGAATCTCGAAGTGCTTAGTGAATAGGATGACTCACATAACCTCTACCATGACGGGCTGTAACTGGGGAACGAGAATTATTATATATGCCAGAATCTCGGGGTCTCTTATCTTCCCTCTCTTCCCTCTTTCGAACCCGCTTACCTTCTAATCTCCTAGCAATTGACACCACATGTTGGTATGTGATGTCCATCTCTAGCTCTCAGGCCATACTGTATCTGATATTAGGGTGGATACCCTCAATAAATCTGCGAACCCGCTCTCGAACAATAGCAACTAGGGCTGGTGCATGTCTCGCCAAATCACTTAATCGGACCGCATACACTGACACAATCATAGAACCCTGGCACAACTGCTCAAACTCTGCACGCCATGCATCTTTAAGACTTTGAGGAACATACTCCCTTAAGAACATATCTGAAAATTGAGTCCAAGTGAGTGAAGATGCCTCAGCGGGACTATCTAACTCATATGCCTGCCACCACTGGTAGGCTGCTCCTCTAAACTGGAATGTCGTGAAAGAAACCCCACTGGAATCCACAATACCCATAGTACGAAGGATACGGTGACATTCCTCAAGAAAACCCTGAGCATCCTCTGAAGCTAAACCGCTGAAAGTGGGAGGGTGGTAATTCTTGTACCTTTCGAGCCTGAGATGCTCCCCCTCTAAAACTGTTGTCCTAATCTCACGCCGAACTGGGACAACTGTCTGCACTAGTATAACCTCTAGGGCATGGTCAACTTGGGCCCGTGGCTCTGAAGTACGGGCGGCGGGAGTCTGTGCTCCTCCCCCGGCCTAAGATGTGACAAGAGCAAGTGGAATTAACCCTGCCTGAGCTAAAGTGCCAAACATACTCAAAACCTAGGCAAGAGTCTCCTGAAGTGTAGGAGTAGTAATAGGCGTCTCAGGTGCCTGCTCTCCAACTGGAGCTACTGGTGGCTCTGGTGCAGCAGCTCGTGTAGGTGCCCTAACTGCACCACGTGGTCTCCCTCAGCCTCTGGCTCGACCTCTGCCCCGGCCTAGGCCTCTTGCGGCTCCAATAGGGGGCGCGGGTGTCTGATCATCGAATCCAGTTATGCGTGTCCTCACCATCTGTAAGAGAATAGAAAGATAATTGTTTAGAACTTTGAAATCAACAAAGGCGCACGATAAAGAAATCAAAGAAGTGAATATTTTCCTAACAGTTCCATAGCTTCCTGAAGATAAGTACTGACGTCTCCGTACCGATCCGCAAGACTCTACTAAACCTGCTTGTGACTCATAACACCTATGAACCTAGTGCTCTCATACTAACTTGTCATGACCCCAAATTCCCTCTGCAGGATGTCGTGATGGTACCTAGTCGCTAATACTAGGTAAGCCTATCAATGCGGAATAATAATAAATATCCGAAATAAATAAACTACAATTCAAACAATTTTAACTCCCAAAACCCGGTAGAAATAAGTCATAAGCTTCTAAGAATTTATTCTCCATGTCTCTATACATCAGAGTCTAAAACAAATAATGGAGACAACATAGTAAGATAGAAGGGGACTCCAAAGTCTGCGGACGCTGACAGATATACCTCAAAGTCTCCTCGTATAGTTAGTTTACTGATACCTCGTATGATAAAATGTACCTGGATCTGCACAAAAAGATGTGCAGAAGTATAGTATGAGTACACTACAGTGGTACCCAGTAAGTGCCAAGACTAACCTCGGTAGAGTAGTGACGAGGTCAGGTCAGGCCCTACTCGAAAATAAATAATGGCATGGTAAAATATTTAACAATATAATAGATAAAATGACAATGGAAATGAATCAAGTAGTATGCCACATTTAATTACACCAAATAATGGCAATTAATATCTCGTGGAAACAAAATAAAATTTCCTTTCAACTTAAAAAAAATATCGCAACAAATAATCAAAGGCAACTGCGGCCATAAATCAATATCAACAAGGGAACTCCCGAGGTACCGCCTCGTAGTCCCAAATCATAAAAAAATTCACAATATCTCATTTTCTTATCTCACTGCGGGAGCCTTCACAATTTATTTGAAAGAAAATATTTTTTTTTGAAATAGCATCCCGCGTTTTAGCCATCCTTATCACACCGCATGACTTCTAGTAGTTCCCCCTACTAGCCACGCGTATCAAGAGACACTTATCTCACCGCATTCGTTTCAATACCCAGACCTTATACTACCTCATGCGTATCAATATCACAATATATCATAATTTGCACCTCAAGTGCTCAAATAATTTAACTTGCCAAAATAATTCAACAACAATATTTTTCCACAATAAAGAGGTCAGGGCTCATGCCAAAATAAATCATCAATAATATTTTTTCACAATAAAGAGCTCACGCTCCATCATAATGAGTACAAAAATCTTACAAAAATATTCAGGAATAAATAATTCAGGAAAATAATATTTCAAAATCTTTAATACGTTGCTTAAATATCAAATTTAAAAATGTCAAATACTTCATATTAATAATATTTAATTTAAAGAAAATCAACCTTCAAATAATGCACAGAATAAAAGAAACTAAGTTTCAACTAAACATGTAAAACAATTAGCAGAAAAAGGTCAAACAAATTTAAGGTATATATTTCATATCAATGATGAAAAATATACAAGATAAAATAATTTAATAAATGTGCAAGAGTGATCTACACAATTTAAAAATATAATCTTTCACACTTAGCCCGAGTACACACTCGTCACCTCATGTACATGACTTTCAACACATTTCAATAATCACATCAATACCAATCCTAGGAAAATTTTCCCCCACACAAGGTTAGACAAGTCACTTACCTCGACTTGCTCCAATTTAACCAAGTACTATACTTTTTCATCAATTTTTTAACTCTGATCGACTCGTATCTAGTCATAATTAATTCGATACAGTCAACAAAAATTATAGGAATCAATTTCATAAGAAAATACTATATTTTTCAATAAAATCCGAAATTAGATCAAAAATCGCTAGTAGGGCCCACATCTCGGAATCCGGCGAAACTCACAAAATCCAACAACCCATTCAATTACAAGTCCAACCATACCAGTTTTACCGAAATCCGACTCAGAATCGACACCGAATTCTCAAAAATTTATTTCTGTGAGATTTCTAAAAGTTTCTCAAATTTCTATCTCAAAACACTAATTAAATGGTGGAAAACAATAATATATTCGTGTATATTGACCAAATCCGAGTTAGAATTACTTACCCCAATATTTTTCCTTGAAAAAAAATCAAAATCGCCTTTCCTCAAGCTCTAATTCGTCAAAAATGGCAAATGGGACGAATTCCCGTGTTTTTATAACTTACATATCTGTCAGGGAGCCCGATTTTGACAGGGAGCCCGTTTTTGTCAGGGAGCCCATTTTTGACAGGGAGTCCGAGGGAGCCCGATTTTGACAGGCAACCCGATTTTGACAGCATTTCTAGTAGAAAAATTACAGCAGCTTTTGGAGCAGCTAAGTCCCACTTTTGATCCGTTAACTATCTGAAACTCACCTAAGGCCTTCGGGACCTCAACCCAATACACCAATAAGTCCTAAAACATCATACGAGCTTATTTGAAACCTCAAATCAAATCAAACAATGTTAAAATCACAAATCACACCCCTATTCAAGCTTAATGAAACTCAAGAATTTCCAACTTCTACATTCGATGTCGAAACCTATCAAATCAAGTCCGATTGACCTCAAATTTTGCACACACGTCATTAAATGACATAACATAGCTGTAAAAATTTTCAAAACTGGATTCCGACCCCAATATCAAAAAGTCAACTCCCCGGTCAAACTTCCAAACTTAAATTCCTATTTTAGCCATTTCAAGCCTAATTTCACTACGGACATCCAAATAAAATTTTGATCACGCTCCTAAGTCCAAAATCACCATTCAGAGCTGTTGAAATCATAAAAATGCTATTCCGGGGTCATTTGTACATAATTCGATATCCGGTCACTAATTGAACTTAAACTTTTAAATTTCCATCAAAATTCCATATTTGGGGCTAGGGACCTCGGATTTTGATTCTGGGCATACGCCCAAGTCCCAAATCACGATACTGACCTACCGGAACTGTCAAAATACTGATCCGAGTCCGTTTGCTCAAAATGTTGACCAAAATCAACTCAGTTGAGTTTTAAAGTTCTAATTCACATTTTAATCCATTTTTCACCTAAAAACTTTCCAAAAAATTTTACGGATTGTGCACGCAAGTCGAGGAATGATAAATAGTACTTTTTAAGGTCTTAAAATATAGAATTAATTATTAAAATTAAAGATGATATTTTGGGTCATCACAAAAATAAATGTTAGTATATGAATGAATAGACTTATCAGAAAGTTCAATATATTCTAGTTTGGACCGAAGTGCTAGTATTTTACCTATGAACCAATCATTTAAATACTCGACCAAATAAAAACAATCATACATATTATCTAATTGAATGTAACATAAACTTGAATTTTAAACATAGCTCATAAAAGATGTTCTAGTTTTTCCACCATATTAATGACGTAAAGTTTTCATTTAAACTTTACATTTTTATGTCGACATATTACGCAGTTCATGTTTGGAAAGGATTTGTATTAGCTATAATTTTAATTGCTTTAAAAGTATTAAATATTTGGACTTTTTATATAGTATTATTTTAAATATGAAAAGGGGCCAAAATGCCCCTAAGGTATTAAAAATAGCTCAATTTTGTCCTACTTCCACCTATTGGGCCATAAATGCCTTTAACGTTAGTTTTTGGGCTCAAGCTTACCCTTATATCTAACAGAAGTGCCAACAATACCCCTAACGTATTGAAAATGGCTAAGAAATACCCTCTGTTAACCTTTTGGTCCGCAAATGCCCCTAACGTTTGTTTTTGGGCTCAAACTTACCCATATATCTAACATAACTAACCTGGTCAATTTTTTGACTTTAACTTCGCAACTGCTTAGCACATTAATGGATTTCACATGATCTTTTCAATGGAAACTAATAGTATTTTAATATATAATGATAAAGCTAAAATATTAGCAAAAGCTGTTGTTCCATTGTCATATTTGCTTAATAAATTCGAGTTATAGATCATAATTAATAGAAAAAACTACACCGTATAATTTCTCCTAAAAATAATATCATGTAAAATATATATTAAAATACTAATGTATAATATACATATTTTTATATATAATCAATGTATATTGTTTATATATTTAACTAGTGAATGTAATTATTTTTAGCCGACCATCCAAATATGAGTTTTTAGTCAAAATTGTCCCTTATCTTTGGGGCTAAGTCTAACTTTGCCCTTTATCTATTGCCCTGAGCACTTATTGTCCTTTAAGTTTGCTAAACTTGAGCAGGTTTAGTCCATTTAACAAATAACCCAAAGGGAGACCTAATAACTAACACTGATTTCACTGAGTCAACTTGGTAAAGAAACTTTCAGTACTCAAATTTTGCAGAACCGATGTAGTGAACCTAAACTTGTTTAACAGTCCGGATTAACCCGGTTCTGGATCGGCCCAGACTAGTAGTAAACCGGACCGGCCCAGACCGGTGGAAGGTGGCCGGGTAGGGCTGGGTTTGAGGGGCTAGGGGGTTGTCCGTGTATATATTTTTTACCGGTTAACCGGACCGGTCAAACCCGATCAATAAAAATTACTGTTGAACCGGTCAAGAATATTAAAAAACAATCTTAATAAAAAACAATCTTGAATTTTAACCGGTTCAAATATATAGGAGCGGGTCAGGGTCGTTGGATATTTTAAAAGATATAGGTATGTTTTATAATTAAAGATTTTAAATAATTTTCTTTCCATCTGTTTCTTTGTTTCTCCTTTAGAATCATATAAATAGAACATTATCATTTTTATGTTTGCAAATTAAAATTTATACTTGTTAAACTTGTTAAGATTTACAAAATTTGAAGGAAAAACTATACCGTATAATTTCTCCTAAAAATAATATCATGTAAAATATATATTAAAATATTAATGTATAATATACATATTTTTATATATAATCAATGTATATTTTTTATATATTTATCTAGCGAATGTAATTATTTTTAGCTGATCGTCCGAATATATAGGAGCGGGTCAGGGTCGTTAGATATTTTAAAAGATACATATAGGTTTATTTAATACAAATAATACACGTGGCGGATTAAGAAAATACCACATGGCGAAATTAAAGTCAAAAAATTGACCAGGTTAGTTCTGTTAGATATATGGGTAAGTTTGAGCCCAAAAACAAACGTTAGGGGCCTTCTGTTAGATACAGGGGTAAGTTTGAGCCCAAAAACTAACGTTAAAGACATTTATGACCCAATAGGTGGAAGGAGGGCAAAATTGAGTCATTTTCAATACCTTTGGGGCATTTTTGGCCCTTTTCCGTTTTAAATAAGGAAGGATTCAATATACAAACTTTTAGGTGATTATAAGATCCTAAATATATTAGGTAAATAATCAAATGACTATTTTATCCAATGTGAACTCTATTTTAAAAAAGTAAAAAAATCAGACGATATTTCGCTAAAGGCTTTCGTACTTTTAATATAGTATAGATATAGATAAATTACGTTTTACACAAGTATATGAAAAAAGAAAAAAAGTAAAACACCCCAAAATTAAACCCCACGACTACATAATTCCCAAACGTTGGATTGCCATAACAATCCTAATCTACCTCCACGTTCTCCACTTCTCTTACTTTCTCCTATACATTTATTATTTATGCCGTTTGTTCTTCAAAATTATTTTTTTCATTCTCTCTTTACTCTGCTCTGAATAATATTCTTAGAATTTGAAAGTTAAAGTTGTCCGAATTTAAAAAATTGCGGATCGTTTCAAACCTGAAATACCATTTTTTTTTCTCGAGTTAATTTTAAAGGATGCAAGGGTAACATATTCAACTTTCTCATATTTTTTACTTCAAACTAAATCATAACTTATTGTATCTGTAAAATCTGTATGTCAATTTTCTTAGACGCTAAGATGACTCCTATATATTCAATATTGGACGATAAATTCTCAAAAGCTTATATTGTCTCATTTTCTCATACATTAAACTTCCTCTTTTTCAATTTTATTGATTGTTACTTAGCCATTTGGTTCTAAAAATTATAAATATTTGAATTTGTAGTAAGCATATAAGTAAAAAGAAATTATCTGTCGCATGTAGATATTGTATTCATTTAATTACTTCACTCGTTTTGTTACTTCACTCTAATCAATACTTACTTTGTTCTTTTTGTTAGTACTGTTTTTATGCAACATGTTAGTTATTTGAACTATCGGATATTTAAGAAATGTGTTGCCGAATTTAAGATTCATGAAGAATTTAATCATTCAGTCTTTGTAGGAGATATATTTTATAGTTGTCAAGTCCTCGCGAGGAGTTATTTGCCAGGTTGATGTAGTCCATAATGCGAAATCAATTTCTATACCTTCACCTATTTGTTTCGCATGTTGTTTTCTAACGATAATGGTTAGAGGAAGTGTCTATGAAGCTTTAGAAACTTATTTTATATTTTATTCGAAACCCGAGCCAGTGTAACTCTCTGTATTTTATATTTATCAGGAGAGGGTATATATAGTGATGACAGTATATGTCCTTCCTCCTCATTGGTTGCATTAGAAAAATTATAAAATATATATAAATATTTAACTGCGAACCCAATAGCTAAGACGAGTTATGTGTTCGGTGACGAATTCAGAACCCATAAACTTCAAATTCTAATTTCGCCTCTGATAAATATTACAAAACCAGAATTCTTTCAGGCTCCTTTGTATCAGCCGTGTTTTTAAACTAATATTTTTATATGATAAATTATATTTAATATTTTTCGCGCAACGCGTGAGTACGGATACTAGTGAAATTGCAATAAGAATTAACCCAAATAACAGTCAACTCAATCTCTTAAACTAAAAATAGCGACGGATATAGTATATTTATAATTTATATATAATATGTGTATAACGGTATATAATCGAAATAAGCTAAAAAGGAGTAAAAAGTAAATGTGACCTATTTGTGTATCAATCTTTAACAAAAAATAACCGGGCTAAGGGCTAAGTGAAGGGACCAAATGTACATCGCCCTATTTAGAACGTTAGGTTCTGTTTCTTCCCCACTTCTCTCTGCCGTCCGATCTCAGTGTGTAACGCAGTCAAACACCAAGCTATAGAAGTTATCACAAAGCGCGCCAAATACAAAATAAACCTCCTTTTCCCCTTCCTCTCATTTATCCTCTCTGAGGAAGCAAAGCAAACGAATTTTTTTTATAGAAAAACACAGAGAATTTCTGATTCAGCTGTAGGGTCATCTGTCAAGTAGCTAAGGTTAGGTCATATAATTATGCATTGTTATTATTATTTAATTCCTTAAATATTTACTTATTAAGCATTGTTATTTTATGCATTTTTAGGTTTAGGGTTTTGATAGTAGTGTGTTTGAAGATGGCGGAAGCACCGGCGAGTCCAGGAGGTGGTGGAAGCCATGAGAGTGGGGGTGAGCGGAGCCCTCAATCGAATGTGAGGGAACATGATAGGTAATATTGAAGTATACGATCATCTCATCTAAAAGTTTAAGCCGTTACAGTAAAAACTTTTAGATGATGTATCATCTAAAAGTTTAAGCTGTTAGAAAAAATACATTTTATTTACTTAATTATATTCTGCACAGGTACCTTCCTATAGCAAACATTGGTCGCATAATGAAAAAAGCATTGCCTACTAATGCTAAGATTGCCAAGGAAGCTAAAGACACTGTTCAGGAATGTGTCTCTGAGTTCATCAGTTTCATCACCAGCGAGTAAGCTTGCTTTTTATCTGATCAAATCTCATAGTAGGAAAAATCTGGCTGGGAATTTACTATAAGTTAGCAGAGGCGGATCTAGTATTTAAAATAGATTCAATCTTAAGGTTCTAAGCAATGAACGCGCGGTACTTTTAAAATCACGGACGGATTCTGAATTAATATTTATTGAAAATTTTATGTGTGTTTGTGTGTGTATATATATATATGTGTGTGTGTGTGTGTTCTTGGGCTCAGTTGAACCCATAGATAATACACTCCATCTGCCTTTGAATCCAAGTGGTTCAACGAAGAGAAAAGAACAAAATAGTTAGTGACAGGAAACCGCTGTCAATACGAGTCAAGAGTTTAGAGAGCTTCATAAACATAAGGATTATTTGATGAAGTGAGGTGTTTCATTGCTGGCATCATGGAGGTGCAATAAGTACAGAAGTAAATACGTTAGCTCCATTACATGTTGTTATGCTAGTACGGAAAAACCAAAAAATGTGGGGGGAAAGAACACAAATCTGTGTCTAAGTTAAGGTTAGGGAACTAACAAAGTCTAGAAATCAACAATATTATTTACATGGGACATACTGGTCCAACCAAAATGACAGAGTAAACATATAGCCTTCAGGGAGTGATTTGGAGTTGAAATTCTATTAAAACATTAGCGATTTCTCTCTGTCCGTAGGCACCTTCATTAACATAAGAATTTATGTGAAGTTTGATGTGTTGTTCATTTTACTTTTACAAATGTTTAAATTTGAAGTGGAATTCTTGGAGTTATATATTCTAGAACACTTTACTTCTCCTTAGAAAGTTTCTTGGGATCTCTTTTAGGCTTAAAATATGGTGGGATTCAAGTATTTTTTGCTATCATATTCTCTGAATATGTTTTTTGTGCTTATGGATATGAGTTAAGTAATTTGTTAAATTTGTTGAAAGTATTAACTTGTTCGAAATGTAGGCGTGCTTCTCCATTTATGAGTTCCAAAATTTTGTAAACAATAGCAAGAGCCGTTTGCTAACTATTTTGAGCATTTCAAGAACATTTGCCAAGCAACCTCCTCTTCTGAAAGACTAGAGATGGTGTTTCTATGTATGGTTAAAAAAGATGCAAAGACACATGCAACAGTACTTCAACAAAGTTTAGCTATCAACTTTCTGAAGAAGCAAGTAAAAAGCTTTAGCTAATCGCCAAATTGTGAAACAGTCAGCTTCCTGTGGCCAATCCCCTATGTGCTTGGCCTACTCCCTGTCACTGCTTTTCCCTATTTGCCTACACCACTATATCCTTTCTATAAGAGCCAAGGGGGCACATGAAGACCTGGAGATAGGAAACTGTGTCATTTGATCTGAGAGCAGAAAAAAAAGGGAAGAGGAATTGATGATTTATACTAATGGGTGAGAAACAGCTGCCATTTGATGATGCTGTTGAGAGAAACAGAGACAAAAGAGGGGACACGAGAACAACAAGGGCTCCTGTCCTTCTGTCCTGAGTTTGTGTGTAACGGAGACACCAGGGAGGAAGGGGAAAATAAAAGAAAAGGAAAAGGAAGGAAGCAGTGGAGGGAAAAAATGCTGGCAGGTCGGCATGTATTAAAAAATAAAACTCGGTGGGTCAGTCTATACTTGGGTATTGTGTGGAACAATCCTTGGCTAGGATCGATAAAATTCTAAGTGATCTTTTTTTCTTCTTCTATATTTAAGTAAAGTTTAAGTGGTCTTTTATACTAGAAACCATTGTCAATTATTTTATATTATATTTTCAACTTTTAGATTCAAATCAGAAAAAAGCTTGTTTTCATTTTTTTGGTACAGAGAAACATAAAACTAAAGATATTACAGCAGATCCCCTTAATTTTCTTTCTTTATGTTTCTCGAACTAGGATTTTAGGTATTCAGCTTCCGGCTGCACAAATATTTTTCCTTTTGTTTTGCTATAAACAATTGAAAGTTGGTGGCAATTGCTACTTTCCCCCTTCCAAATTGATTGTGCTCGTTTTTGTTAACTAATGTCCTAGAAGACTGGTACCCACATCTTTGTTATGGTATTCCCAATTGCCAAGTCTCAAAAAAGTTATTCCCACTTGGAAAAGAATATTTGTCATTAGTCACAACCATGTATAGATGATGGTAAAAAGTAAACATCAAAGTTATGACGACACCCACTTATTTTTCTTATTGATTTATCTGTGTGAAAAGGTAAAAAGGGAGCATTGAAGGTACAGTAACAACATGCTCTTAGTTGTGGAATAAGAAAGAAAACATAAAAGTTGGCCTCCAAACAGAATAGAGGCATTATATTTCTAGTTCAACTCCTTCCCTTTGGGCAGCAGGGGTTGCACCTATCCTTCACTTGTCCAAGATTTAAAGGTCAAATAACAATATGTCGAGGTTGAGGACCAACTCGCTAGGTGAGCATCTTCATCTTCCACTTTGCAAATTGATGGTTCAAATCTAAAGTAGCGTGTCTTTCACTTTTTTCACTTCCTCCTCCCTATATGCAGTTAAAAAAATCCAATAGACCATGTCAATTGTATATCTGAAAAAGAGGCCACCTTGGTTGGCTATTTACAAGGATAACTCACTTACTTCTCAAGAGGAAACACACATTCTTAAAGGAAGCAAAATAAAGTATAAAGCTTTATATAAAATGTTTCTAACTCAATATTAGATGATCTTTACTTAAGGCTCCTAAGGCCTTTATATAGGCGTACATCTTAAGTAATTTCTTTCAAGAATCAATGTGGGACAAACTCACTAAAAGATAAGAATGACAACTAATCTATCAAGATAAGGATGCTAAATAATCCATCAAAAATAAGGATGACAATTGTTGAATCATCATCATAGGACAAATTGTTGTATCATCACATGATAAGCTGCAATATCAGCAAGTGATAGGCTCATGTGTCATTCTTCTGGTGTTGGAATATGTCCAGCTTCAAATTTGAGTTTCTTTTATGTCTGCCATAGTAAGGAGACAAATCAACAACATTAAAAGTAGTAGATACATCATAGTCTGCAAGTAGTTCAATCTTATAGGCATTATTGTTGATAGTCTCCAAGATATGAAAAGTGTCATTTGCTTCAAGACATAACTTCTTACGAGACTTAGGAAAACATTCTTTCCTTAAGTGAATCCATACTAGATTTCCTTCTTTGAAAATAACTTGTTTCTTGTGTTTGCTGGCTTGCTTTTCATAGCGAGCAGTTTGAACCATAGTATCTCAAACTTCCACGTGAAACTTCGTGATATAAAAGAGAATGCGAACCACTTCCAGTCGCAAAAGAATGACGCAAAAGCTGATCACTTGCTGATATGACAAGTTATCACTTGTTGGTGGAACAACTTATCATATGATGATGCAACAACTCGTCATATTATGATTCAACAACTTGTCATATGATGATTCAACAACTTGTCATCCTTATCTCTGATTGATTAGTTGTCAATTTATCTTAATAGATTAGTTGTCATTCTAGTCTTTTGGTGGATTTGTCCTACATTGATTTTAAAGTAAAACTACTTAAGACGTGAGCCTATGTAAAAGCCCATGAGCCTCAAGTAAAGATCATTTTGTATTGAGTTATAAACCTTTTATATAAAACTTTGTGTTTTGGTTTGCTTCTTTTAAGAGCGTGTTTCCTCTTAAGAAGTGAGTTGTCCTTGTGAATAGCCAACTAAGATGGCCTCTTCTCCGGCTATCATGTCATAGTGGGGTTCCTAACCTCGCCAGTATTGGCACACACCCCGATGTTCCGGCATCACCAGCAAACTGAGAATAGCACCTATTAAAGCAGCTTTTTTTGGTTGGCTAGTAGCTAGTGATGCCCGCCAAACTCAGCATAAGTTACAGAGGAGAGGGTTTTCTCTGTGCAGTAGATGTTATTTTTGCAACTCAGAGGAGGAAACAGTTGAGCATCTCTTCTTGCATTGCAAATCTCGAACATAATGGGCATTTCTTTGGTTGGTGCTACCTCAAAAGATTAGTAGCTTGCTGGAAGTGTGGCAATCCCCGAGAGTAAAAAGGAGCTTAAAGCTAATATGGGAAACTATTCCCAACTGCATAATGTGGACATTATGGCTGGAGCGAAATAAAGCATGCTTTGAAGCGAAGAGACTGTAGATTGCTAGAGTAAAAAACAAATGTATTAAAAATTTGTATTTCTGGTTTTATAGCAGTTCTTTAGATGAGATGGACCAATATTTGGATTTTTTGCACTTGTTAGGAGAAAATATGTAGTATGAATTAAGTAAGAGTTGTAGTCTGGTCCTGTACTTTTTCTATGTACCATCTTGGTACCAGCTAATCCCACGAATTCCAACGGGTGAATACCCTACTTCATATATTCTCTCCTTAGATTGTTGGAGATTTTCTGGAATTGATTCGTGGGAAACGAGCCCAAGTGAATTTAGTGCAACAGGTGATTGATGATCTCACCCTAAAATGAATTTTTAAGTTGCTTTTATTACAATATTTTCTGAAACATATATTGGTTTCTCTATGGATTTTATGACTTTAATTGAACATTGCATGAATGGGACAAGTACTTGCATCTTAACATTGCACATAGCATGTTGGCTATGACTATATGACTATTTTGCAATGTGAATATTTATATGATAGGATTAAATTGCTTTGAATATGATTTTGATTAATCGTATAATATAAGAATGCTATCGGCTATGTGTATGAGATGATATGTGTAACAAAATTATGACTATGAGAATCTTATGATATTTAACAGAAACGTTTAATATTGTTTTACAACTTAGGTGGTATATAGAGAGTACATTACAAACCAAAAAAAAGAAGATTAATATCGTTATCAATGCGGATGTTTCAAGAATAAGGTATGATATTTGATTCGTTACATGAAACGTCTTAGAGTCAAGATTTACATTTGAACCATATATGTATACATCATTTTGAATGTAGAAAGGTTCTTTTTTTTTATAAGTAATTAAAGATATTATAAATTTATGCACTAAGCCAGTGCATCAGGCATAATTACAAGTTGTGCAAACCCTCTATTGTATCTAGCATTCCATCTACATCATGTTCAGTTACCAGATTGCACCAAAAAGCTAACAAAAAAATACATCTCTGTTTAAGGCTGTGAATATTGCTCGATGTGTCTTCAAAAATTCTATTGTTTCTTTCAAGCCAGACAGTCCACCAAATAGCTTGAGGTATGGTATTCCAAGTTCTTAGAGATTTCTTACTAATCCCCTCTCTGCTCCAACCTTGCAAGAGCTCAACAATTGATTTTGGCATGGTCCAGCTCATGCCCAAAATTACCAGAAACATATTCCACAGCTGCCTAGTGACCGTACAATGCAAGAAGAGATGGCCAACTTCTTCCAGATGCTCTTCACACAGTGGACATCTACTGCACAGTTGAAACCCCCTCTTTTGGAGGTTCGATTGTGTAAGACAAGCCTCCCGAGCAACAATCCAAGAGAAACAAGCAACCTTCAAAGGAGCCTTGCTTCTCCAAACCTTTTCCCAAGGACATAATACCCCGTCGCTGCTAGAATCCAAGCATGTGGTAACAACTTTTGACTGAAAAGAGACCCTGTTGATCGCTTTTCCAACCTATGGAGTCTGTTTTGTTGTGATCCAAGGTTATGTTGTTTAACCTCTGAAGCAAAATACATAGTTTTTCCACTTCCCAATCATTAAAATCCCTTCTAGGAAAAAGATTCCACCCTTGTGTTGAAAAGAATACTGCAATTTCTTTTGGAACGAAGCTGTGGCAGATGCTTGATTAGCCATTATGTGTGATACTCTGATGTGAATGGAGCTTATGTTGTTACCATACACAACTAGCATGGATTTTCTGGTACTTGTACAGTACAGTACAAATGGTTATTGTGTATTGTTAGACTACTTTTGGTAAAGTGTACAACCTATTGTAAATTCCACGTGGCTTAAAGAATAGCACCGGCTGAGATTGTACGATCCAGGTTCAGGCCAGTTAGCATAGAAGGGCAAACGTGATATGAAAGGGTAATGGCGAGGGTGTCTTTTATTGCTAACTTTCGACGGAGGGCAAAGTTAGACAATATCAAGTAGTTGAGGGAGAAATTTGAACATTTTCCCTAGTTCTTATTGATGTGGAACATAGTAAACGGTGCCCCAAAAAAGTTTGCCAGTTTTATTCATTGCGTGTGTTATTTTACCGATTTCTTTCTTTGGATCAGAGAATTGTGTGATACTCTACTCTTTCTATGGGCACAGATAGATTTTGCTCTTTTCAACGCTCAAGATGTGAATTCCAATCCAACTATATTCGCTGAACCTTTGACTGAGGACTTGTGCATATGTTAATACATGACTCTAAATCGAAATAATGTTGAAATATAATGGTTCTGAGATAGCAACTTTCTTTGAACTAAGACATCGGTTTTTATTAATTGACACATGGAGCTTGTAGTGCCTGGTCTGCATGTGATTTTGGACGCTTTTTCTGTTCTTTTACAGGGCAAGTGACAAGTGTCAGAAAGAGAAGAGAAAGACAATTAATGGAGATGATTTAGTATGGGCACTGACCACCTTAGGATTTGAGGAGTACATTGAGCCACTAAAGGCCTATTTGATTAGGTACAGAGAGGTAACTGCAGTTCCTTCTCTTTTTGCAACAATGAATAAGCTTGAGTGTATGAAGAGTTCTTGATGTTCTTGCACACGTGTTTACAATTGACAATTAAAGAGAGATGGAATAGTTCTTTTCCCCTCATCTGGAAGATCTGCTGTGCATCCGTGGTCTATATGAACTTTGTTACTGTAGTAGAACCTGTAATTTAATCCCCATATCATTTTCCAATTATCAACTGATCGATGTCTCTTTTTCTGGTGATCGAATTATTCTTTTTGCTGGGCTGTGGGTTAATCATGGTATTGCAGATGGAGGTATGCATTGCTTCCCCGCATCAATGATATAGAGTTGCTTATTGTCTTTAACTCTGATATGTTACTAGCTATGCCCCGGGGATTGTTTCTAATGTCAGGGAGACACCAAGGGATCTGCTAGGGGTGGAGACGGGCCTGCTAGAGAGGATATAGTTGGAGGTCAGCTCAATTCCAGTACACAGGTAAGAAGGCACCAAATCTCTGTTCACCGTGTTCTGGTAAGTAATGTAGGTTTTATTATTTTGACTCCTATTTTTCATGGAAATTGGCAGTTCGTCTATGAAGGGTCTTTTACACACGGCTTAGACTATGGGAACTCCCAAATGTGAATTTTTGAGTAAGTGCTTCTTCATTCTCCTCCCTCCTGTTGTGAATGTTTAGTAAAATAAGAATGATTTCTAGCACAGTAAGTTCTCATGCTAAAAAATCTGGCTTCTCATTCTTTTTCCTTTTTGTGAGAGGGTTTTATTTTTTATTTTTTTGATAACCGTGTGTGGGATAAGACTAGGTATGTTGTTGTTGTTGATAACCGTGGTGTCTGGTTATCAACAAAAAAAATAAAAAATCCTCTCACAGAAAGGAAAAACAATGAGAGGGGTTCCTACCTCTCAAAAGCGTGAATTAATGTAAGACAAGGTTGAAGCACAAAATTTTGGGGGGAACTACAACTGAACTGTAAATTACTATCAGCACTGAATGAAGAATATTACATTTTCTTTTGCTGAACAGAGCTTAATATACTTCCTTCTACGATGCTGTCTTGAAGAACATGTACGCATTGATAATCTAATTCAAGTCCTAATTGTTTTTTGTCAATTTGCAGAAGAACGATGGTGCAGATACGAGTATCTTCCGCCTTCTGCTCTTGCTGATATATGTGCTAGACCACTCAAGGATTACAGTGTTATTTGTTTGAAAGCACTAGTAACCTGAAGTATCCTGCAAATCTTGAATTAAGCGATACTAACACTTTTGTTTTCTGTACTACTCTTTTAAGTACTTTGATGATCTGTAAATGCAGTTTTGACTTTTAATGTTATAGACTGATAACAATCTTCTTTTTCTGCAATATTCGCCATGTTCTAAGGTTGAATGACCTTAGCTTTTCTTTTTAAGATCTCACTTTTGGGAGTGAGCAAAATCATTCTACGTATTTTTCTGGTCAGAAACCATCATCTGTGAGGGTACTGACTCGAAATTTCTGGGACGCTGAACTTAACCAAAATAGGCGTATGTAGATGAAAGCAACCAGATATTATGTAGGTGTATTTTCTGCTTTGTAAATCTCCATTGATGTTACTCAACCAAGCGTTTTTAGCATTGCCAAAGGATTGCGCAGTCAAAACCAGCTAGTAGAACTAATTGCCTATTGGGGAAAGATAATTTTATTTATTAAAGCGAATGGGGAGAACAGGAACTTAAGAGCTAAGTTATTGTTTGCAGTTAAGGAAGAATATATTTCACTTCTTAACTTCCAACAAACATCTATTTAGATTAATTTCAACAATATATACGAACATGGAAGATAATAATTTTGAAAAACTAAGACGAGTACTAAATTAACAAATGCACGATCAAAATATGATAGTTAGATTCATGTAAAAATAGCGGGCTAATAAGTTTTCGGGCTGATAATTCAAAAATAGTCAGCGTTTGCAAAGTCATTGAAAAATAACTATCATTTTGCTACAACACGGATCCAGCATAATATACTGGAAATTGGTGCACATGTGTATGAACTTCCAGCAAACTCCCACACGCAGAAAGTTCCAACATAATATACTGGAGATTGGAGCACTTGTGTATGAACTTCCAGCATATTATGTTGGACCGGTATATTATACTGGAACTCCAGTATATTATGTTAGAATATTTTTCGAATTTTGAACAGTATTTTCATTCAGATTTATCTTTACATGAAAAGTGACTAAATTTCGATTACTTTTGAAATTGTGTCTATTTTTCAATTACCACCTGTAAATCTGACTATTTTTGAATTTCTCGCAAGATTCATCACATGACTATTTCCTCCGGGCAAGTAAACCCATGGTTAAAATCAGTTTTCAAAGTCATTTTGAACCTTAAGGCTCAATTAGTGTTGTCTGGAGCTCAAAAACATGTCTTCAGACCGAGTAAGTTATCTGCAGACATACATAACTATCTGGCATGATCCCAAAATGTTTCAAGGTAAACCAACAACGGTGACATCTTGGCAGCAGCTACAGAGGTTTACTAGCAATACTGAAAAATGCATTATGTGCATTCATCATGTCCACTTGAGTATCCTCCAATTGAGACCTCAAACAATCGATCTCACGGTCCTTAACCTCCTTCCTTGAAATAGCCAAGGAAATTTTATCCTGTATTTCTGCTATTTGTTTGTTGATCTCTTCAATCTTTCCATCAGTATTTTCTCTGTCTGTATTATGCATCATAATCTGATTACCAATATCTGCAACCTGTGCTTCAAGCTTTTCCTTCTTATCTTTCATCAACAACAACTCAGTTAAACGATCTCGTACAGGCTGCACATCAAATCCATGCTTTTCCGCGTCACTGAGAGTCTCCAAAATTTCATCAAAGGTGCTTCTGGGATCGTCAATGTGCAACCAAGAAGTCTTCTCTGCCATTCTTGAAAAAGTTACCATACAACCTATAGCTAGTCTTTCACGGGAACTCTCTCTCTCTTTTTCCAATGGACTAAAATGTGGCGCCTGAGGAATCCTCTGGAAAATATCCATGGATTCAATTTTCCCCCAAAGTAGTGAAGTTTTTACAAAAGGCAAGCTCTGGGTTTCAGTTTGGTTGGTTGGGGTCCCGTTGACAGGAGTTTGCATAGGCATGTCTTGTTTCTCCCTCATCTCACCACATTGCTGCAGACTACGTGCAGGTGAAACTCCTGGAGGAGAAGATATCATCAAACAACAGCCAGAACAGGAAGTGGCTAATGAAAGGTTAGTAGCTTACTCGATCCATTAAACCACTTCTCGGGGAGAACAGCGCAGGACACCTTGAGGAGAAATCTGAAAATAACATTTCACCCTCAAATTCTAGGCGGAAGGAATTTATGATATACCTGTTGGGGTTGAAATTGGTTTCTTCGATGGGCTTCCCCCTTTTTTCCTCTGACCGCTCTCTCCATCACCTGACTTTTTGGTCTCCTATCCCATAGTATACCAAAAAAATAGAGAACCTACACAATTAATTAAGCTTCAAAGCTGCAGTAAATTCTAAGACAAACATTCACAAAAAGCGAACATTCATTTAACATAATATTACAAGAGATGATACCGCACACAACTAGCTTTTACTTTGTCATTCTAGCATGCCACACCTCCCATTTCTTTCTTTATTAATTTCAAGACACTCGAAGCAGAGAGGTGACTAAAGGAGCAACAGATCACTTCCATTTTCACCATGCATTTTAATTGATCTCACCCCCATCCCCCGGCTCCATACGCAAGAAAAATTGGCAGTAATTTTCAGCTCTTTTCATGCAAGAAAGATTAGCAGGTTGGTCATCTCCAGCTACAGGTACTAAATCTTCATTTCAGCATATTCATGAGTTTGGGTTGGGATAATCAGAGGGACTCTTTGTTAGGATTTGCACTAAGTTTAGATGCTTTAGCCTTTAAGTTACATCTTTGGAGTTTTAGTTCCCTCTTTCGGCAGCACCAGGGCCTGCCAAGTAGGGATGGCAAGCGGGTGCAGGTTCTGTCTTAACCCGCAAAATTTCAACCTGCCCAGCCTCGCTAAATTTTTCTTTGTAGGCAAATCCACCAAACAGAATCGGATTTAACACTTTCGTGCTTAAAAGTGAGATGCGCTTTATGCACTGAAGTATATATTACTGGAGGGCCTGTCAAAGAGCACTAGACGTGTATTTTTTACCACACTAATAAAGTACATTAAAGATCTGGAATCACAACATCAACATAAACCTCACTGCTTAATCTTTGGCTTAGTTCAGTATCGTGCATTTTGCTTAGACAATGCACAGAATCAGATCAACCGAGAGCATTATCGAGTTAGCAATTCTTTGCTGGAGTCATATTTTACAACAAGATATGCAATCAAGAAAGTCAAAAGCACCAACTTAATTAGGAAGAAGCTAAAAGGAAAAGACATAACAAATTATAAAGCAAATGCTAACACATAATGAGCTTTAGAATAAAACTGGTGCATTGCAATCTAGTATTACAACTTACAGCAGCGGAAGGATTATATAATACAACCAAACCTCTTTATAACAACATCGTTTGTTCCGAAAAGGTTGCTGCTATAGTGAAATGCCGTTATAGATAACATATATCATAACATAACATAGAGAACTTGGCCGTTATAACGAAGTGCTGTTATAGAGGATGACTGTTACAAATAGGTATGCAGAGGCGTATCCAAGTTGAGGGATATGGGTTAACGTGAACCCATACTCATCTCCCTAAACCATGTATAACAATGTTATATTTCTTCAAAATTACTTAAATATATGCGCGTGAACCCATGCTCAAAGACTATAGTGCACCTCTACAAGTGAAATTGGATGTTCAAATCCCACTCTGAACGATTGTTTTCGGCACGGAGTATAGATATATATGTGAAAATTACTAAAATTTCAAAAAGAATATAATTTTGAACCAATAATTTTAAAAGTGTAGTGGGTCATGGTAAGAGACTAAAGTTAAACCAGTCAAATATAAATTCTAGATACACCTCTTCACAATAGTAGTGCACCCATCTCTTGAAATCCTGGATACGCACGCCTTTGGAGGTATAACCGTAAAACCACTACCACCATTATGACCACCGGGAAAGAAATTAAAGAATAATAGTAGCAGTCTGAACATTATCTCGGAAATACATACAAAAGATATTTTCCTTCATACACATAAACTGCTGAGCCCTAGTGAAATACATGCACACTTACAAAATGAATAAACCACGGATCCGAAATGATAATTACCTGCTTCCGGCCGGGTCGGACCCAGTTCCCTTTGACCCAATCTCTGTGAAATCTCAAGTCAGAAATCCCAAATTCAAGTTCCTCAGGCGGGTTTTGAAAGGTAACCTTGTATCTAGAATCTTCCAGAACACCTGTAATGGCAGCAGTCCACCATCCATCCTTATGAGATGCATCTACGGGGTCGTTTAACTCAAACCTCTCAATTTTTTCCTTAGGAGGAACTGGACGAACTAAAGACATATCCACATACTCTCTCAACGGCGCTGAACTATTTTCATCGGCAAGAATACTTTTGTACTCGACCAAAATCTCTTCCTTTTCTGAATTGGGAAGCCCAAAGAAGCCGAGAACAGTGGCTTCGAACCACACTCCCTTGAACTCATCTTCGTCCGAGGTGACTTCTACTGTAGAGCCTTTGGTGAGATATTGTACGAGCATATTGTTTTTGTCTGAAAATCAATAGGAGAATCGAAAATGAGCGTAAAGGGATGGCGGTTTTGTGTTGTTTCATATTGTTTTGTTTGATATTGTATTGTATTATGCAGTATTAATGTATATAATATCTGAATATATTGTAGTATTGTTTATCGTTATTTTTTTGATGTTATGCACTTTTAATATTTTGATGTTTAGACTCTAATCTTATTTATTTTATACTTCGTTCTTCTCTATTTCTCTCCTATTTTCCCTTCTCTTTTTCTCTCCTGTAGGTGTTGAATTGACTGGAATTCAATTTCGTCACATATTCTCTCTATCGTGTGAATAACCTTAGTCTGTTTGACTTATTTACTCATTAATTAATGATTTATTGATGAAAAGTTCTACTCATTATCTAAATGAAGTTGCCATAAATCATGATTATTTCGGAAAGGAATGTTCACTATGACATATGATCTTCGATGTAATTAACGTACAAAGTGTGAAAAAAATAAAAGTTTGATGAATTAGAGTTTGCTTAGCTGTGTAAAGGGTGAAAACATGAGCTTAAACTCTATTCACGACCATTAAAAAACTTCGAAGTTTCGAATTCGAAAATTGAATTATGTAAAATTGTTCGCATCTTTTTGGATTGGATGTTGCAAATAATTGGGAATGGAGTTTGTATAACAATTTCGGTCCGAATCTGCTGCTATCAATCAGCCCTGTGCTAGAAAGCAGGGGTGTACATGGGTCAGGTTAGTTCAGATTTTTTAATTACCACACCAAACCAATTGTATCGGGTTATTAAATCTAAATACCAAATCAAATCAATAAAAGTCGAGTTTTTTAATCTCGGATTTTTCGGATTTTTGGGTTTTTTTGTTTTTTTTTTCATAGTCTTCATAGCACAAAACGTAAAATTTGTGCTCCAAATATTTCTTTAATCTTAGTAAAGACAGAACTATATAAGGTATTTTTCAATAAAATAACATAAATATGAGATGAGTCATGGCATTGTAATAAAATATTCAATAATAAAGATAATAAAATCGTATAAAATAAATATTATTAATAAGCAATAATGAAAACAAACATAATTTAAAATTATGACTAATAAGTATTATTATTTACATGACTAACCACTAAAAGAAAAATAAGTTAATACATTTTATCTAAACCATGGAAAAACTAAAAAATAGATATCTAACACCATTTTTATTCATAGTACAATTGAATTGAATGTCTTTTATTAGCATTAATATTGATTTGATTTTGGTTTAGGATTTATTTGAGTTACTAACATTTATGGACTATAAATATTAAAGCATCCAAAAATTATAAGCACAAGCTTGAAATAATACGTTAAAAGATAAAACTACGAAAAAACTTAAAAAATATTTATAAACTATACTACCATAAACATTTTTATGTATTAAATATATTTAAAACTTCTATACATATAATGTCGGGTTGGTTTGATTCGGTTTGACTTTTTTTAGTTAAAACCAAACCAAACCAAATATGGTCGGGACTTTTTTTCCAACACCAAACCATAGTCGGATTTGTTTTCTCGATTTGACTCGAATTATCGGGTTGGTGCAATTTATCAGGCTTTATTTGTACACCCCTACTAGAAAGCCATTACACTGACCCAGTCAAGTCCACGGACCAAGACCATTGAGTCTATATTTGCAAAGTTTTTAAAAGAGGGACAAAATATAAAGAGTGGCTTAAAAAAGAGACATACAATGCCATTTCCTGAGCTAGAGGAGCAAACAAATTTATGAAATAAATGAACAAAGACCTTAGGCCTACAACTAGTAGATGAGTTATGGACCCCATGTCCTTCCAATTGGGTCAAGACCCGCCCCGCCCCCAAACGAGCCATCAGACACTTTGATAATTTAAAACCTTTTCATTCACAAAGTTCAGAAATATACTGCACAGAATTGCCAGTTTTAAGTTAACAACAAACAACTCAACAGGCAAACTTCGTACACTTGATTATAAACAACTCAATGGAGAGCAAAAATTTATTCAGTAACAACCAGCATATACAGAGGATTTTAGGCATTCAGTTCAAGTAAATGGGACCCGCAGAAGGAGCAAAGACAAAGGGTGGATCAAGACAGCAGGAGAGCAAAGCCAAAGGTGGATGAAGACAATCTCAGAGATTGATGTTTGATCATGCTGCACTCAAACAATTCTCCCAAGACCCATACTTTGAGCTGAAGGTCCCACCACCACTTTGTTGTGCATATTCAGAAATTACAGCGCGAGCACAAACATCCCAAGTCCTTGCTATGTCTTTTAAAGTCATTGGCTGTGAAAGACTTCGCAAAGAGACACTAAATCTTGATTTGGCCTTCATGGATAGATCTTCATACTCCTTACTGCAGCAAAAATAGGTAAAACCCAGTTTTAAAAGCATTCACTTTACGAGTTAAAGTGGAGAATATAAGAATAGATAAAGGGTGATCTTCAAAACTTATTTGATAATCTTAACGCAGATCAAAAGGCAGATGTGCAATATCTTTTATGGTTTCCCAATGTAGGGTGCTCTAAAATCTCGTATCTTGTGGTCAATATATTTTTCAAAACTATGATATCCCATTCGAGTATCAGCATGGCCCCCAACATCAATTTTTTTTTCTCTAGCAATTACTCTGTCATCCCTCTCTTCTTTTACTTTTCTATTAAACCCTGTTCTTTTGTTTCTAGGGAGAAAAATTTACTGAACAGGACATAGCTTAATGGAACCCTGTTACTACTAGCAACTGATTGACCATTAGAGAATTCAACTAAATGATTAATCACAAGGACCTTTTGTTCATCATCTTAGGACCTTTCACAAATCAACAAGGTATAATGAACATGTCATAAAGTCAGATCTATCGATGCTTTATTGACTTCATATGTTATAATTCCCCTTTTCAATTATCTCCTTCCCTTTCTCTGTCTTGGCTCATCTCTTTTTGGTACTAAATCAAGAAGACTGCCAAACTTTTCCTCACCTGACTTCAACCGGAAACTTGTCCAACAAAACTGGAGAGCAATTTGGATAATTAGCTGGAACGAGCAATCTCAACGGCTGAATTGGAGACTACACAGAATTAAAAGATCAATCAACTATAGAAACAAAAAATGTTATAGAGTTGATGACTGAAGCACAGTATATGAAAATCTCACCATCTGTGCAGAAGCATACTGTGACTTTAAGTTTGGACTCAATGCAACGGCAGTGAAGGAACACTTTACAGTAGTGCCTTCACCACCCTCTGTTGCAGCAGCAACTGCACTTGGATCAACACCTTCGTCACTAATTTCTACAACAGTGTCGATAAGCTGCCGATTGATATTCTGTATCTCTTCAACCAGTGCATGATTAACCTGCAATAGATTACTAATTATTGTTAGTACACTGTAGGTACAACTGGAGAACCCAAAAATTGACAGTAAAGCAGTTTTCTTGTCAAAGATCAACACATCAATATGAATGCAAAGTCAGGAAAATCAGCATCTGAAAAAATTACATTTTTGTGATAAAAAATGTATCGTATGACCTTTATGCTGGATATTTAATACAACTGTTACCATTCTAAAAAAAATGTATCTTACATCAGATATTGGATGTCCTACCATCAATAACGATTGATGAAAAGCAAACAAGAGGTGAGCGAAATAATAAAAACTAACTCATTTTCCTGTATATGCAAAGAGATCACATACTTTAAGGAATAAAAACAACATTCCATAGCATGGAATCAAAGCTGCTTTAATATTCTCCAGTCTTATAACTTATAATACCTATTGTCCCGTATCCTGCCAATGCTTGGAATGTTCTCAATTTGTATTTTTGTTTTTTTGTAAAACAAATTTACTCATCTGAGAATCAAGTAACTCTATCAAATGATTAGGCGGGGTTAAGCCATTCACATTATTTACAGTAACACAAAAAGTAAGACAAATCCAGGCATAAAGAAACCCAATACAGAAATGAGAGGATCTAAAGCATTGCGTCTATCCAAACGCCAGAGAGCCTAGTGCATTTGGGGATTCAAGTCAAATAGTTCGTAAATAGGCAGTGACTAGACATCTGAAGACAACTTCCAAATCAGACTTAGTTCAACACAAGAATATATTCACTCACTAGTTGCTACAGATGGGATAATGTTGCAATCATATAGATAGAAGGCATATTTTTATTTGCATACAAATTTTTATCCTGTGGCACAGTAGGGTTGAAAAGTTTGTGCTAGAGATTGGATTAGATGTTGTGATATCATAAGTTAAAGCAGCAGGCACTCGACAGTCTGGTCCAAAGACACTCCAACATTAGTCACACTGTGCAAGCCAGCTGAAAGCCTCAGGTTTCAGACAGCATTCAATGAACTGCGTTCATTTAGATCTATACAGCCATCCTATAGTTGGTTCAGATCATTTGGATATACTCACCAGCTGCAAACGCACTAAAGGAGTAAAGCTCATGTCCCGTCTACATAAAGCATGTTTGATTTCCACATACAGTATTCTACCCTGGCTATCACAGTTTCCAGAACAGACTTAGAAGTGGTAGTTTGGGTCAAAGTTCCAGTAGCAGCAGTATAACCAATTAAAGGAAAGAGTAGGCACATGGAATGATAATTAAAAGGCACTTCGAATTGACTTTCACTTTGCGTGCAAGCTGAGACTTTAGGAACTATTCCACTGTATTGCAATTGTTCATTCTAGTCTCTCTTTGGCCATGGCCAATGACCAGATTTATTTTAACTCTTACAGTGCACCCGAATGGACCCCTTTCTATTAAGATCCAAAATAATCTACCACGGGGCTCTAATGTTCGGATCTGAACTTTTGTACTTCTTTCCTGTAAGTAAGCAGCAGAATATTACCTCAAGTCTAGGTCGTTTGACACTGGATGTTGCTGTTGACTCTAATTCAGATGCTTCAGAACAATTCAACTGCCAGAAACTATCATTTACACTGCCGCTTGATGAAACAACATTGGAAGTTGTGTATCGCTTCATTTTCTTTGTTCCTGTAGGTCCATCCTGTGTAAAGTAATTTCTCGCTTGGAGACGACATTTGGTCATGGCAACCAAATCTTCGCCAACAGCTGCTCTTGATCCATTTCCTGGTGCAGATCCTGCTATTCTGTCAATCATACTGACAACTGAACTGATGTCACTAACTGACGAATTCAATGCTTTGGGGGACATGTTTTTAACCTGAATATAATAAATATGTCAAAAACAGGAAAGGTACAAAGATTTATTGAGATTGCTGAAAATATAAATTAAGTAGAATGGTATTATACGAACCACTTTCATCAAGCGCTCCAATGGTTGTTCAACACTTGACTTGCCAGAAACAGCGGCTGAGACATTGGCATGTGTACCATCCAGACTAGTAAACTCAGCAAGCAAAGGTGAGGCTGATATCCCAGGAGTACCAATTGCAAGGGATTGGGCAGGTGCAGAAGCAACCGTAGCTTGCTGATGCATTATATTTCCAGCCGTTGTATGTAATGCAAGGCCAGCACTAACTTTTTCAGAATCCCCTGGCATTGGAGATGGAGCCAAGGGAGTTGAAGGAGATGGGACAACAAATGGTGAGCTTGTGGATTGAAGAGGAGTCCCAGCTTTGGTAAGAGATGCCAACATATTCTGTTGGTCAATTTGCGGAGAAGGATGTTGGGTAACCTGAGGAGATAGTGCCTGATGTATTTGAGGTGAAGAGATCCCTGACTTCAATTGTGGATGATGAGATCCGACACGCTGGCCAACTGACTGCTGTTGCTGTAAAACTCCCGCTTTCATTCCCATTTGCTGCCTCATCTTTAGGTCATTAGCATCATTCATCTGGTGAAGCTGTGACATCTGGTGGGCTGGCAATTGTGCAGTCTGCTGTTGCTTTGCTTGCTGCTGTTGCATTAACTGCTGTCTATGATAAAGTTGCTGCTGCATCTGCCGCTGGTGGTACTGCTGTCTTAATTGCTGGTTCTGCAACATTTGCTGCTCGTGCTGTTTAGGAAGTGACTGCTGTAGGATGTTTGAGTTTGGCTGTAGGGAACCAAGGTTTGCCTGCACAGGGTTTGTTCCACTTTGTGAATTTAATGAGCTTATGTTTACCTGTTGAGGACTGTTAACAGGATTCTGTTGTAAAGAGCCAGTAGCCACCTGCTGCAGTGAGTTCAACGAATTACCCTGTCCCAAATCCACAGTGGAACCAGACTGTACTGTATTTATCATGTGTGGCTGAGAGTTGGAAATTGTTGATACGCCAGACAAGGAATTATGCTGCAAGTTGGTGATATTATTCTGCTGCATTGCTGCCATGGAACCCTGTACGGGTTGCATAGGTGGATTGCCTTGGCCATCAAGAGATTGTGGTTGCTGAAGCTGCATGGAAGGCTGAGGAAGTTGCCCTTGCAATGGAGGAGTAGGTTTGCGCGGCCTATTGGAATTAAGAAAGAAACTAATGTGCTTCTCAATCTGAAGCCGTTTCTCCTTGTGAGAAGGTTGAATATCATGCTTGTTAAGCCGCAAGAATAACACTACGCGTTCCAGCGTCATCTTGAACACCTTGAGCTTTTCAATTTGCTCAGTCTGAGGGCGCTGAGGAAGAGAATCATGCTTAAAATCAGAAAAAAAATCAGTTAGCCACAGCCATGCTTCTTGCCCTTTGCTAACTTTTAATAGTAGTGCTTCCAAAAAGTGTTGACTTAAGTGCTTTTAAACTCAGATATATCAAGCCCATGCCCGAAGAATTCGGGAGGCCTTTATCCCTTCCCCAAAAGGAAAAGAGACTAACACCAAAATTGCATCTGCATCACAGTGTCTGACTAGATACAACAACAACAACACAGTAGAATCCCACTAATAGGGTCTGGGGAGGGTAGAGTGTACGCAGACCTTAAAAGTGGAACAAAAGAATAAATCTGTGATAACAAAAGAAACCAAAAAAATAATACTCAGCAATCGAACGAGACAACAAATAAGTGGAAGGGTAATAACCCAATACTATGCAAAAGGAGAAAAATAGTGTGCACACAACATAATCCGCTAGCAGTCCTAAACAAAACTCTATCAGACTAACCGGTACAAAGAACTCTATCAAACAAAACTCTATCGACTACCCTCTAACATACAACCCTAATGCTCGACCTCCAAACTTTCCTATCAAGAGCCATGCCCTCGAAAATCTAAAGCCGCGCCATGTGCTGCCTGATCACCTCGCCCCAATACTTCTTAGGCCGCCCTCTACCTCTTCTCGTACCTGCCAAAGCCAACCGCTCATACCTTCTAACCAGGGCATCTGGGCTTCTCCTCCTCACGTGCCCGAACCATCTAAGTCTCGCTTCCCGCATCTTCTCGTCCATGGGAGCAACGCCCACCCTCTCCCGAATATCTTCATTCCTAATCCTATCCAGCCTCATGTGCCCGCACATCCACCTCAACATCATCATCTCGGCTACTTTCATCTTCTAGACATGTGCATTCTTAACTGGCCAACACTCAGCCCCATACAACATAGCCGGTCTAACCACCGCTCTATAGAACTTACCTTTAAGTTTCGTTGGCACATTCTTGTCACACAGGGCTCCAAATGCTAACCTCCATTTTATCCACCCCACCCCAATACGGTGTGTGACATCCTCGTCGATCTCCCCATTTCCCTGGATAATTGACCCTAGGTACTTGAAACTCTCTCTTGGCGATGACTTGAGAGTCGAGCCTCACTTCCACGTCCGCTTCCCCCGTCACGCCACTGAACTTACACTCCAGGTATTCCGTCTTAGTCCTACTCAACTTGAAGCCTTTGGACTCCAAGGTCTGCCTCCATACCTCCGGTCTCTCATTAACGCCACCGCGCATCTCATCGATCAAAACTATATCATCAGCGAACAATATACACCATGGCACCTCCCCTTGAATATGGTGTGTTAGGGCGTCCATCGCCAAAGCAAATAAGAACGGGCTGAGCGCAGATCCTTGGTGTAATCCCATAACCACCGGAAAAAGCTCTGAGTCACCCCCCATAGTCCTAACCCGAGTCTTAGCTCCATCATACATATCCTTTATCGCTCTAATGTAAGCTACCGACACACCTTTCACCTCCAGGCATCTCCAAAGAACGTCCCTAGAAACCTTGTCATAGTGTCTGACTAGATATGTGCACATAATCCTTTTATGGTGTCCACCACCCCCTATACTTCACAATCATATACAACGCTGTCACAGACAAATGATGCAGATGTAAGAAATGAAAAGGAATTAACCGCACCTACAATATATTCCCACTATGAAAGTACTGTTTCTCAAGATGACAGGAAAGGAACTAAAGATGCAAAAATGAGAATTTAGAGTTTTGAGCTTTCTGCAACAATTCTCAGTTAGATAATTTTCTAGGATTACCTATGGGCATTGCAAGGAGTTTGTATCAAATATACAAATTCCATAAAACAAATGTACGAAGCAGTAATAATAGGGGTAAAAATTTGGAAAGAGATATAGAGTTTCCAACAACTGTTGGTTATAAAATGAATCTGATACCAGTACTGTTTACCTAGTTATGGACGAACTAACAATAGAATACAAAATGCAGTACCACGGTGCATGCTATACGCAATAAATGTTGTGAATTTGACGAAACTTGTGAGGAAATCGATTTTTTTTTTTCAAACTATGACAAAGCACTTAAAGGTCAATGGTTTTAGGATAAGTAGAAATAAGAGAAAATATATGCATTGCAAGTATTGTCCCATAAGAATGATAGGAAATGAGATTAAGCAACATGGTAATCCGTGAATGCCAATTCAAATATATGTGCTTATTTTCCAAGAAATTGACATGATAGATTAAACATAATACCAAAATTAAACTATAATAATAGAAACGGATGAGCGTTAAGGGGGCATTATACAATAAAACGGTTCTGACACTAGCATTGCTATACGAATATCGGACTTCTAAGGCCAAACATACCCATAAGACAAATATCGTAGAAATGCACATGTTAAAATAGATGTATGGCCACACAAGATTTGACAAGATTTTTTTAATTAAAAAAATAGAAATGATCACATCTAACGGAGGGTTCAAGTAGCAAAGATAAAGGTTAAAATCAGATGTTGCATTCTGGTTAGACTCGTATATTTGGTGGGATATGTGTGAAATTAGAGAAGCTATAATTTTCTCTGTGATTGGAATGAAATGAGCTTGAATATAACAGAATGGGTATAAACGATTAGTATAGCCGACAACCTCAACAAGTTGGGATTGAATAGTAGTTTATTGAGATCTATAAATACCTCATATTATATCAAAACATAGTAAATCAAGCATGCTGCACCATACAGCAAGTAGAAATACTTCAGAAATGACAATAATGGAATACAATGCTGATGACATACCTGCTGCACTTTAGCAGCAATTTTCTGGTATAGATCATTGAGCTCTGGTAAATACATCTCCCTCATAGACTTGATCTGCATTAAAATTTTCATCAAGTCAATTACGCAAATACCAGATTGCATTCCCACGTGGGTAGGTAATTAGATCAACTATTCTATCCAGTAAAGAATCTTCTGGATAAAAAGGCTAAAAGTGAAGTAGAAGAGGACGACTACAACTGATTAAAGACCATTTTGCACGATTCAGCGTGTGAATGGTAAAATAAGCAACTAAGCTTGGCTTCCTTTAGCTTCTTGGTACACATTTCTGCTCATATCAAGGGTCAACTTCCAAGATGTGATCATAGACCAGCCCGGCCAGGAGGAAAACATAGGGTCGCTTTTTTATTTTTTTTCCAGATAGTTTGGGAGATATAATTTGGTTTAGTAGCAGGCATCATATTTTTTAATTTTTCCATTTTACACCTTTATCATCAATGAAGCAAAACGAGGGTAAACAGTGGAAATAACAACAATGTAGTCGACAAGAGGGGTTGCTCTGATAGTCGGCACCTCCCACCTACAACCCAAGGATTGTGGGTTCGAGTCACCAAAGGAGCGATAGCTCCAACAAAGGGGGTCAAAGGGGAGGGGAATATAAAATATTTTTAAAAAAAAAAGAAGCAATGTAGTCGGCTTGACAAGTAAAAAAATGATGGTGTAGAGTATATAGAACATGTTAATGTTATATGTTTATTCTTGGAGAACTCAACGTATACCAACTTATTCCTAGCTGGTGAACCAAGTCGAGTACTTCAAGTAGAAAAGGCTAGGGAGACGGACCCATTATCCACCAAGTTTCTCAACTCAAAACAACGAATTTCTGTTATCCCCAAAAATAAAAAAAGTATACCAACTAATACAGATGAATGGATGTCTTTCCGCAGAGAAAAACATTTTCTTATAGGCATGTATTCAATTGATTTATCAAATTCTACTTCACTTCTCAATTATGCTAGTAGAAAATGTAAAGAACGTCTAGTATTTTTTTTTATTATAATGGATTTGAGACTGGCTTACATAAAGCGACATGGACAGTGATGATTTATATTACCGGCTCCAACTTGATGATTTATATAGCCAGCCCCAACTTGCTTGGAATTGAGGTATAGTTTTTGTACACCACTTCTCAATTGAGAATATATCAATTTCTAACAAGTTATCGGTAACATGTTCAGTTTTCTATTTCCTCTACGAATTGGAATACCATAAAAGTACCTTGCAAGGTGGGGCACGACCATAAATTTAGCTGAACATTTATTTTGGTAAATCTTCTTTATTACTCCATCAGTCACAGGA
This sequence comes from Nicotiana tomentosiformis, assembly GCF_000390325.3. Classification (NCBI taxonomy): domain Eukaryota; kingdom Viridiplantae; phylum Streptophyta; class Magnoliopsida; order Solanales; family Solanaceae; genus Nicotiana; species Nicotiana tomentosiformis. Next base: position 15,269,158 of record NC_090815.1, on the reverse strand, counting down.
AATATTTCACAAGATTCAGCTTTTCCTTATATTGTTATAACCAGCTAGTTTATAAAAATCCACATCAATAGCCAAAATGTTCCAGCAAGTCATCAGTAATATCCTCGGTTTTCAACATCTTGTGCAAATAAAAATACCATTGCAAACAATACCTTCTGGTAAACCTCCTCCTGCCAATCAGCTGCATTTGCATTTCCCGTCTGAGCTGTAGAATCTAAAGATGCTACAAATAAACCAAAGGTTGAGGATAACCAAATTTTGAAGGACTTGACTCCTTACATCATTAAAATTTCAGGGAAATTTTGGGATAAAAACAGTGTTAGATATTTCAGGTAGTATTCATACATTTGTTTTTTTTTTTTCTGATTAAGAAACTATATTCATACATACTAATTGCCATCTAAATGTATAGGGTCCTATTGACTGGGCATTTGGTAAAATACTAATTTTCCATAATAAACTAAGATTTCCATATTTTACTTAAAAACCAAATGCATATTTCGGATCTCATTCTTTCTGAGTTTCCATGATAGTATGGTCAAAGCTGAACAAAACAGCAACATCACACTTGGTTACATCTCTACCTCTCAAGACTAATCATTCCAAAATAATTGGTGTACTTCCAAGAAAAATGTAAACCAGTGGTTCAAATAGTTAGACGTCCTATTATTCTTCACAGAGAAAGTAAGAGAGGTGGAAAATTTCTAAGAATGCCAAACTGCTAAAGCTTTTATTAAGAAAAATACTTACTTGATGAGGCTTCTGGTGCGGCTCTTTGTGGTTGATATAGCTGCTTCTGCTGTTCCATTACATTCTGCTGTTGAAGCAAGGGGCCTGATGTTTGAAGCCTCTGTTGCATTTCCCTTTGCAATTGATTTGTCTGTTGCTGCAAACCCAAAGGTGGTTGTAATTGTCCTGGTTGTGATTGACACTGAGACATCATTTGCTGTTGCGCTGGCTGCGACTGAGATTGTTGACCTTGACTTGGTAACAAGGTTGTACCACCCTGCAGCATTTGTTGCTGTAGAGGAACTTTTGATTGTTGCAACATATGGATAGGGTGCTGATTAGATGGCACGCCAGAGTTACCAGGTTGTTGACTTCCAGTCAACTGTTGCTGCTGGACCCCAGCAATATTACTTTGAGAGCCCAACTGCTGCTGATGCATATTTTGAAGATTGTTTTGCTGATTAAGTAACTGCTGCTGCTGCAGATTGCTATAGTTGTTCTGTTGGCCCACTATCCTCTGCTGCACATCAGGCATTGTGTTTTGTTGGCCTATTAGTTGGTTCTGCTGGAGATTTGCAGCATTTGCCTGCTGTGCAATCAGCTGTTGTTGCTGTTGCTGTTGTTGCTGGTGCTGTTGGGCTGGTAGAATTGGTTGCTGTAGCATTGGCGATTGCTGTTGATGAAGCATGGGAGCCTGCTGCTGTCTCATAACTGATTGTGATCGTTGGTGAAGTACAGACTGAGTTGACTGTTGAACAGTAGACTGTTGGTTCTGCTGAAGGTTGGACAAAGAAGTTGATTGCATTGAAGAAGGTTGCATCATAGTTTGCTGAGAAGATTGTATCTGAGTAGGCTGTAGAAGGTTTTGTTGCTGTTGCTGTTGCTGTTGTTGTTGTTGTTGCTGCTGGTCCTGCGGCTGTTGCTGCTGCTGCTGCATGTGAGATTGCATCATGGACTGTTGCGTGCTTCCTGGCTGAAATTTCTGCTTCATCATTTGATGATGCATCTGCTGCTGGTAAAGATATTGCTGTGTTGTCTGGGACTGCTGCTGTTGCTGTTGAGAAACAACTTGTTGTCTCCCCTGCATCTGCCTCTGAGAATTAGCAACCATATTGGAAGGCATGCCTTGCCCAATGGCATTTCCTACGGAGTTTTGACCAACATTTTGCATGTTTTGCATGGTCTGCAAATTTGCATTCTGGCCCATGACATTTGGCATGGTAGCCTGCGTCAAATTGCTCACAGGAGGAAGTGCAGGAGTCAAACTTGCAGAATTTTGCAGCCCAGTTGATGCCATGTTGTTCTGAATGTTCTGCTGCAACAGTGGTTGCCGTGTTTGAGTTTGATTGGCCACCATAGGTACAGGAAGTTGCTGTGCTTGGCTGTTAACTTGGGACTGCATGTTGTGGGATCCTACAGAAATGAAAATAAAACAGTCAAGATGCTTTCAAATAACTAACAAAACATAGCAAGAAAAGCTAGCAAGTATTTTACAGTTTAAGATACGAGAAAAAGGAGCCATTGCTTTGCAAAAACTGATCCCAAAATACTAAATGAGAACTCTGATTAAGTTCTTATTATTACACAAATAAACAACAGTATGTAGTACTGTAAATGATCCGCTTTTCTTTTGTTCCTTTTTTTTTTCTTTTGGGATAGCTAAGAAAGGACGAACAGTCAGAAAGTAAATAAACAGCAGTTTAAGGGGCTAGGACTCTGACCTAGAGCACAAAGAATACTTACGAAGAGTAGTCACCTAAAATATTACAGATAACTCAAAGATTAGTTCCAGTACGCTTCGTAGCTACACAAAGCAAAAAATTTCAACAGCGGAACAAAGTAAATTAGGTATATAAAGCATCCTCTCAGACAAAAGATTTGCATATGTAAAATACAGCACATGATGTTTCATCACTTACCTGGCCCAAGGGCATTCTGACCACTACTTGCAGCATTGGGCTGCATAGAATTATTAATAGGATTTTGAGATTTGGTCTCCATAGTAAGCATCTTTAAAGATATTTTCCGCAGATAATCTTGCTGCAATATTAAATAAATTTGAGTTAAAAAATGAACACAATGTGTCTAGATGACTGGAAAAGATAAATCCATGAACACAAGCAAGAATAACGTCAACAACGTGGAAAGTTGCATTTGTTCAAACAACTATAAATAAGGTTATACTGCATACCTGACTTGTAGCAGCAGTATAGATCTTTTCCTCAAACCTCACTGCAATTTTCTTAAGCTCCTGAACTCCTTCTTGCCCAGAGACAGGAAGATGCCTCTTTAAGGTCTCCATTCTATACAGCCATATCAATAAAAAATCAGCTTAAAATCTAAAATAGCACAATCCTGGTAAAAGTTTTTTAAAAATAAAAATATTTGACATTACATCCTGCTGTGACAGTGAAGTTAAAGGCTTGCTTGAAGCACGCTTAGGCCCTGAAGCTTGGTGAAGCCCAGGTTGTGTGCTTCGCGCGCTTAATTGGCGCTTTAGTGTAGGTTTCAAGGTACCTGTCTTTAAGGGCACTATAGCGCATATATATAGCTTAATTACAGTGTTTCCATTCTTTTCCAATAATTATTATTTGTGTTTATACTTTATAGTTACAGTTTCTTGCACAACGTTTCTACTTTTCATTTTTTCTTCATTGGCGTTTTTCTTCACTAAAGCCCAAGCTTAAATTGCGCTTTGCTTGAAGCTCCAATATACTTTTGACTACTCTGGCTGTGAAAGCCTAAAACCTGTTTAACAATGTCAGTTATAATCCAATCAATAACTTGTGCTGCAACCTGTCGTTTCACCATATTTAGAACAAAATGTAAATCATAGAGTAATATCTATTCTATGGCATAAACTCCTAGTAGCCCACCTAGTAAGCAGCGCGGAGCTAAAGGTAAGGAAGGGGTCGTCCTGAAATTACACTGTGCAAGTAGGGTAAAAAACAACTATTTTGTATATACATATAAACTGTTGAATCCCCTTAACATATGGGAAGCTCTAGTACAGGAGTAGCATTTTTGTAGTTTTTTGAATCCCCTTGTTAGAATTTCTGGCTCTGCTACTACCAATAATAAGAATACCCAATTAGCCTGCAGAAGTGAGTTTTCACGTAAAGGAACCCTAAATTCAAAATTCAAAATCATTGATATATAAAAAACACGTGCAAGCTGCAAAATTAGAAAAAAGGAAAATTACTTACATCTTGTTGACGATCCTTTGACGAGAATCGGGTAAAAGTTGAGTGCGCCAATCACCGGAATCCATAGCTCCGGCGGGAGGTCCGGCAGCGGCAGCACCTTCAACACCCCCCTGAGCTTGAGCTTGAGCCTGAGCAGCCCTCCAATTATTCCCATCCATATCTCAATTTTCTGATCGAATCAAATTCCTTGCTTCCGATCAAAGAAAAATGAGAACTATTTTTCCAAAAGAAAAATACAGAATACAGAATCAGATTACAAGCGTATACATTTCCTCATGTAAAAAAAGAAAAAAACAATTGTCAAAATAGCACTGTTATTAATTTTAAATATTTATGCGTAGACTGGGTCGAAACTGGCGTATTGTTTCGGCTTTTTAAATGGAGAAAAATATATTATCTGACTACACACGTGTCTGTCTCTCATGCGAGCAGCCGCCGTTGAGTCAAAATTTAGAATTTGGGCCATTTTACAGTATTTGGCCCGTTAGTCCGCAGAAAATTTCGAGGACGTGCACTAATAGCCGATTTTATGACCCCTGTTTAAAATATACCCAAAATTTACATTTTTAAAAAAATATTTAGTTGCTTTAGAACCAATTCAGACTCGCAATTCAGACATGCGAGTCTGAAGTTGAAAATTTTAGGTCTTGAAGTTTTCAAATTCAGAATTATGGATCGAAACGTAAGCTTTTCCAAAGCACGACTCTAGACCTAAATTTTAATTGAAGTTTAAATTCATACTAGAGATTTGAAGTTAGGCTTTGACTAAGCTCTAGCTTCAGACCCAAAGATTTGAAGAAGAAAAAGCAGATGCAGCAAGTTCAGTGTGAAATTTGTCAAGATTGCCTAAGCTTTAAATTATTTTTTTAAAACTAAATATATTATTGTATACGGTCGAAATCGATTTCGGTCTTCGTACGATTGGTCGAGATGGGAACATAATGGACCGAAGAGCACCGTCTTCATAATTTCAGGATAAGATCCGAAGTTGGGTCACCGAGCTTCGAGTTTCAGGGACCGATCAATACGGAGCTCGAAGTCATTATCGAGGTCGAATCCAAATCGAACCATGATACGAAGCAACGTTATCGAGCTTGAGAGCCAAAGACAGAACAATGCTGAGCCCGAATCAATACCAGGCCCCGAGTCAAAATCGAGCTCGAATCAATATTGAGCTCGATTCAGTATCAAGCTCGAGTCAATATCGAGCCTATAGACAAAAACCGTTACAGCCGCACTAAGGGAGAGAATCTCAGCAGCAAAAGAGGAAAAGTTGATTTAGCATGGTTCCCCACTATGTATTTTTAATTATATCTAAAGTAGGATCCCCCACTATAAGAGGGATGGCTATTATCTCTATAAAGCAACAACTATGGGGGCATTAAAAACACCATAACTCAGATACTGTGCATATGCTCCATATTGAGAAATTATCATTTTGAGACAACCCACACCTAAACTATTGCTCGTCCCCGAGCAATCAAACCGCACTCTAAAAGGCCTAACTTCACTGAGCGACTTCCCTACTCGTCACACCAAGAATATTTCACATAAATTGAGGACATTAGCGCAACATCTACACCTCAAGAGTTGAATCCCTTTAGCCACGCAATGTTCCTAACCGGCTTACTTACTCTAATTCATAGGTCCAGACTTACCTCTCCTTCATGAATCAAGTGCATGCTCATAACAAAAGAGACTCGTTTCATAATCAGTAAAATTTACACACACTGAGGAACTTTAAAAGGAACAGAATTTACTCACCCTCAGAAATGATATTCTTGTGCCACAGAAAACGCACCATAGGCTTGTCCGTAGTGTATGACTCTACTAATTGAGCTCACTCAATCTAGGATCAATTAGGACTTTATTTGGATGTAATGTAGGATGCATGTTGGGTAGGATATATTTGGATATAATAGTGACTACACCTCCCTAAGCACTTTAATACATTTATTTTACAATCAAATCCACACCTAAGTTAAACCAATATTTTCATCTTTAACACCACATATACCACCCCACACTTCTTCTTTAAACACAATCACCTTCAAAAACCACCAAAGAATTATTACCAATCAACATAATACACTATTAATAATGTTTTTTTTTTTTCCACAAGTGGCTTTTCCAACAAGATATACCTTTCTCCTTATTTCCCTAGTTTCACTCAAAAGCTCCACCAACTACCCTACACTTTATCCTTTGTAAATTCATAGTATTTCAAGTGCTTACGAGAGATAAATGGTTAAAAAAGATGGTCAATTCAAACAAGGGATAGGGCTTGTAATGTAGTTGCCAAGGAAACAGGATTACAGGCTCAACGGGGTTAACTATGGTACATAGCAAATAGGTGGGTGGAGTATGTATATATATGGTTTAACAAAGAAATGCCTATATCATTTTCCAGACTAAACAAGACTACCATTTCGCTTTGCAGACACACGGGGTAAGTTCTAGGCATTAAATATCGTGCACAGAATATAACAAGCCTCGCACACACATGACATATGACTCATTCCAGATTAGATCATCAAACACTCAGATCAGGGTACTTAAGCCAAATTAAGAACATACATTTTAAGGTCTTCTTACAAGAGTCAACAAATGAGCCTACGCGTCACACTAAAGTAACCGCTATATTCAAGGCATTACGAAATTACGGGATCCTATTCTAATTCTGCCCATAGCCCATAAGTTCCTAACTAAAAATAAAAAGCTAACTACACCCGGTTCAAATAAAACCCTTGGAAAAGAACCGTGGTTTGAAGAAAAACTAAGGGGGAATTGATACACTACTACAAAAGAAAATCTTTTTTTTTCTTTCGACGTTAGTCCCTCAAGAAACCCGTCGTGATGTCCATCGGCGGGCCAAGTCGAAATTGATTTATACAAATAAACTACAAAATTATCTACATACAACATACAACAAAGTATCCCCCACCCCATACTTAAAAAGATGGCATGTCCCCATATCATACAAAGTAAAGTAATGTGAGGTAAAGGAACTTCCCTGGTGGATCAGTCTTGATCGGAGATAGTGCCAGGGTCGAGATGACATGCTCTCCCCAGCACACGCAGCCAGCCCATGATTTTCTTTTCTGACTTCGCATTTTGGGTGGCCAAAACATCAACTCTGGTCCCCAATTCTGTGATGGAAGTGCGCAGTCCTGCCATGTCTTGTTCTAGGGTTGTCATTCGCGTGCTCCGTCTGCCCCGGGATGGTCCTTCAGCCACTGCGGCTTGTTCCTGTGGGGGTGAAGCAGGTTCAACCTCCTCCTGCCCTTCATCGCCTTCTTCCGATGCATTAGAATCATCATTATGAGTTGCCCCTGGTGCCACACCGGGTCTTTCCCGATGGTCACTTTGTCTGCCCGGAACTTTGCTTCTTTCTTTACCATGCCATCCGCATTTGGGTTCTTAGGCACCCTTGCTGCCCGACATAATCTAGTAATCAGAGAGGGGAAAAAGAACCCATACCTCTTCTGTGGTGAACGGACGAACATCTCAGACTGAATAACCTTGGCCACATCAAAGTCGTGGCCATTCATGAAGCACTATATCAAGGCAGCTCTCGGACCATTTACCTCTGTGGTGTTGTGGGATGGCAGCAAGCGACTGTTGATGATGTACAACCAGCACTTTCCTTCAAAAGTGAGTGAGGAAGAGTGTAACTTCGATCCCAGCACAACCTACACTACCTCTTTGTCTGGTGCACAGATAGTTCTGAAAAACTTGTTCCATGTGATGGGTTTTCTCCTGTAAGTATCATAGAAATCCTCATCCCCATTGAATTCAGGTAATCGATACACTCTCCTGATGGCTTCTATCAAGGAATCCACCCTCATGTGTCGCACAGTGCATATTTTATCCTCATGTTCGGGGCAGTTGGCATAGAACTCCCGAACAAGCATCAAGTTACCCTCCTCCGGCTCTTCAAAAAAGCTGTCCAATCTACGCCAGATCAACCTGATACATATTAGGGCACTCATCCTGGAGGGACGCCATGTCAATACCCCTTTTCGGTACAGGTTTTTTAGTGGCCTTCAAACTGAAATGGTCTTGGGGAAGCTCTGGAGACAAACCTGGTATGATCAAACTGAGCTGCATTGGCCCGTGCCCATCCCCGAGATGAGCCTCCATGACCACTTGATAAGACCCCGGTAACGCGTCTCTTCCTTGAAGGTTGCATGTTACCTACACAATAAATACTACTATCAGTGGAGAGCAGAATATGTGTCCCAATGGCGGTTACTCAGACTTCACTTGCACAATTGGTCACAATTTATATTCACCACTCATTATGGCAAATCAACAAACATGTCGTGTGCATATTTTCCCCCAAGTCACCCAAAGACCCAATTAGACTACCATTCCTCACAAACCCAATAATGGATTCCCCCAAATCAACCAATTCAAATAGCCTCCATATACCACACATAAACCACGATCCAAATCCCAGACAAAAGTACCTATGATTTTACTACCCTATACAGAAAAGAAAAAAGAAAAATACTAAGAAAGAGGAATAAAATCATGTACTTACTTGGATATCTTGAGAAGAACGGAGGTGGGAGAGTGGTTGAGTGGAGAAGAGAAGGAAGGAGAAGAGTCTTGTGTTGAAAGGAAAATATGGGGGAATGGAGGGGTTTGTGTACTTCTATTGGACACTTCAACTTGCCCGCTCGTTTGTGGGTGGTACGATGTGGCTACTTTGTGGCGAACTCCATACTTTTCCAACAGACGTGCGAACGCTCTATTGCAAAAATGGGTTCCACCATCACTGATTATGGCTCTCGGGGTTCCAAAACATGTGAAGATATTTTTCTTTAGGAAACTTGTTACCCCTTTTGCATCATTGGTTGGGAGAGCTACCGCTTCGACCCACTTGGAGACATAGTCAACCGCTACCAATATATATTTGTTACCATATGAGCTGACGAACGGCCCCATAAAGTCGATCCCCCACATGTCAAAAACCTCCACCTCTTGAATTGTGATCATCGACATCTCGTGATGGCGATATATGTTATCTGTCCTTTGGCATTCATTGCAACTTTTGACCCGAGCATGGGCATTCTTGAACAGGGTAGTCCAATACAATCCCGATTCCAACACTTTTGTTGATGTCCAGATTTATCCAAAGTGTCCACCATATGGTGAAACATGGCAAGCCTACAAAACAGAAGGTTGATCTTTCTAGGGGATACACCTCCGGATCATGTTATCTACACATATTTTAAATAATAGAGGTTCGTCCCAATAATAGGCTCGACAATCGCGGAAGAACTTTTTCTTTTGAATTGAGGAGAGTTCATAAGGTACAATACCGCTTGCTAAATAGTTAGCAATATCAGCATACCATGGAGTCTCCTCCATTGTCACAACAAGTAACTGTTCATCTGGAAATGTCTATGTTATGTCTTTAACCTCCATTCTCTTTTCAGCTCCTTCCCATCTTGAGAGGTGGTTTGCCACTTGATTGTCCGTCCCCTTTCTGTCACGGATTTCCATATCGAATTCTTGTAGCAAAAGAACCCTGCGAATCAAGTGTGGCTTTGACTCCTTATTTGCTATCAAGTACCTAATTGCTGCATGGTCAGTATAAATAATAACTTTTGAACCAATTAAGTACGACCTGAATTTGTCGAAGGCAAACACTACAACTAGCATTTCTTTTCCGTTACAGTGTAATTGAGTTGTGCACCGCTGAGCATCATGCTTGCATAGTAAATTGGGTGCATCATCTTATCTTTTCGCTACCCCAAAACTGCTCCTATAGTATAATCACTGGCGTTGCACATGAGCTCGAATGGTTGCTCCCAGTTGGGTGCAATAATGATGGGTGCAGTTATCAGTCTCTTCTTCAACTCCTAAAATGCCAACCTGCAATCATTAGAAAACACAAAGGGCTAATCCTTTTCAAGAAGTTTACATAAAGGGTTAGCAATCTTGGAAAAATCTTTTATGAATCGCTTGTAGAACCTGGCATGCCCAAGGAAACTTCTCACTTCCTTGACTGAAGTGGGTAGTGGCAATTTCTCAATCACATCAACCTTAGCATGCTCGACCTCAATTCCCTTACTGGACACTCGATACCCCAAAACTATTCCTTCTTGTACCATAAAACGGCACTTTTCCCAATTCAGCACCAAATTTGTCTCCACACATCTTTTGAGCACTCTTCTTAAATTGTGAAGACAATCTTCGAATGAATCCCCCACCACAGAGAAATCATCCATAAACACCTCCATAATATCCTCCACCATGTCAGTAAAAATGGCTAACATGCACCGCTGGAATGTAGTCGGTGCATTGCAAAGTCCAAAGGGCATTCTCCGAAAAACAAAGATGCCATATAGACAAGTGAAGGATGTTTTCTCTCTGTATTCCGGGGTTATTGAGATCTGGTTATACCCCGAGTATCCATCAAAGAAACAGAAGTGGGACCGCCCAGCTAACATGTCTAACATTTGGTCAATGAAAGGCAATGAGAAATGGTCCTTTCGAGTGGCTGTGTTCAGTTTCTGATAGTCCATGCAAATCCATCACCCCCGTGACTGTACGAGTCGAGATCAACTCGTTATTCTCATTTTGTATGACCGTCATTCCTCCCCTTTTCGGCACACATTAGACAGAACTGACCCAGTTGCTGTCAAACATGGGGGAGATGATACCCGCATCCAGCCACTTGATCACTTCCTTCTTTACTACTTCCTTCATATTCGGGTTCAGCCATCGTTGATGTTCCCTGGAAGGTGTGTGCCCCTCTTCTAGAAGAATCTTGTGCATGCAAAAGGCTGGGATGATACCCTTTGTCTGCCATGGTCCAACCAATGGCAGTCTTACATTCTTGCAATACCTGCAATAATTGCTCTACCTACACAGCTAGCAAACCGGATGATATAATAACAGGCAAAGTAGAATTAGGCCCCAAGAAAGCGTACCTGAGGTGGGCTAGAAGCGGTTTCAAGTCCAGCTGTGGTGGCTCCTCTATTGATGGTTTTGCAGGTGGTGTTGCTCTCTCTTCTAAGCGTAGGGGCTCGAACTGAGGTTACCTTTTCCAGAATCCTTGACCTTCGAGAGCCATGACCCACTCTGCCAACCATTCACTGTCCATCTCTTCCAAATTCATCAAGCAGGCTTCTAGTGGATCCTTGACATTAAGGGTCTCACCCTCTTCTTGCAGTATCACATCCACGACCTCTACTAGTGAGCATTTTGCAAATTCACTGGGTCTCCTCATGGATTGTTGAACGTTGAATATTATTTCTTCATTGTTCAACCTCATTTGTAACTCTCCAGTCTCATAATCAATTAATGTTCTCCCAGTGGCTAAGAATGGCCTTCCCAGAATGATGGGTATCTCTTCATCCACCTGACAGTCAAGAATAACAAAGTCTGCAGGAAATACAAATTTCCCCACTTGCACAAGCACATCATCAAGAATTCCTGCCGGTCTTTTGACTATGCGATCAGCCAGTTGCAGCAACATTGAGGTCGGTCTAGCTCTGCCAATGCCCAGTTTTGTATAGATTGCCAAGGGCATCAAGTTTATGCTGGCTCCCAAGTCACACAATGCTTTAGCAAAAACATAACTCCCAATAATGTATGGAATAGTGAAGCTACCTGGATCAGACACCTTTTGGGCCATAGATCTTGTCACTACCGCGCTGCAGGTCTGTGTCAGAGTTAGAGTGGACATGTCCTAGAAGTCGAATTTCCGCGACATCAGGTCCTTCATCATTTTTGCATACCTTGACATTCCCCTCAAAGTATCCATCAGTGGAATATTCAATTAAATCTGTCGAAGCATTTCCATGAATTTCCTTTATTGATCATCTTTCTTTTATTTTGCTAATCTATGAGGGAATGGTGCAGGAGTCAACATCTGTCCACTACTTGATGTCTTTTCTTTGTTGGAAACTTCTGGCACAATAGGTGCCACCTGTTCTGAGACTTGTTCATCGTCCTTCTCCTTACCCTTGTCAACCTGTGCTTGTTCAATTATAACCTCGATGAGCTCTGCTGACTCATCTTCCTCTAATGTAACCGGCGTAGTTGGCGTAGTCTCTCTCATAAATTGAGCAACTTCTTGCTCTCTGTCTAAATCTCTTCCATTTCTGAGACTCACTGCCATTAGCTAATTTGGGTTCTGTTCCTTTGGGTTAATATTTGTATCTGTAGGCAATGTTCCTTGGGGGTGATTGTTCAAGGCCATAGACAGCTGTCCCAGTTGAGTTTCAATGCCTTTGATTGCTGAATCATGTGCTGCTAACTTTTCTGGCATCTTACCATTTGTTCCAGTGAGTTATTGCAGCATACCCCTGATTTATACCATGTTGTTGTCATGTTGTTGATGAGGTGGTTGGTAGGCCAACTGTTGCTGGTGCTGCTGATTATAGCCATGCTGCCTTTGATACGGTACAACTTGACCTTGTGGTCGTGCGCCTCCAGAATTGGGGTTGTGTTGCGGTAGGTTGGGTCTGTACTGCTAGTTTGGTACTGATTCCCATTGTTGCCCACCTTGCCTTTGACCTCCAAAATTATTGACATAATTCATGTCTTCTCTCAAGCCCTGGTTGTCATTCTCTCCACTCCACGAGCACACATATGACTGGTTTACGCAAGGAGTGCACAATCCTCCATTTGTTGTATCAACAATGTGCACTTGCTTTGTACCCATCTCATCAATTTTCTTTGTCAGTATGCTCATATGAGTCATGAGAGTGGCTATATTCTCTGCATGGAAACTGTTTGGGTCAAGAGCAACATAATGCATTATTGGTGTAAGTGTCGTACCTATAGCCATCCAGCTTAAATTTTGAGCCATCTTGTCAAGAAGAATCTTGCACTCTATGAATGTCTTGCTAAAAATGTATCCCCGGCTGAAGCATCTACATTGGCCTTCAAACTGTCTGCTAAACCCATGTAGAATCTCTGTCCCAACATCTGATCTGGAATGCCATGGTGTGGACACTTCACTAGCATACCCTTGAACCTCTCCCAGGTTTTTTGCAAGGTCTCAGTTGGTTTTGCCTGAACTGTAATATCTCATCAATCTGCCTTGCAGTCTTGTTGGGAGGATAAAACTTGTTTAAGAACTGTTTCAGTAATTCTTCACAAGTGGCAATAGAGTTTATTGGGAGCGAATTCAGCCAAGTTTGAGCCTCTCCAGTCACAGAGTATGGAAACAATAATAGCTTGATGGATTTAGGGGTCACATTCGATTGTATTTGGGTTGCACATATTGATAGGAAATTCTTCAGATGTTGTTGTGGGTCTTCAATGTATGTCCCGGAGAGCAGTCCCTTATTTTGCAATAGATGCAACATGTTGTTGGTGATTTGGAATGTCTACGCTTGTATCTGAGGTGCAACAATGGCGGTGGCTAGGTTATTAGCAGTTGGCTGTGCCCAATCATAAAGAGCATCTTCTGGCACAAGATATGCCACCACTCCATTGTTTAGGTCAACCCGATTATTCCTATTATTTTCATTGACATCGTCCACGTTGTCGATTTCAATTTCGAGTTTTTTTTTTGTTGTAACTGTTTGTTCTTCTTGTTGGCTCGATTTAATGCCCTGAATGCTTTCTCGGGGTCTGAGAGTCCTTCAAAAAGTTCACTAGTCTTCGAAGAGCTTCTAGGAATACAGCTGAGTCACAGGATAACTCAAACGTGAGAATTTCAATGGAAAAATTTGAACATCGTAAGAAATTGATCTAAGTTAAGAATCCTAGCAATTCTTCTAAGTTGTAATAAATAACACCGTTAAGTCCCCGGCAACGGCGCCAAAATTTAATCACGCCCAACTATGCATTGTAAAAAGGACTAAGCGGTCGCTGCAAATATAACCCGGTTCAAGTCCGGAGTCGAATCCCACAGGGAACTAACCTATTTACTACAACTTTAAATAATGCTAATGATAAGCTCAGACAACTTCAGGATGCAAGAGTTTTATGAATAATCAGTGGAATTTATTTAGCTAAGGACAAATAACAATAAAATTAGCAATAATCAAGACTAAAATTAAATTCAAGGGTAAAAGGATCTAGGGCTATTGATTTTCCCAATTGTCGGATTAATTCTTAACTCTTTAGCTATAATCTCGCCGTAATACTCTATGAGGATTATGAGTTCCAGGCTACCGTAATTATCTCTCAATCAATTACGATAATTCACTAGAAGCATTCTCTCGAACTACTCTAGTTAACAATTTATACAACTCTAAATTATCCCACCAAAGCTTCGTTATTTCTAACCCCACTTATAAATTTAAGTAATTAGTCTCTTAACTTACCCAAAAGTGGTATTGTTCAACAACAATCTAACCAAGTGTTCTCTCTCAAGCAACACAAGGTAACTAGACACGATTAATCAAGGGCCCTTTCAATTAACCACAATACAATACGTAGTTGAACAATCATAGAATAAACACGACTCAATTATAACAAAATAGAGTCAAGACTTCATCCAACAATTGGTTCCATCAACCCTAGATAATAGATTTAGCTACTCATACTAATGGAAAACAAATCACCGAAATAATTCATAATTAACAAATAGAAGTATAAAGAAGAAGATGAAAACTCTAAGGAAATTATCCGTCTTCTCTCCCTTGTTCTTCCCTCTAAAATCTTCTAAAACCAGTTATATCTGACTTCTGGGCGAGTTTAGGCTTCATATAGGTTTAGGTTAGTCGCCTAGGAAATTACATAATTAACCTTGCGTGTTTGGCTTTCGTCCGCCCGTTCGCGGCCGTGGATTCGACCGTGGATCCGGCCGCGGATTTCCACTGCCTCACTGCCTTGAGTTCACGAACCAATTCGCGGCCGCGCACCTGGAGGGGTTATCTCGCTTGCTTTTCTCGCTCCTTTTCGACCGGGTTAACCTTCGATTTGCCTTTTACACTCTATGTTGACTCCAAAACACTCGTTAGCTCCCTCATAGCTCGGAGTAGCTCCTGCAAAGCATCAAATTCTTAATTAGAGCATTTTGTTATCTTTTAGCATTCAAATATCAATAAAGTGCGGCTAAATTAGAGTGTAAGTAGTGTCTAAGTTACATAAATATAGCCTACTATCAAGCTTTATACATTATTTTCATCTAGCTTATTCATAAATTACCCTCCCTTCAACTTCATTAGTATTTTCATTCTTGACAGTCAATACTATATATTTTTGCTTATACGATTTGTATCAAGATATACCACGTACCCTTAGAACTACGTACAAATTCAACTCTATCCATTTTTCGGGTAAACAGTTTGGCGCCCACCATGGGACTAAGGATAACAATGGTTATTTGATACGAATCTGCAAAACACACCATTTTACGCTTGCTGTTGAAAGTGTCTTTGATTTCGGATTAGCAACAACGAATTTTCAATTAATGGTCTTACCTATCGACAACGAAGTTGGCCTTCAAGGTGAGAACAACAACTTAACGCCCAGGGCCGAAAGGCTGCTTGTCGATACTGTTGGGGCCCGAGTCGAAGTACCATTAGAAGTTAATTCGCATGTGGCTATTGACGCAAACCAACATTCTGAAGCTGAAAATAACATTCATGGTGGTACTCGATCTGCAGCTTGAGACACACATAACGTTAAGGAAAACGGAATTAGCTTCCGTATGATTTTCGAAATGTTGCAAGCTCAACAAGTAGCGATAGCTCATTTGCAGAGTCAAACCCAAGTACCGAGCAGACCGAAGCCCAGTCCACCCCGAGAAATCACCCATATAATGAAGCCAGCTATAGTAAGGTCAAATGAGCAAGAATCAGGGACTAATCCCGAAATTGCTAAGATACTCGAGGAACTCACAAAACGGATCGAAGTAAACGATAAAAAAATGGAAACATATACCTCAAGGCTCGATCAGATCCCGGGAGCACCACCAATGTTGAAAGGTTTGGATTCCAAATAATTCGTGCAAAAGCCTTTTCCTCCGAGTGCAGCTCCAAAATCGATCCCCAAAAAATTCCGCATGCCTGAGATTATTAAATATAATGGGATGACCGACCCCAACGAACACGTCACCTCTTACACGTGTGCCATAAAGGGTAATGATTTAGAAATGATAAAATCAAATCCGTGTTGTTGAAAAAATTCGGAGAGACTCTTTCGAAGGGAGCAATGATTTGGTATCACAACCTACCACCAAATTCCATCGACTCATTCGCCATGTTAGCAGATTATTTCGTAAAGGCACACGCATGGGCCATAAAGGTCGCAACGAGGAAATCAGACCTTTTCAAGGTAAGACAAAGGGATAATGAAATGCTAAGGGAGTTCGTGTCCCGATTTCGAATATAATACATGGAATTGCCACGGTCACAGATGATTGGTCTGTTCAAGCTTTCACCCAAGGGTTGAACGAGTGGAGTTCGATAGCATCACGTTAGTTGAAATAAAGTCTGATCGAGTATCCGGCCGTGACCTGGGCAGATATGCATAATCGATATCAATCGAAGATCAGGGTCGAGGACGACCAACTAAGAGCCCCCTCCGGTTCAGTACATCCAAACAGGTTGGTAGTTAAGAACCAGAGGGACATCGACAAGGAGCAAAGGTCGAACAGACCCCGATATCAACCATATACCGTAGATCGAAGGAATAATGGTTCAGGACGCAATTCTGCTCGGAACAATCGAAGAAGTTATCGAGGACAGAGTTCTCAGGGACTTATGAGAAAAGTGGTTTTAACAAGTATGCCGATCCCACAGAGGCACCTCGGTCATAGGAATATAACTTTAGCATCGTTACATTGGGCATTGTATCGGCAATCGGAAGGATCAAAGATACTAGGTGGCCCAGACCCATATAGACCGATCCTTCCCAAAGAAACCCAAATTTGATGTGCAAGTATCATGGCACGCATGGTCATAAGACCGAGGATTGTAGACAATTAAGGGAGGAGGTAGCCCATCTATTCAACGAGGGCCACCTTCGAGAGTTCCTCAGCGATCGAGCCAAGAATCATTTCAGAGAAAGGGATGTCAACAGAAAAAATGAACAGGAGGAACCCCAACATGTTATTCATATGATCGTCGGTGGGGTCGACATTCCACAGGGACCCATGTTCAAATACACTAAGGTATCAACCACTAGGGGAAAACGAACCCGAGATTATGTGCCCGAAGGCATTTTGTCATTCAACAACGAAGAAGCAGAAGGCATTTCTCAGCCCCACAACGACGCTATGGTAATTTCTATCTTATTAAATAAATTTCAAGTTAAGCGTGTTTTAGTGGATCTAGGTAGTTCGGCGAATATCATCCGATCAAGGGTCGTGGAACAGCTCGGCCTATAGAATCAAATCGTGCCCGCATCTGTGGTTTTAAACGGCTTCAATATGGCCAGTGAAACAACTAAATGGGAGATTATTCTACCAGTGAACGTGGCTGGAACAATTCAAGATACCAAGATCCACGTAATCGAGGGTGACATGAAGTACAATGCCCTACTCGGAAGGCCTTGGATCCACAGTATGAGGGCAATCCCTTCGACCCTCCACCAAGTGATGAAATTCCCGACGTCGGACGGTGTAAAAATAGTGTACGGGGAGCAGCATGCTGCAAAGGAAATGTTTGCAGTCGATGAGGTAACACTGATATCGACACTATCAACCTCGGAAAGGTCGAGCATCAAAGGTAAAGAGGAAGTCAAATAGCAATCACAGCTATCGGCCTCGACCGAATCGGGGAAGCAGGAGATAGAAGAAGAATAGGAGGATTTTCTGACCCCTCGAACTTTTATTGTTCCTGAAGGTTCCGATGCTACCAAATCAATGGTCGAAGAGCTGGAATAGGTTATATTGATTGAGTACCTGCCCGAGCGAAAGGTATACCTGGGAATGGGATTAAATCCCGAACTCAGGAATAAGGCTTATCCAATTTCTTATTGATAATATAGATTATTTTGCTTGGTCCCACTTAGGCATGAAAGGGATCCCACCGGAGATAACGACGCATCGGCTAAGCCTGGACCCCGAGTTCAAACCGGTGAAGCAAAAGAGGAGACCCCCGTCCGAGATAAAGCACGCATTCATAAAGGATGAGGTAACTAAACTTCTCAAAATAAGGTCCATTCGGGAGGTGAAATATCCCGAATAGTTAGCCAATGTAGTCGTAGTTCCTAAAAAAAGGAACAAACTTAGAATGTGTGTAGATTATAAGGATTTAAACAAGGCGTGCCCCAAAGATTTTTTTCCACTGCCTAACATCGATCGCATGATCGATGCCATAGCCGGCCATGAGATTCTCGATGCCTATTTTGGGTACAATCAAATCCAAATGAACCCGTAGGACCTAGAAAAGACTTCATTTGTCACCAAGTATGGAACCTATTGTTATAATGTAATGCCCTCCAGGCTAAAAAATTGCAGGAGCTACTTACCAACTCCTAGTAAATAAAATGTTCGAAGAACAAATAGGAAAATCAATTGAAGTTTATATTGACGACATGCTAGTTAAGTCCCTGCACGCAGAGGACCATTTGGTTTATTTGCAGGAAACGTTCGAGATTTTAAGGAAATACAACATGAAGCTCAACCCCGAGAAATGTGCTTTCGGGGTCGATTCGGGCAAGTTCCTTGGCTTCATGGTATCGAATAAGGGGGATCGAGATCAACCCCGATAAAATCAAGGCCATCAAAGACATCACCATCGTGGACAGTGTAAAAGTTGTACAAAAGCTAACCGGATGGATAGCTGCCTTAGGCCGATTCATTTCGAGGTCGTCGGATCAAAGCCACCGATTTTTCTCTCTACTCAAAAGGAAGAACGATTTTGCCCGGATCCTGGAATGCCAACAGACATTAGAAGAATTGAAGCGATACCTATTGAGCCCACCACTGCTTTACACTCTGAAGACAGATGAGAAACTTTACTTGTACTTGGCAGTATCGGAAATAACGGTAAGTGGTGTCCTAGTTCGAGAAGATCAAGGTACGCAATTTCCCGTTTATTATATAAGTTGAACCTTAGGGGAAGCAGAAACTAGGTATCCGTACTTAGAGAAATTGGCACTTGCATTGATAAGCGCCTCTAGAAAGTTAAGACCATACTTTCAATATCACCCCATATGCGTATTGACCACTTACCCACTTCGGAATATTTTGCACAAGCCCGAACTATCGGGCCGATTGGCCAAATGGGTCGTCGAACTCAGTGGGTACGGTATCGAATATCAACCCCGGATGACCATTAAGTCTCAAATTTTAGCGGACTTCGTAGCCGATTTCACGCCAACCCTCGTACCTGAAGTGGAAAAGGAACTCTTGTGAAAATCGGGTACATCATCGGGGGTATGGACCCTCTTCACAAACGGTGCTTCGAATGTGAAGGGGTCCAGGCTAGGCATCATTTTAAAGCCGCCCACAAGTAGCACTATTAGGCAATCTATCAAAACTTCTAGGTTGACTAACAATGAGGCCGAGTACGAGGCCATGATTATAGGTCTCGAACTAGCCAAAAGCTTGGGAGCAGAAGTCATTGAAGCCAAGTGTGACTCTTTACTGGTGGTAAACCAAGTAAAAAAAACCTTCGAAGTTCGAGAGGATAGAATGCAAAGGTATTTGGACAAACTGCAGGTAACTTTGCACCATTTCAAAGAATGGAATTTATAGCATGTACCTCGAGAACAAAACAATGAGGCCGACGCACTTGCAAATTTGGGGTCGTCGGTCGAGGAAGACGAGATCAACTCGGGGACTATCATTCAACTCTCGAAATCCGTGATCGAGGAAGGTCATGCCGAGATAAACTCTATAAGCTTAACCTAGGATTGGAGGAATAAATATATTGAATACTTGAAGAACGGAAAGCTCCCATCGGACCCTAAAGAGTCGACGACCCTACAAAACAAAGCTGCTCGATTCACATTAGTTGAAGATGGAACGTTATACAGAAGGACATTCGATGGACCGTTGGCAGTATGCGTAGGACCAGGAGATACCGATTACGTTTTATGAGAGGTTCATGAAGGCACTTGCGGGAACCACTCTAGCGCCGAATCACTGGTTCACAAAATCATTAGAGCAGGATACTACTGGGATAGCTTGGAAAAAGACACTAAAGAATTTGTTTGAAAATGTGATAAATGCCAAAGGTTTGCACCGATGATCCATCGGCCCGGAGAATAACTTCATTCAGTCCTATCCCCATGGCTATTCATGAAATGAGGGATGGACATCGTCAGCCCTCTACCGTCGGCCCCAGGTAAAGCTAAGTTCATTTTATTTATGACTCACTATTTCTCTAAATGGGTTGAAGAACAGGCGTTCGAGAAAGTGAGAGAGAAAGAGGTTATAGACTTCTTCATCTGGGATCACATCGTATGTCGATTTGGGATACCCGCCGAAATAGTGCGTGACAATGGAAAATAATTTATCGACAGCAAGGTGACAAAATTCCTCGAGGACCATAAAATAAAAAGGATATTAACAACGTCGTACCACCCTAGTGGGAACGGACAGGCAGAATCGACGAACAAGACTATCATTCAAAACATAAAGAAAAGTTTGAACGATGCTAAGGGGAAATGGATAAAAAATTTACCCGAAATCCTTTGGGCATATCGAACAATATCAAAGTCCAGTACGGGGGCAACCCCGTTCTCCTTAGTATATGGTTCTGAGGTTTCAACATACAACGGAAGAGTCAAATCACGAGGCTATGAATACTAGCCTCAAATTATTGGATGAAAGGCGAGAAACCGCTCTCGTTCGATTGGCCGCCCAAAAATAGCGGATCGAAAGATACTATAATCAAAGAACCAATCTTCGCCATTTTAAAACTGGGGACTTAGTGCTAAGGAAAGTTACCCTCAACACCTGAAATCCAAATGAAGGAAAACTGGGTCCAAACTAGGAAGGACCGTATCGGGTACTCGAAATCGTCGATAAAGGATCCTACAAGCTCGGTGTTATAAACGACAAACAACTACCAAGCAATTGGAATGTGTCGCACCTAAAACAATACTACTGCTAAGGTATGACCCTCCCATGTTCATTTATATTTTAAAACTAACCCTTGCAAAAGTTCGACCAAGAACAGGAATGGGTTATTCAACACAAAGCCTTAGGCCTGAAAGCACGCGTTGCACTCTTTTTCCCTTAGACCGATTTTATCCCAGATGGGTTTTTCGGCAAGGTGTTTAATGAGGCAACCATTGATCGTGCTAACTTAGAACAATTCAACAGTATCTGAGGCCTCTTTACAATCAACCTCGAATACTGGGGGGCGTTACCCTCAAATATATCAAGTTCATATGTCAAGTTCGATGCAAGGAAGTTACTTCATAACAACATGGTTTCGATAGGAAAAATTGTAAAAGCCAAATGGTCAAAATGAACCATGCTGGTGTAGTTTGCTCAATCCCTGGTACAAAACATGAACACATGTATAACGACATAAAAGAGAAATTTCTTCTTTGCCGATATCTCACATCTCAGAACCCATCCGTTATTTCATGATCTATTACGCAAACAGGCTTAAGGACCGACCACTACCCCATAAATCAAGAATGCCAACCAAAAAATCAACGAGGTCAAGCCCCACACTAAGCCTACGGGCTAACTACTATTTTTCGAGCAATCACTCACTCGACTACTAAGCCTACGGGCTAACTATTATTTTGAGTTCGAGCAATCACTCACTCGATTACTAAGCCTACGGGCTACCTTACTTCGAGTTCGAGCAATCACTTACTTGACTACTAAGCCTACGGGCTAACTATTATTTCGAGTTCGAGCAATCACTCACTCGATTTCTAAGCCTACGGTCCAACTATTATTTCGAGTTCGAGCAATAACTCACTCGATTACTAAGCCTACGAGCTACCTTACTTCGAGTTTGAGCAATCACTCATTCGATAAGCCTACTGGCTAACTATTATTTTGAGTTAGAGCAATCACTCACTCGACTACTAAGCCTACGGGCTACCTTACTTCGAGTACGAGCAATCACTCACTTGACTACTAAGCCTACGAGCTAACTATTATTTCGAGTTCGAGCAATCACTCACTCGATTACTAAGCCTACGGGCTACCTTACTTCGAGTTTGAGCAAAGCACTCACTCGACCAATAGAAGCC
The DNA here is from genome assembly GCF_000390325.3 of Nicotiana tomentosiformis. Lineage (NCBI taxonomy): Eukaryota > Viridiplantae > Streptophyta > Magnoliopsida > Solanales > Solanaceae > Nicotiana > Nicotiana tomentosiformis. The sequence continues at coordinate 15,247,127 of NC_090815.1, read as the reverse complement.
TAAGGGCTACTCATACTTCGAGTTCGAGCAATCACTCACTCGACTATTAAGCCTAAGGGCTACTCTTACTTTGAGTTCGAGCAATCACTCACTCGATTACTAAGCCTAAGGGCTACCTTACTTCGAATTCGAGCAAAGCACTCACTCGACCAATAGAATCCTAAGGGCTACTCATACTTCGAGTTTGAGCAATCACTCACTCGACTATTAAGCCTAAGGACTACTCTTACTTCGAGTTCGAGCAATCACTCACTCGACTACTAAGCCTACGAGCTACCTTACTTCGAGTTCGACCAAAGCACTCACTCGACCAATAGAAGCCTAAGGGCTACTCATACTTCGAGTTCGAGCAATCACTCACTCGACTATTAAGCCTAAGGGCTACTCTTACTTCGAGTTCGAGCAATCACTTACTCGACTACTAAACCTAAGGGCTAACAATTATCTCTAGTTCAAGCAATCACTCACTCAACTACTAAGCCTAATGGCTTACAATTATTCCGAGTTTGAGAAAAACACTCATTCGACCAATAAAAGCCTATGGACTAACTATCACTTTGAGTTAGAGCGAGGCACTAACTCGACCGTAAAGCCTACGGGCTATACCGCTTCAAGTTTGAGCAAACACCCACTCGGTTATAAAGGCTATAAAGGTCCAAATTCGATCGAATTGCCTAAAGCCTCAAACTTATGAAAACTTTCATATGTCATGAATAAAACAAGATCTTCACAAGGCAGAAAATAAAACAGAAATAAGTCGGGAAAGGAAAAGATCTTTATATATATTCAAGAGTGCTTACAACGTCCGAACAAGACTCTATACAAAAAATAGAAAAAACTCTAAGTCCCCTGGTTATCTCCGGAGGCGGTCTCTCCTCCATCAAGATCCTCCCCGCTCTTAGACCCACTCTTGCTCCCATCATCATCGTCGTCGTCATCATTGGAAGCCAAAGCTTCAGCATCGGCTTCGAGCTTTTTAGCCCTTTTTTTATCTCTTCGGTGAGATCGAAACCTCGAGCATGGATCTCCTCGAGGGTCTCCTTCCGAGATTGGCATTTGGCAAGTTCAGCAGCCCAATATGCTCGAGTTTTAGCGGTCTCGACTGCCTCTCTTTCTTGTACCTGAGTGGCTTCAGTGTCGGCCCGATAGACGGCCACGAATGCATCCGCATTGGCCTTTGCTTTTTCAGCGTCATATTCGACTTTGGCAAGTTCGGAGGCCAACCGAGCCTTGAGCTCCTCTATTTTTCTTGCTTGGACTGAGCTCTTCTCCTTCATGTCTTGAAGTTGGTTTTCGGCCTATGTTAATTGGGCTCGAGTAGTTTCTTTTTCTGCGGCGAGATGGTCCATACCATCTTTCCATCCCAAGGTCTCCGCCCTTATCATATAGACTTCCTCACGAAGCTTCTGCTGCAGCTGTGAGATCGAAATATTAGACACCATTCCGGAAGCGAGCCCATAGGTTTTTAAGATTATCATTACCTGCTCGGTCAGGTCGCTCTGGTCTTGATAAGCCTTGGCCAACTCAGCTCAGAGGTCCTTGATTTCTTCTCCCCTTTACCCGAAGAGGAGTCTAAGGGCGTTCCTCTCTTCTGTGACCCGTCAGAGGTATGCTTCGTACCGGCGCAGCTCGGCTCAAGATCGAGAACACGCTTCTCGATGAACTGCTACGGCCTGCCAAGAAATAAGAAACGAAGTTAGAAAAGAAAAACAAATTTGAAGGTGGTACTAACGAAGTGAGTTAAGGCTTACCTGATTCAGAGCCTGCTTCACTTCGTGGAAAAGACCCAATGCATCACTAGGGCCGGCAACATCCTCGATACCGGTAAATAGATCACGAAAAGGGTCCTCAACCTCGTGAGGACCATCTACCTCAAAGGCTCCCAAACCTTGGGACTCTCGAATCGCCCTTTCGGAAAAGGCGGGGAAAGTAGGCGAGTCTCCGATTACTATTGCCCCAAGCGAGTCGCTTGGAGCATTCTCCTCGGTTCGGAGAGCTTCAGGATCGGCCCTTTCGGATATACCCACCGGTTGTTGACTTCGGTGGGAGGCATCCTCGACCTCCATTAACTCGGGGACTTTGCCCGAATCCTTCTCCGATACCACCTCAGTTCGAGGCGGAGACACACAAATCACCATCGATCCAGCTGCCTTTGAGGCATCAATGATTTTCTTCACTCGGGCCACCAGTACGGACCCATCATATTCTTCTTCCTCGTCTTCATCCCTTAGATGCCAAACTAATTCTTCGGTCAAAGTGATGGTATTCTTCCTCGGCTTACAAGCCGTCCTCGTCTTCGATTTTGGATCTTCGAAAGTAGAGGCCCTTTTTCTCTTATTATCCTTTACCGGTTTTGGAACAAAGGCCGAAGCCTCTTCCTCGCCGGATGGGCCCCTCAAAACCGCAACTTTGCCCAGGCACTTCGTTCGAACTATCAAAGATACGAGAAAGAGGCTTACCATGATTTTTGGCCTCCCATCAGCCCTTTGACAAATCATGCCATGAGCACTCGGCATATGTATAGGTCGAAGCAAGGTCCCGTACCCAGTTCTTGAGGTCAGGAACTGCACCAGGCATCCAAGGAACCGTTGCATCACAAAAGGGGATATCGATGAGAAAGAAATGAAGGGGCAAAATAATGGGAGATAACAACAGAGTTACACTTACGCTTCATGTTCCACTTCTCGGGAAATGGCATCTTCTCGGGCGGTATTAGGTCCGAAGTCTTCACTCGAACGAACCTTCCCATCCAACCTCGATCCTTGTCCTTGTCTATACTCGAGAACAGAACCTTGGTGGCCCGACACTGAAGTTTTATTAACCCGCCTCGAAAGAGGCGAGGGCTGTACAATCGAATAAGGTGGTTGAGGGTGAAGGGCATCCCCTCGATTTTGTTCACAAAGAAACGAATCAAAATAATGATCCGCCAAGAAGAAGGATAGATTTGGCCTAGGGTTATTTGGTATTGACGGAAAAAATCAATGATAACGGGGTCGAGAGGACCTAACGTGAAAGGGTAAGTATACACACCTAAAAATCCATTCACATGAGTAGTAATATGTCACGACCCGAATTTCCCCTCCGTATGACGTCATGACGGCACCTAGTCTCTACGACTAGGTAAGCCTAACATCTACAGAATAATGAAATGAAAAACATAGTTTTTAACAACTAACTGTTCAACAATACACAGCAATCCCAAAATCCGAAATATCGTAAATCATAAACTACAAAAGTAAAATCTAGTGTCTCTATACATCAGAGTCTATCAAAAGAAAATACAGAAGATAATGGACATGGGGAAGAGTAGAAGGGGACTCCGAGGTCTGCGGACGCGACAAATATACCTTGAAGTCTCCAAAGCTGTCCCGACTCACTGATAGTGCGGCTGATAAGGAGCACCTGGATCTGCACACGAAAAACATGTGCAGAAGAGTAGCATGAGTACACCACAATCGGTACCCAGTAAGTTCCAAGCCTAACCTCGGTAGAGTAGTGACGAGGTCAGGTCTGGGTCCTACTGGAATATGATAATAAAGCAAGGCAAAAATGAAATATCGCAGTAAGATTAAGACTGAAATTTAACAAGAAAGACTTCATAGAAGGTAACAGCTCAATACACAAAGATAACAACAGGGGATCTCCCGAGATACCGTCTCGTAGTCCCAAACATAAATGTGCGGGGGGGGAGGGGGGGATCTCCCGAAATACCGTTCTGTAGTCCCAAGTAAATATGCAAGATAGGGGGGATCTCCCGGAATACCATTCCGTAGTCCCAAGTAAATATGCAAGACATGGGGGATCTCCCGGAATACCGTTCCGTAGTCCCAAAGTAAATATGCAGTACAGGGGGATCTCCCGAAATACCGTTTTGTAGTCCCAAAGTAAATATGCAGTACATGGGGATCTCCCGAAATACCGTTCCGTAGTCCCAAAGTAAATATGCAGCGCAAAAATAGAGATACAACTACATCATGAAATCTTACGATTTAGACTAAGTACCAGTCAATGAAGAAGCATGAAATTCACTAAGCATGCTGCACAGAGTTCACATAAGCATTTAAGACACGTAGACATGTTGTATTAGACTAAACAAGATAGCTACACATATTGGAATAACTCAATTAAGAATGAAAATAGATTAATACTCATCAAAATGGTGTAACATAAAATAAAAGGAAAACAAGTTGCTGCTCAGTAAGAAAATCAGGTTTTTCCACAACTAGCCCGTGTACGTACTCGTCACCTCACATACACGGTGCTCACTTATCACAATAGTTCTAAATCTTAAGGAGATCCCCCCCCCCCACAAAGTTAGGCAAGCCACTTACCTCAAACCAAGCTCAATCAATAGGTCAAAATGCCTTTTCCATGAATATCCGACTCCGAATGGCCCAAATATAGCCAAAACAATTACATATCATAAATACAACTATAATAGACTAATTTAATTAATAAAATCAAGATTTTAATAAAAATTCCGAAATCCGTCCTAAAAAGTCGACTCAGGACCACGTCTCGGAATCGGGTAAAAGTTACCAATTAAGAACATCCATTCGCTCACGAGATCACTCGTACAAAAATCATCTAAATACGATGTCTAAAACCCATTCAAAACTCAGAAATTCGATTGGGGAACTTTTTTCTCCATTTTTCCAACTTTTCAATCCAAATCCAAAATTAAATGGAGAAAACGACTATATATTAATGAAATACAACCAAAAACAAGTTAGGAATCGTTACCCCAAAGTTTTCTCTGAAATCCCTCAAGAAATCGCCTTTTCCCGAGTCCAAAAATCGAATTTGTGAATATGAACCTCAACCCTCGATTCTGCCCCTTTTCTGCCCAGCGATCTTCGCACCTGCGGGCCATAGGTCTCACCTGCGAAAAATCCCTCGCAGGTGCGGAAATAACTTAAGAGGGTAGGGTCCGCATCTGCGGCAGGGGGTAGCACCTACACGTGCATTCCTGCGGAACACTGTCCGCTTCTGCGGTCTTCCTCCGCGAGTGCGAGTCCTTGGGCGCATCTGCGGGCATCGCAGATGCGAAAATTCCTTGCACCTGTGACCCCTGGTCAAGCCTCCAAATTCCGCATTTGCGCCTGGTCTTCCGCACGTGTGAGCCCGCACCTGTGGGCTCCCCTCCGCAGGTGTGAAGCACCAGAACCAGCAAAAAAACCCAGCAACTTTCCTAAGTCCAAAATTCATCCGTTAAGCATCCGAAACACACCCGAGGTCCCCGGGACCTCAACCAAACATACTAACAAGTCCTAAAACACCATACTAACTTAGTCAAATCCTCAAACCACATCAAAACGCTAAAATAACAAATCATCCTCCGATTCAAACTTAAAGAACTTGAAACTTTCAAATTCGACAACCAATGCTGAAACCAACCAAACCACGTCCGATTGACCCAAAATTTTGCACACAAGTCATATTCAACATTACGGACCTACTCTAACTTCCGAAATCGGAATCTGACTCCGATATCAAAAATTCCACTGTCGGCCCGAAACTCTAAAAATTAGACTTTAGCCATTTCAGGCCTAAATGAGCTACGGACCTCCAAAACAAAATTCGGACACGCCCCTAAATCCAAAATCACCTAACGGAGCTAACGGAACCGACAAAATTTCATTCCAGAGTCGTCTTCATACAGTTTCGACTACGGTCCAAATCCTAAGGCTTAAACCTCAATTTAGGGACTAAGTGTCCCAAAACACTCCGAAACCAAAAACAAAACCTCCCGGCAAGGCACCTAAGCAGAAAAAGGTACGGGGAAAACAATAAATAGGGGATCAGGGCTATTACTCTCAAAACGACACCTTGTCACGCCCCGAACTTGGAGAGGCGTGGCTGGCACCTAGTGCCGTACTGGCCCGAGCGAACCACTGTGTAACTCATTTGTTTTTCTTCTGTAACTATCATGGGCCAATATGGCCACAACTCATAATGTATAACTATAAGTGGGCAACACTGTATCACTGAACCATTTTTCTTAAAACATGAATACATATGGGCCGTCAAGGCCTCTGACATACTGTACAAAATGAACCTATGTCTACAAAGCCTCTAAGATTATTTGACATCAAATGGGACAGGGTACCATCCTACCCATAAGTCTGTAGAAAAATTCTGACACGATGACTCATAGACTCGGATGCACTCCGAATGAGGTGGAGTCTTACCGATCCTTCGCTAAATGCCAATCTCGTCTACTATGAGGGCTCGTTAAACTGATTATCTATACATGCAGGCATGAATGCAGCGTCCCCAACAAAAGGACGTCAGTACAATTAATGTACTGAGAATGTAAGGTAGAACTGAAATATAACAATAAATCAACATTAATTAAAGACATATAAGAATTAACCTGAATCTCTGAAGTGCCACCGTATATGCATACTTATTATACTTATATATATAAAACTTCTCTCTGAGACTATTATCCATATCGTATGATGCATGACTGCCCAACTGATAAGTGGTAACTGCCCGACCGGCTGTAGCGCGGTGGTAAATGTATGACTGCCCGGCCGGCCGTAGCTCGGTGGTATATGTGTAACTGCCCAATCGGCCATAACTCAGTGGTAAATGTGTAACTGCCTAACTGGCCGTAGCTCGGTGGTAAATGAATATGCGTGACTGCCCAACCGGTGGTAAATAATGATACATAACTGCCCAACCGATGGTAACTACCCGACCAGTCGTAGCCTGGTGGTAAATGCATGAAGATGCATGTACATGTATCACTATATTATAAACATTAACATCTCTATCATATACCTCGTTAGGGACTTAGGGACATACTTAGACATCACTTTATAGGAATGAATAACATAGACATCCTTAACTGCTAAGAGTAGAACCACTTATGGAATAATATTACGTTTACGTATCGTTACATGGATCATGGCAAAATAAAGAAGGGATAGCCTTAACATACCTGGAGTAGGAAAAAATCCGTATGATATTCTTGCTCGAATTCTTGTTGAAGCAGAAATGTCACGTTACTAAGTTGCCTACCATTTTATGAAGAAGAATAAGCCATTTTAGTAAGTGTTATCTGGGAGTAGGGCTTTTGAGGCAGATGCCTTTATATTTATCATACTTTCTCACTATTCACTGGAAAATGCCAGTTCTAATACCTACACGTTCTAATTAGAAGTTTTGAAATATTACTCTAGCCATTTCCTACCCAAAAAGGAAGAAAATAAGAGGAAGAAGTTGAAAAGAGGGATAGAAATGACAATGATCAAGTGTGGTCTGGCATTTCTATAACAACTTCTGCGTATGACCTGAGTTCTAACGGTGAAATTTAACTTAATCTACACTTTGCTAAACTTTTATCTTTTCATGTGTTGAAGAACTCCAAGAGCATTTTTGATATTGACGTAAAATATGTTAGAATTCTTATTAAAGTGATGACTTAGGTATCAAAACCTCTCAAAGTGCCATCTTGCAAATTTTCATTTAAGATTCATCTAATGACTATTATATGACTGCCACGTTGGGTGTAAGGGGGGGGCTCAAGACTTATCTAAAATTTTATAATTAAATAACTAATCTTCCACAAGAATCATTAATTAACCAATTATCCATATAATTAAGAATTATCTCAAACTACTTAGAATACTACTTACTTTTAATACACTTTATATAACTTACTATCATGGTCATGTGGTACCATATAAAATAAATACATACACTATTATTTTATTAAAACATCCATGTAAAAATACATATATTTTTTTAAATTATAATTTTCCTAGTCTCTTATAAATAGTAAAAAATTTCGTACGTTTAATTCTTAAAATGGTAGAAAGATAACCTTCTTTTCTTGTGAGAAAATAATTTCTATATTTACAATAAAGAAAATTTCATAAACTTTCTCATATTATGTGTATAATTTAAAGCATATTCGAAAGTAGTAATTTCAATAACTATATAAAATCATATTTTTTTCAAACTTTTTTTTTTCAAAAATACTCCACTCAAAATACCATATCCAATGTATATAACGGTATCCATGTTGTTAAACTTACGGGGTCTTATAATAACATAGTCACAAATTCTCTATAATCTCATGAATAGTCTTAATCCCTTCAAGAACATATGGAATACTACGACTTATCCTAATATTAAAGTACGGGATGTAACACATCCTCCCCCTCTTAAAACAATCGTTCGTCCTCGTACGAGCATAGAGACATATCTGAAGTGATGAAAAGATGAGGATAACGGATGCGCATATCCTTCTCGGTCTCCCAACTCGCCTCCTCGGCCGACTGTCCCCTCCACTGAACCTTAACAGAAGCAATATTCTTTGACCTTAGCTTCCTGACCTGCCTGTCTAAAATAGCCACTGGCTCCTCAACATAAGATAGATCCTTGTCCAACTGGACTGAGCTGAAATCCAATACGTGAGCCGGATCACCGTGATATTTCCGGAGCATCGAAACATGAAATACTGAATGAACTCCTGCTAGACTGGGAGGTAAGGCAAGCTCATAAGCAACCTTCCCAACACGCCGCAACACCTCAAAAGTACCAATGAAACTTAGGCTCAACTTGCCCTTCTTTCCGAATCTCATAACGCCTTTCATAAGCGAAACTCGGAGCAAGACCTGCTCTCCAACCATGAATGCAACATCGCGAACCTTTCGGTCCGCTTAACTCTTCTGTCTGGACTGGGCTGTGCGGAGTCTATCCTGAATCACCTTAACCTTTTCCAAGGCATCCTGAATAAAGTCCATACCCAATAATCTAGCCTCGCCCAGCTCAAACCAACCCACTGGGGACTGACACCGCCTACCATACAAAGCCTTATACGGTGCCATCTGAATGCTGGACTGATAACTGTTGTTGTAAGCAAACTCTGCAAGTGGCAAGAACTGGTCCCAAGCACCCCCAAAATCTAACACACAAGCGCAGAGCATATCCTCCAGTATCTAAATAGTGCGCTCGAACTGTCTATCCGTCTGAGGGTGAAATGTTGTGCTCAACTCAACCCGAGTACCCAACTCATGCTGTACAGCTCTCCAGAACCATGATGTAAACTGCGTACCCCAGTCAGAGATAATAGATACCGGTACGCCATGAAGCCTGACGATCTCACGGATGTAGATTCGAGCTAGCTGCTCGGAAGAATAGGTAGTCATCACAGGAATGAAATGAGTTGACTTGGTCAGCCTGTCCACAATCACCCAAACTGCATCAAACTTCCGCTGAGTTCATGGGAGTCCAACAACGAAGTCAATAGTGATCCGCTCCGATTTCCACTCCAGAATCTCTATCTTCTGAAGCAACCCACCCGGTCGCTGATGCTCATACTTCACCTGCTGGCAATTTAGACATCTAGCCACATACTCTACTATGTCCTTCTTCATCCTCCTCCACCAATAATGCTGTCTCAGGTCCTGATACATCTTCGCGGCACCCGGATGAATGGAGTACTGCGAGCTGTGAGCCTCCTGAAGAATCAACTCACGCAAACTATCTACATTGGGCACACATAGCCTGCCATGCATCCTCAATGCACCATCACCTCCAATAGTGATCTCCTTAGCATCACTGTGCTAGACCGTGTCCTTAAGGACAAACAGATGGGGGTCATCATACTGACGCTCCCTGATACGATCATAAAGAGAAGACCGAGAGACCACACAAGCCAATACTCGACTCGGCTCAGAAATATCCAATCTCACAAACTGGTTGGCTAAGGCATGAACATCCAATGCCATGGGCCTCTCTGTTGCTGGTAGATATGTTAAACTCCCCAAACTCTCTGCCCGACGACTCAAAGCATCGGCCACCACATTGTCCTTCCGAGGATGGTACAAAATGGTGATGTCATAATTCTAAAGCATCTCTAACCACCTCCTCTGACACAAATTAAGATCTTTTTTCTAGAACAGATGCTGCAAACTCCGGTGATCGGTATAGATCTCACAAGGGACACCGTACAAATAGTGCCTCCAAATCTTCAAGGCATGAACAATAACTGATAGCTCAAGGTCGTGTACATGATAGTTTTTTTATGCACCTCCAGCTGCATCAACACCGCGCCGAGGCTAACTCGTGACGCATCATAATAAATTGTATAAGACCTCGAACCTGAAAGCAATACCAATACTGGGGCTGTAGTCAAAACTGTCTTGAGCTTCTAAAAGCTCTCCTCACACTCCTTTGTCCACTTGAACGGGGCACCCTTTCGGGTCACCATGGTCATAGGTGCTGCAATAGAAGAAAATCCCTCAACGGTAATATCCCGCCAAACCAAGAAAACTCCGAATCTCCGTAGCTGAGGATGGTCTGGGCCAACTCTGCACTGCTTCAATCTTCTTCGGATCCACCTGGATCCTATCACTCGATACTATATGACCCAAAAATGCCACTGAGTCTAGCCAAAACTCACACTTTGATAATTTTGCATATAACTTCTTTTCTCTCAAGGTTTGAAGCACAGTCCTCAGGTGCTACTCATGATCTTCCCGAGTCCGGGAGTACACCAGAGTGTCGTCAATAAACACAATGACAAATGAGTCAAGATAAGGCTGGAACACACTGTGCATCAAGTGCATAAAAGCTGCTGGGGCATTGGTCAGCCCAAACGACATAACAAGAAACTCATAGTGACCACATCTAGTCCTGAAAGCAGTCTTCGGGATATCTGGCTCCCGAATATTCAACTGATGATATCTTGAACGTAAGTCAATCTTGGAAAACACTTTGGCGCCCTGTAACTGATCAAATAAGTCATCAATACGAGGCAATGGATACCTGTTCTTCACTGTGACTTTGTTCAACTGGCGGTAATCAATACACATCCACATAGAACCATCCTTCTTCTTCACAAATAAGACAGGAACACCCCAAGGTGACACACTGGGCCGAGTAAAGCCGTTATCAAGCAATTCCTGTAACTGCTCCTTTAACTTAGGAGGAGCCATACGATATGGAGGAATAGAGATAGGCTGAGTGCCCGGTAATAAATCAATGCCAAAATCAATATCTCTGTCGAGCGGCATGCCCGGAAGTTCAACTGGGAACACATCTGGAAAGTCCCTCACTACTGGAACTGACTCAATTGTAGGGGTATCAATACTAACGTCTCTCACATAAGATAGATACGCGTCACACCCCTTATCAACCATTCGTTGAGCTTTAAGAAATGAAATAATTCTGCTGGGAGTATACTCTAAGGTACCTATCCACTCTAATCACGGAAATCCTGGCATAGCCAGCGTCACGGTCTTAGCGTGACAATCAAGAATAGCATAATGGGGCGATAACCAGTCCATGCCCAAAATAATATTAAAGTCCACCATGCTGAGCAATAATAAATCGGCTCTGGTCTCAAAACCACTAAGAGCAATCAAACACGATGATACACGCGGTCCACAACAAGAGAATCTCCCACAGGAGTAGACACATAAACAGGGGAACTCAAAGAATCCCGAGATACGCCCAAATACGGGGCAAAATAAGAGGACACATAAGAATATGTAGAGCCTGGGTCAAATAATACCGACACATCTCTATGACAGACCGGGACAATACCTGTAATGACAGAATCAGAAGCGACTACCTCTGTACGAGCAGGAAGGGCATAATATCTGGCCTGGCCTCCCCCTCTAGGGCGACCTCTACCTCCCCGACCTCCACCTCGGGCTGGCTGAGCAGGTGGGGTGGCAGCTGGTGCTGTAATCATAGCCTGAGGACCCGGTGAAGCACGCTGTGACTGAGAAATCTGTGGAGGTGCATCCCTCATAAATCTGGGGAAATCCCTCACCATATGGCGAGTGTCGCCACACTCAAAACAAGCCCTGGGAGGGCGTGGCTGCTGTGACTGGATCGGGCCAGGTCTGCTGGATTGGACGCTAGGAACACCCCGTACAGGAGGCACACTAGATACTGGCGGTGCATAATAAGGTTTCTGGGGCCTAGAAGGGGCTGGAACACCACTGGCGGCTGGAAGAGATGAATGAACGGGGCCGCTCACATAACCCCTACCATGGAGAGTTGCTGGGACACGAGCTCCAGAATAATAACCAGTCTCTCAAGACCTCTTGGACTCCCTCTCCTCTCTATCCCGGGCAAGCACGCCCTCCAATCTCTTGGCAATACTCACCACTTGCTAATAAGAAATATCCATCTCCAACTCTCTGGCCATACTAATCCGGATGCTGGGGTGGAGTCCCTCAATAAACCCTCGAACCCTCTCTCGAACTGTGGCAACCAAGGGTGGTGCATGTCAGGCCAAATCACTGAAGCGAACTACATAATTTGACACAGTCATAGCACCTTGGCGCAGCTGCTCAAACTCCGCGCGCCATGAGTCCCTGAGGCTCTGAGGGACATACTCTCTCAAAAATATGTCCGAGAACTGAGTCTATGTAAGTGAAGCTGCCTCAGCCGGACTACTCAACTCATAAGCATGCCACCATTGATAGGCTGCTCCTCTAAGCTGGAATGTAGTAAAAGAAACCCTGCTCGTCTCCGCTACGCCCATAGTATGGAGAATACGATGACACTCCTCTAGAAAACCCTGGGCATCATTTGTAACCAATCCGCTGAAGGTAGGTGGGTGGTACTTCTTGTACCTCTCAAGTCTGAGCTGGTCCACCTCAGAAGTTGCTCCCCTAACCTCGGGCTGAGCTGGAGCTACCAGCTGCATTGGTACAATCTCTGGAACCTGGTCGACCTGAACCCGCTGCTCTGGAGTACCGACGATGGGAGTCTGTGCTCCTCCCCCAGCCTGAGATGTGGTAGGAGCAAGTGGAATCAAACCAGCCTGAGCTAAGTTGCTGAACATGCTCAGAAACTGGGCTAGAGTCTTCTGGAGGGCTGGTGCAGGAACATGTGCCTCAGGTGTCTGCCCTCCAGCTGGAGCTACTGGGGGCTCCTCTGTAGCAGCTCGTGCGGGTGCTCTGGCTGCACCACGTGGACGTCCTCGGCCTCTACCCCGGTCCCGGCTTCTCGCGGCTCTAGCAGGGGGCGCGGGTGCCTGGTCATCAGATCCACTTGTATGTGTCCTCACCATCTGTGAGAGAATAGAATACAAAAGTTTAGAATTTTTTTTAAGTCAACAATTTTCGCACGACAAGGAATCAAAGTAGTGAAGTTTTCCTAACAGTTCCATAGCCTCCTGAAGATAAGTACAGATGTCTCTGTACCGATCCGCGAGACTCTAATAAACCGGCTTGTAACTCATGATACCTACGAACCTAGAGATTTGATACCAACTTATCACGACCCAAATTTTCCCTCCGTATAATGTCGTGATGACACCTAGTCTCTACGACTAGGTAAGCCTAACATCTGCGGAATAATGAAATGAAAAACATAATTTTTAACAACTAACTGTTCAACAATACACAGCAATCCCAAAACCCGGAACATCGTGAATCACAAACTACAGAGCGAAAATCTAGTGTCTCTATACATCAGAGTCTATCAAAACAAAATACAGAAAATAATGGACCTGGGAAAGAGTAGAAGGGGACTCCGAGGTCTGCGGACGCGGCAGATATACCTTGAAGTTTCCAAAACTATCCCAACTCACTGATAATGCGGCTGATAAGGAGCACCCGGATCTACACACGAAAAACATGTGCAGAAGAGTAGCATGAGTACACCACAATCGGTACCCAGTAAGTGCCAAGCCTAACCTCGGTAGAGTAGTGATGAGGTCAGGTCCGGGTCCTACTGGAATATGATAATAAAGCAAGGCAAAAATGAAATATCGCAGTAAAATTAAGACTGAAATTTAACAAGAAAGATTTCATAGAAGGTAACAGCTCAATACACAGAGATAACAACAGGGGATCTCCCGAGATACCGTCTCGTAGTTCCAAACGTAAATGTGCAAGAGAATCTCTCGAAATACCGTTTCGTAGTCTCAAGTAAATAGCGACTCATGAATGTTGCCGACAGTAGCAAAGAGTCCCAATTGCATTCGTTATTGTTAACTCGGAAAATAATAACTCGTTAAACTATATATTTTTCCAAGAAGCTATATATGAGTGCATTTTTGATAGTGATGACTTCTACATCATATCGTATGGACATGCAAGTACAAAGAGTTGTTGCCGACATCTACAAGTTTGCACATCATGAATTTTGCATGTATTATATTACCATGAACCCGAAGTCAAAGTACGGTGATTGTGATATTATCCGTAACTTTTTAGAAGATGAGTTCTACATTTATTTTGATGCAATAATGGAAGAAAATACAAATTCTTGTTGATACTCTGAAAATGATATTATGTTAAATGATTAAGAGCCTATTTTTATGGAAATGGGTTACGATTTAATGATAACAAACACATCAGAATCACTCCACACAATTCTAAAGTTTCGAGAAAGTTGGCCTATAAATTTTACACTATAAAAATAATATAATTTAAGTAATAAATATATACAAACATTAAATTTAAAGTAGGTAGTGCTTGCTAACCAAACAATCTTTTGTGTCACCAAACAATCAGACAACTGCCCTCTAAGAAGAAGAGAAATCTTTTGAATGTCTTCAAGACAATTGTTTTTACTTCTTTAGTTGCTTTAGTTGCAGTAGTTCGCAACGACAAGACAGAATAGTTGAAATCTTTGAAATAAATTTGATTGACTGAAACATTTAATGGGTTCATTTTGGTGCAAAGCACAAAGAGTTATATAGTACTTATATCTATTCCTAATAGATTAATAGGCAAATTTATACTAGTAATTTACACATCCTAACATAAAAGTTATTTTCATTTTATTGTTGCTAGAACTTTTTGTCTTTGTTGGCCTCATTACCTTTTTTTTCTTTTTTTCCAACCACTCGCAATTAGTATTTTTATGTTTGTTTTGCCGTATAACACATAATCATGGAATTAAATTTAAGAATTCCCGAAATTGGAATTTGAAGTCATCTTTTTTTTTTTTTGCTCAATCTTATGTTTGATTAAGGAGGACTATAATCAAAACATGCTAAACATAATCTTTCACATGTTATATGCAGCTTTATGAAGTTTAAGAATTAAGACCATAAATCATACTCGAAAGAAAAACAACAAAAAGTAATGTATATATGATGTATCAAAACATTTTTGTTTCTTTCTACTTAAAACCTCATCGGTATATTTTTAAATGGTGTTTATATTTAACTACAACAGTACTGCTGGATTAGTTAACATCAATATTTTAAATGTCTCTTCGTTTTTATTGTGCATGATTAATTTTCGAACATCACGATGCTAATTTTTGTCATAAGATGATAAAATAGATATATGAGATAATTCTTGAACATAAAATTATCATATACGGGGCACATTTATCCATGTTAGGTTAAAATATAGTTTTGTTTACCTCAAATATTAAAGAAGGGAAGCCTGGCTAATATTTAAAATCACAGAGAGATCTGTTACACGCAAAAACCTCCGGGAAGGTCTGATAAAGTGTCCTTTTTTTAAATATTAAAGAAGAATTTTATTTACACTTCTAAATTTATTAAATATAAGTAACCTAAGATGATTTATAAGTTACAAAAGATAATTAACTTTAAACACAAGAGATCTTAGAACAAAAGAAAAGAGAATATTTATATAAAGAGCGAGATTATCTTAGAAAAAAACAAAAGAGAATATTTATGTAAAGCACGAGATTATTAGTAACCCAAAAAACTAGTAATAAATTGCTAAGGATCATTTACTTTGGACATTGAAGATCTTAGAACAAAGCAAAAGAGATAAATTTATTCAAGAAAATGGTTAATAACTGAAAAGATTTATAAATTGTATGAGAATAAAAAATTAGACAAAGGAAAAAAAATCATAAGTTATTATCAACTCTTTTGTAAATTGCAAGAGATAATTTACTTTATTCGTAGGAAATCTTAGACAAAGGAAAAGAAATCATAAGTTATTAGTATCAACTTTTTTGCTCTTCATCTAACTTCCTTTGGTCATCGTCGGCACAATCAGTATACGAACCAACCGAAAAACTAACACGACTGCCTTATCATCTCAGCTACTCTATGTTTCCTCTTTGGTCGAAAATGACAGCTCATGTACTTAGCTGAACATCTAATGTCCCTAGAAACTTTAACATACCGTATTTTCACTGGATAATAATTCAGTTTTTTGTTAATATCAGTCAACAATGCCTCTGCCTTTTTCGAATGAGCCTCAATTTTCTCTAGTCGTTCCTCAACATGTGTTAAACGCTCATCAAGTTTAGCACCAGAACTCAATCCATCAAAACTAGAACCCAGCCTATCAAAACCAGAAGTAGCAATACCAAAACTATTCTGTGTCGAACCCAATCCACCAAAACTGTCATCTAACCCATCAAAATGAGAAGCAGTATCTTGCCAATCAGAACCCATCATAGGTGTCTGACGTGCAAGAGATAATTAGTAACTTAAGAGCATAAATTGCAAGAGATCATTAGCATTAAACATAGAAAATATTAGAACAAAACCAAAGAGATCATTTATATAAAACACGAGAGATCATTAGTAACTCGAGAGATTTATAAATTGCAAAAGATCATAACACATGAGATTTTAGAAAAAAGCAGAAGGGATTTATATAAAACACGAGAGATCATTCGTCAGGGACGGAGCTAGATGGTAAGGTACGTCGTACGGGTTTGGGTTCAAATCCTATATTTATGTTAAGAAAAACCATAAGATATGTACAAAAAATGAATTTAGAACCTAGTTACTAACGCTTGAGGTTACTACCCTAATATTTAGAACTCATAAAGTTTAAATCTTAACTCCACCTTTGTCATCCGTAACTTAAGAGATATATATTGGGAGAATAATCACAACCCAAAAAATGTAGATGCATGTTAACACAAGCAGGAATAACAACGAGAAGGTGGAAAACAATTGAATTATTCAAACAAATAGAAACAATTGACTGCATACCTGACTTGTATGCACAGGAGGCTGAGGAAGTTGCCCTTGCAGCGGAGACGAATCAGGCTGGGGAGGATTATTGGATATAAGAAAGAAATTTATGTGCTTCTCAACCGAAAGCAGTTTCGAAAGTTGGATCGTGCTTGTTAAGCTGCAATAATAGCACAAAGTATTCCAGCTTTACCTTGAACACCTTGAACTTTTCAATTTTCTCATGTTGGGGACACTGAGGAAGAGAATCATGCAGAAAAACAGAAAGAATCAGTTTCTTGCCCTTCGCTAACTTTTAATAGTCACGCTTTTAGTACTCCCTCCCCCCCCCCAAAACGACGGCCAAGAAAAAGGGAGGAAAACTTAAGAAATGGCATAAAGAGACAAATAACAGAGTTAACTAGCCAACACTCTATGTTTTAATAAAATGTTGATATAAGTGCTTTTTGAAACTCAGATATATCAAACCCTTGTCCAGTGTCCACAGAACTAGGGAGGCCTTGATCTCTTCCCTTAAAGGAAAAGAGACTAACATCAAAATCACATCTATACCACAGTAACTACCTAGATATGTGCAAATAACTCCTTTCACGCTGCCCACCACCACCTCTACTTCACAATCATACACAATACTTCAAAGCTGTCAAATGACAAAGATGTAAGAACACGGGCGTACGCAGAACTTTTTGTAAGCGGTGTCGTATTTATATAAATAAAATAAATAAATATTATTTAATATCATTTTCCTACAAGTTGAAAGTCATGACCCAATGGTTTAGTTGAATATTATTGCAAAGGGAGGTATGTATAGGTTCAATTTTCCGTAGCCTCAAATTTTTAACAAAAATGCTCGCTCAAAGATGTTCAAAAAATAGAATGTCTAGGTCCAGCCTCGAGCCTACGAACTTTACAAACCCAAATATGAGCTTGGCCAGTGGATCATGAAATACTCTTTGCTAGGAAGTGGTGTCATTACTATATATTGTATCGTTTTTGCAGAATATTAGTACGAACATTCAGTATTTTTTTCCGGCGAAGCGGTGTCATCCACCCATTTGCATCTGCCCCTGTGTAAAAAATGAAGACAAACTAAGCGCACTACACTGTATTCCAACAATGGAAATACTTTTTCTCAAGATGACAGGGAAGGAACAAGGATGCAAAAATGAGAATTTAGAGTTTTGATCTTTCTGCAGCAATTCTCAGTTAGATAATGTTCTAAGATTAACTAAGGGCATCTTTAGAAGTTTGTACACCAAATATATAAGTGCCATAAAAAATATGTACAATGAACAATCATAGGCATGAGAAAAATGGAAAGACATACAGAGGAATTTCCAATAACGGTAGGTTTATCCAAGGAATTTGACATCAGTACTCCTTTACCTAATTATGGATGAGCAAACCAATAGAATTTAAGATGCAGTACCATGGTGCATGCTACTTGCAAATGACAGTGTGTTAATTGACGAAATTTGCGAGTGAGTCGGTCAAAATCTGAAACTACAGTGAAGCACTTAGAGGGCAATGGTTTCAATATAAGAAAGAAAGGCATTGCGAGTATTATCCCCATAAAACACTGTATGATGATTGAAGGTAGTAAAAGAGATGATTTCGACTTAAAATCCATTAAGGGTAACTAGACCAAATTTCTCTTGGCATCAATGAAAACTTGGCTAAAAAAGGGAACAAAATATATAAAATATTCATATAAGCGATACCAACTAGTCAGGAATAAGGCTTGATTGTTGTTGTCACAGTTACATTGGGTTAGCTGTTTGCCAAGAGTTCCTTTATTTCAGTTAGACTTGTATGCTTGGTGAGGATATATTGAAATTTTGAGAACCTGTAATTTGTCTATACTATTCGAATGAAATGCGCCTAAATATAACCGAGTGGATATAAATGATTTGTATAGCCTCGACAAGTTGGGATTGAAGTTGGGAGTGAATAGAACTATGCACATCTACAATTATATCAAAATTTAGAAAATCCAGAATGATGCACCACACAGCTGGTAGAATTTCCTCCAGAAATGATAATAATGGTAATAAAACGCTGATGACACACCTGCTGCATTTCAGAAGCAACTTTATGGTATAGATCATTGAGTTTTGGTAAATACATCTCCTTCATAGACTTGATCTGCATTACAATTTTCATTAAGTCGACGATATAAGTATCAGGACTACAATCCCGTGTGGATAAGTAATAATTAGATCAACTGTACTATGCAGTAGAGAACAAACTAGAGAATCTTAGTAAAGAACCTTCAGATGAAAAGATTAAAATTGAAGTAGAAGAGGAAGAATACAACTGATTAACCAATACATTTTGCAGGATTCAGCATGTGAATGGTAAAATAAGTAACTGAGCTGTACTTCCTTTAGCTTCGTGGTACACATTTCGGCTCGCATCAAGGGGACAAGTTCCATAATGTGATCAGAGACCAGCCCAGCCAGGAAAAACATAGGGTAGATTAGAATATATTTTTTTTTTTCCATAGCTAGTTTGGGAGATATAATATGGTCTAAATAGCAAGCATCATTTTTTTTAATTTTTCCCAAATATTCCAGTTTACACCTTTATAATAAATGAAGCAAAACGAGGGTAAACAATGGAAATAAGGATATAGTAGGCTTGACAAGTAAAAAATGATGGTATAGAGTATATAGAACATGTTGATGATATATATGTTTATTCTTGGAGAACTCAAAATACCAACTTATTCATGGCTGGTGAACCAAGACGGGGATTTTAGAGAAGGATAGAGGGGCGCGACCTATTATCGACCAAGTTTCGAAGCCAGAAGCATCAAATTTCTAGATTATAGAAAAAATATTGAAGAAGTATACCAATTAAAATAGATGAACAGATGTCTTTTCTCAGATAACATCTTCTTATAACCATATATTCAGGTATATACTTCTTGCATGAATAGGTTTACCCTTCAAAATAGCAATAAAGAAATCTTAGTTGTCGGGAACTAAAGCAAAATTGGGAACATGCCATGAAAACTTTGACACGAACTTACAGACATATTACCTCATGAATTAAGATAATAGATCACAGCATTCAACTACTAGTGTTTTGTAACCAATCAATCGTATCAAAAAATACTTCACTTCTCAATTATGCCAGTAGAAAATATAAAGAACTTCTAGTGCTTGTGAAACTAAATTTTCTTTTTAATATTGGACCGCGACGGGGTATATAGCCGACCCCAACTTGCTTGGGGTTGAGGTGTAGTTGTTGTACTAGTACTTCTCAATTGAGAATATATCAGTCTCTAACAAGCTACCAGTTAACATGCTCGATTTTCTATTTCCTCTACGAACACCAATACATAAAGTACCTTGCCGAAAGGGATATGACCATGAATTTAGCTGAACACTTATTTTGGTAAACCTCCTCCATTACTCCATCAATCACAGGAAAAATTTCAGAACATTCAGCTATTTCTCATATTGTTATAACCAGCCAGTTTATCAAAATTTCACATCACTTTTCAATTGCCAAAACATCAATTGCCAGCAAGTCACCTGTACTTTCCTCAGTTTTCAAAATCTTGTGCAAATAAAAATACCATTGCAAACAATACCTTTTGGTAAACCTCCTCCTACCAACCAGCTCCATTTGCATTTCTCGTCTGAGCTGTAGGATCTACAGATAAAAAAAAACAAAAATTGAGGATAGCACAAATATTAAAGAACGTGAGTCCTTACTGCATTAAAATTTCAGGCAAACTTTGGGACAATGTTTGATGTTTCAGGTATATTAATTCATTTTAATTTCCATCCAAATGTACTTGTCTAAGAAAGTTAAGTTTCCGACATAGAAAACATACTAACAGTTATATCTTTAATCTATACAATTATAAAAGTACGAATCTCCAACACAAATTTTGATTACCTTTTGAAAGTGCATTTTGTGTTGGATAAAACTGTAATTACAATTAACTTTTAAACTTTCACTTTTTTCTTACTCCCTTTCTTTATTACCGAGAAATCCCCAAAGCCAATGGCGCACAGTTCGAAACTTGATGGATAATAGGTCGTTCTCCACTTAAATACCAAGATTTTGTCTACATCGGGTTCGAGTCTGCAACGTGCGCCTAATCTACACATCACAAGTTCGCTCTTACCACTAGACCAAGGACTTGGGAGCTTCATTATTTTCTTATAATCCTAGAAAGAGAGTGAATTTTTTTTTCTTTGATTGGTTAGAATGAGTGATCTTTTTATGATAAATTAAATAAATTTCAATAATGTTTTGAGCCAAAATGCCCCCGTATACAAGAAGTATACCAAAAAAGTAGAAAACCTACAAAAAGACATGATTTTCCATGAAAGACACCCAATCTTCTATACAACAAGAATTTCATGGGTGCACCGAAAGAAAATAAGGAGAGGCTACTCCTCAACGTAACAATATTCATATCTATCCCTTCAAAAGCTCTCATATTTATTTCTCTCCAAATAACCCACATAAGTGCTTGTAAAGTAACATTCCATGCTCTGCGCCTTTACCTCCTTTTCCCATCATTCCAACTGAACATTAACTCCTTTACTGTGCTTGACATCACCCATGATATGCCAAAACCAATTAAGAATTTGATAGAAAGAATCAAAGTGCAGAGAAGAAAAGAAGCTAACAAAAGCAGAAATTGTATTAACTCTCCCAATGATGCTCCTAGAGTTGTGCTACAGAGTATATAACAAGGAAATCATTCTCACAGCTCAGTCCACGTGAAGGTGGCTGAGCTGGCATAACAAACTTCTCATACCGACTAGAAATAAAAAGAAATAACGGACTTAATATGTAAATATGATAACTATATTTCTGGGCTAACTGTAACTACACATAAAAGAGAGCCCACTAACTAATACTCTTCCAAGGCCCAAAACTCGTATCAGTAATCCCCTGTCGACAACTTCCTTGTCCTCAAGGAAGGAAGTCTGGGAACCTGATCTTGATCGTGTTAGCATCTTCCCACGTTGCCTGGTCTTCTGACATTTGATCCCAATGAATCAACCATTGAGCCACAGCCTTATTTCCCTTCTGTATCAATCTCCTTTCCAACACTTTATGAGGGTGAGGGCAATAGGGACTAGCAAGGTTAAGCACTGGAGGATGAGAAATGTGAGCTGGAATTTCATGACAAGGTTTGAGCAACGACACATGGAATGTTGGATGCAGCATAAGCTCAGCTGGAAGAGTTAACTTGTAGGCAACTGACCCCACCTTCTGCTCCACCATATACGGACCATAATACTTGGCAGACAGTTTGTTGAAATGATGTTGAGACATGGTAACCTGCCGGTATGGTTGAATCTTCAAATAGACCCAATCCCCTACCTTGAACTGTCTATATGTTCTATGTTTATTGGCCTGATCTGTCATCCTTTGTTGAGCTCTAGTTAGATGATACTTGAGCAACTGGAACTTGAATTCTCGAGTGACCAAGCTCCTATCCACTTCTTCCACTTCAGAGTCTCCAGCTATGTAAGGGAGATGCAAGGGGGGAGGCTGCCCATACAATGCCTCATAAGGAGTGGTGTGAATGGAAGAATGAAAGTTGGTGCTATACCACCATTCTGCAAAAACCAAGTATTGTACCCAATCTGTTGGCGAGTCGGAGCTGTAACACCTTAAATAAGTCTCCAAACACCTGTTGAACACCTCTGTTTGGCCATCGGATTGTGGATGGTAAGCTGTAGAGGTGTTCAAGGTTACTCCTTGTATTGCAAACACCTCTCTCCAAACCTTGCTAGTAAAAATTGGATCCCTGTCACTTATAATTTCCTCTGGCATCCCATGTAATTTGAAGATATGTTCCATAAACAACTTAGCTATATCATTAGCTGTATATGGATGAGAGATGGCCATGAAGTGTGCATATTTTGTAAGTCTGTCTACCACCACCCATATCACTGACTTGCCCCGAGACTTAGGTAACCCTTCGATCAAATCCATGCTAATACTTGCCCATGCAATTGAAGGAACCTGCAATGGCTGAAGCAGACCTGGGTAAGCAATGGTCTCATACTTGTTCCTTTGACATACATCACATACCTTCACATGAGCTGCTACATCTTCTCTCATACCCTTCCAGTAGAGGAGTGCAGACATCCTTCTATAAGTACTATCTATCCCCAAGTGTCCTCCATGAGGTGAATCATGCCACAATTGGAGTATTTCTTTTCTCAGAGCCACATTTGGTCCAACTACCAGTTTACCATGTCTTCTGAGCTGTTTGTGTATGTAAGTGTACCCTTTAACCTCTGATCCAGGCTGCTGCAACTGTTTGATTAGTCCCTGAGTGTCAGGATCATTTTCCCAACTCTTCATAATATCATGCAACAATTCAGTCCTTACTGTGGAAAGAGTTATAGCGGATAATTCAGCAACAGGTAGTCTAGATAAGGCATCAGCAACTTTGTTTTCCTTCCCCTTTTTATATTCAATCTCGAAGTCAAACTGCATCAACTTTGTCACCCATTTCAACTGAGACGCCGTGTGTAATTTTTGTTCCAACAAAAATTTCAAAGCCTTTTGGTCTGTTCTAACAAGGAAGTGTCTGCATATCAGATATTGACTCCACTTGGTCACTGCTAGTACCAAAGCCAGTAGCTCTTTATCGTATACTGATAATGACTGATGCCTAACTGATAACCCTTTACTTAAGTAGGCAATTGGCCTCCCATTTTGCATCAAGACAGCACCAATCCCCACATCACAAGCATCAGTTTCCACCACAAAAGTGATAGAAAAATCAAGCATAGCCAGCACACGTGCTGTGGTAAGAGCCTTCTTCAACCTTTCAAATGCTTGAGTAGACTTTTCAGTCCATTTGAAACTATCCTTCTTTAAGAGGTCAGTCAATGCTTTGCTTATCACCCCATAACCCCTGATAAACCTCCTATAGTACCCAGCCAACCCCAGGAATCCCCTTAATTGTTTGATATTGCTGGGTAGTGGCCACTCTGCCACAACCTTGACTTTCTTGGGATCTGTAGAAACCCCTTCAGCCGAGATATAGTGACCCAAATATTCCACATTTGTCGCAGCAAATACACACTTAGAATTCCTAGCATATAGTTGATGTTGCCTAAGTATTGTGAAAGTTACCCTGAGGTGTTGCACATCTTCCTCCACACTTCTACTGTAAACTAATATATCGCCAAAGAAAACCAAGATGAACTTTCTAAGTTGCTCCCTGAAAATGTGGTTCATCAAACTCTGAAAGCTAGAAGGGGCATTAGTCAGTCCAAAGGGCATGACTAGATACTCAAAATGACCAGAATGTGTTCTAAAAGCTGTTTTGTGAATATCATTATGGGCCATCCTAATTTGATGGTACCCTGACCTTAAATCAATCTTAGAATAAATTTGAGAATCGCCTAATTCACTTAGCAGCTCCTCAATAATAGGTATTGGAAACTTATCCTTAATTGTGATTTGGTTTAATGCCCTATAATCCACACACATCCTCCAACTCCCATCCTTTTTCCCTACCAAAACCACTAGGGAAGCAAAAGGGCTACAACTATGTTGAATTAACCCCTGATCCAGTAGTTCAGCTACCACTTTTTCTATAACATCTTTTTGCATGGAGAATACCTGTAAGGTCTGCTATTCACAGCCTTGGCTCCCTCCTGCAATGGTATCTTATGGTCAAACAATGCCCTGGAAGGAGGAAGTTCCTGGGGCTCTCCAAAGAGTTCTGCATGCTCCAACAAAACTGCTTGGATTTCTGCAGTTTCTTGGGTTTGAGAAGTTTCCCCTTTCACATTTGAACTATCATTCTCCATTGGAACTGCTTTAATCATAAACAACCGAACATCTCCCCCTTTGATATTTTGTAAGGACTCCGAGTCAACCATCTTCAACTGTGGTGCCATTCCCTGTAATGCCACCAATCTCCCTTGATACTCAAACTTCATAGTTAATTTTTTGAAGTTAAACATAATATCTCCCAAGTCACTAAGCCATTGGATGCCCAATACCATGTCACAACTTCCTAATGGTAATAAGAGGAAGTCTGCTTTAAACACATTGCCTTGCAATAGCCATTCAAGTCCCTTGCAGACCTTGTGAACCTGTATTGAATTGCCATCAGCTAAGCTAACTTCCGTGGGTGGGCATTGATCAATCTGCCACCCCATGCTCTCCACCAAGTCATAATCAAGGAAATTATGTGTATACCCACTATCAATTAGGATGTTAAGTTATCTTTTATGGCAATAACCAGTAACCCTCAAGATTTTGTACTTCTTAGAGCCATTAAGTGCTTGAAGGGATATTTCACATGCCTCAGCTGATTCATCCGGTTCCAAGACATCCTCTATAATAATTCCTTATGTACTCTCCTCTTCTAGTTCCAACAAGAACAAGTGTGCCTTGGCTTTACACACATGTCCTGGTTCAAATTTCTCATCACAGGCATAACATAAACCCTTAGCTCTTTTCTCACTCAACTCTGCAGGGGACAATCTTCTCCTCCTTACCTTGGTATCTACTGGCTTAGGTAGATGTATTTCTGGGTAGGTGATGGGTTTAGTTTGAACATAAGTGGGATTGGCTGTAGCAGTAGAACTGGTGTAAACAGCTGAATGCTTCATAGCTCTTGATTGCTTAAGAAATATGGATTCCTGCAACCTCGTCAAATGGTAAGCCTGGGGTAAAGAGAAGGGGTTATGAATTCTGACTGCATACCCTAATTCTGGCTTCAACCCATTCAAAAATATACTTATAGCATGGTTAGGATCCAAGTTCAACCTAGTCATAGCTCTATCAAACACCTCTTGAAATTCCTTGACACCCCCTATTTGCTTCAGTTTCACCAGTTCTGTCATTGGATCATCATATTCTGCCCCAAATCGATCAGCCATAGCAAAGAGATACTCCTCCCAAGTAGGAAATGGAAGATGTGCTTTACTCCTCATATATGCTTGATGCCACTGAAGCGCAAGATCATCAAAGTGTATAGATGCCACAGTGACTTTTAGATGAGGTGGGACCTCATCTAACGAAAAATATTGCTCCACCTTATACCACCATCCTTGGAATCCCTTCCCATCAAACTTCGAAAACTCTATTCGTGACAATCTGGTAAGGGTCTGGTTATTTGGTAGAGGTGGAAGAGTGTTATATGGAGTTGAGTGGTAATAATGATGAGAGGGGTTAGGTTGATACAATGAATATGGGTTATATTGAACTGGGTTATACTGATAGGTCGGATTTTGTGGGTATGAAGAATAGGGGTTCAGGAAGGGTGAGGTATATGGTGGTAGCTTGTGGGTAAAATAAGGACTATGCATGGGAGCTGAGATTGGATTGTAGACTGGCTGAGAACTAGGGATCTGGGTAGGGGTTGGTCTCTGGAATGAACGATTGGGCAAATTGGGGAGAGTGAATTAAGATGGCATTAGATGAAGTCTGGGAATTGGGAAATGGGAAGGTTAAAGGCGACAGATTAATGGGATCTAGATTTGGCTTTGAGGTTTGTTGAACTAGAGTTTCTGGAGGTTGAATTGAATTACTAATATTGGAGGATTGTTGTAGGGAAGAAGCATTGTGAGTACCTAACAAACCCCCAGGTCCGGTGGTCGGAGAATAGAGCTCCTTCGACCCTCCCATCGGCGATGCTTGCTGCTTGTCTTTACCCATGATATGATTGTTACCAATAGTTTTTTTCAACTCACGGAATATACTCTCATGCACTGATTCGAGTTGGTCTTGTCGCAAAGCTATGCGGTCAAGACGATTCAGAACCTCCAACATCTCGCCTCCCATGGCAGAATACCCCTGAGCAGGAAAGTGCTCTGATACCACTGATAGAAAGAATCAAAGTGCAGAGAAGAAAAGAAGCTAACAAAAGCAGAAATTGTATTAACTCTCCCAATGATGCTCCTAGAGCTGTGCTACAAAGTATATAACGAGAAGGTGGCTGAGCTGGCATAACAAACTTCTCATACCGACTAGAAATAAAAAGAAATAACGGACTTAATATGTAAATATGATAACTATATTTCTGGGCTAACTGTAACTACACATAAAAGAGAGCCCACTAACTAATACTCTTCCAAGGCCCAAAACTCGTATCAGAATTTCCCACTATAACCTCGAGGCGACGAGACAATTTTAAAGGAAATGATTGACATCTTCACCCCACCCCCACCCCCTTTCCTTGTACATGAAACACCAACTAACACAAACAACTTGCCACTTCCTTAGATTCTGTGCCGTCAATATTATTGTATTGAATTTTTTTTTAAAATTTTAATGAATGCTACGGGTATCTTCTTTCTCAAATGGAAGGTGGAACTAGATTTCCAGTACAAATTCCATTTTGCTTTGTAATTTCAATTAAACCTACAATTCTGCCAAAACTGATTCGGAATTACTAAATGAGAACTTTGGCTACGTCTTTTACATTTACAAGACAAATAAACAAAAGTATATAGTAGTATTAAATCATTGACAAAAGAAAAACAAGTACAAGTTGCAAGCGATAAAGGAAATTACATCTCAATCCGCCGGCGGGAGCTGATAGGGCGGTACCTTCACCACCACCACCACCACCTCGAGCCCGAGCCCGAGCCCGGGCCTGAGCCTTCCAGTTATTCCCATCCATCTCAATTTTGATCTAATTAATACCTCTTTCCCTATTGAAAATCAAAAAAAGAGGAACCAATTCTCAAAATCACATTATTTGTTTATATGAATAGAGAAATAGAGAAACTATAAAAGGGAAAGACAAAAACGAATTTTGCTATATAAATATAAAGAAAATAAGGAAGAAAAACAAAGAGAAGAATTTTTTCCAACTGTTTTCGCGCGCTTTTCGAGGAATTAGTTGAGAAAAGGGATACGTTGTAGGTCGTAAGTTTTTTTGGTTTATGCTAAAAATATGTAATGTCTGACGTCTCTTCTAACACTTTTCATTTACTCCTATTTAAACTATAGCCACTTTTGTGGCATGTAATTTACATTTAGTCGTAACTTAAACATATCGTAAGCCTAGCCACAAAATAATCAAGCGGTATATATGACCTCTTGTATTTGTTGTTTTGCTAACGATAAGTAGATATTTGTTGTGGCCTTAAATATATTTTTCTTCTTGTATGCGTCAAGAGTTAAAAGGTAATTAATCTAAGACAATTATTACCTTATTTAAAATAGTAATAAATTTTACGAATTCAAAAACACATGTCAAATGTAACAACACATTTTAACTTTTGCTCGAAAGTTGAATTTCATCAAACTTAAATTTGGCTGACCCTCACAAGCAAAGAGTACCATCTTTTTTTTCTGACAAGAATAACAGCCTTGAGAATTGATTAAATTTAAAAGCTTCCAATTGGAAGTACCAAAATTAAAGTAAAAGGATATAAAATAATCTAAAAACTTTCCCACAAAATTGAACATACTTTTGCTTTTACATATTTCCAGTGCAATCAATAGCTTCACATTTGGCATTACAAACTAAAAGCTACTTAATTTCTCATTTTTTATTATTCCCCGATATATAAAAGAAAATTCATCTCCAAATATCATATATGTGATTTTCAGTCTCTTAGACGGAATTTGGTTCTGGTTTAGTCAACTTGTTTATTTTACTTCTAATTTAATTAAAGTGAATGATATTTTCCTTAACAAAATGAAGGTTTGGACAAAAGCAAACAGTAAAGTTCTGCAATCTAACGAAGCAAATCTGAAAAGACAAAAGGAAATCTATAATTTTTACTAAGGGGTCGTTTGTAATACATGGACTTTATAATGTGGGATTGTAATGCAACAATTAATTAATTATACGTTTGGTTTCTTATACGAAAGATGGGGTAATAGGGTAAAGTTTAAAATAGTTTTTAAACTTCATAAAATTAAGGGTGTTGATAATGGATTTCAGGGAGCGATTACAGGTAATTTTATCTTTTGGTGTTTAATCCATGTATTACTATTCCATGTTATAAGGTATAAAATAAAACACCAATTGGTATATTAAGTAGGCGTTTGGACATGCATTCCAATTTTTTTTTTTGGAATTTGGAATTTCACTAAAATTTCAATTGAAGATGAAGTTGCGTTTGGTTATAATTTTTGCAACATATTTGGATGTCTTTTTTTTCAAAACCATAAAACATGATTTATACCCACAACTTATAAATAATATCAAAACCACCCCAATTTGATTATCCTACTTGAAATAAATAATCAAAATACTATTGTTTAACTGTTATCATATTCTGCTTTACTGCAATACACAGAAGATGCAAAATCAATATCACATTTTCTAATTCTACTAATACACAGAGAAGGAATTTAAGCCAAAAACAACATAAATATGAACAACTGCTGGGGTTATTTTATAAATTTTAAAAATACAGGGTAAAATTGTAACACTAAAAACTAGCAAATTCCCATTTTCAATTGAAAAACTGGTCAGAACCAGTTTTTCAAATTTGAAAATGGATTTTCAACTGAAATTGGAAAATTTGGTAAGAATGGGATAACCAAACATTGGTTTCAAAAAAAAAATTGGAAAAAAGGAAAAAAATTGTATGTCCAAACGGGCTCTAAATTATACCAAGATTAGCTATACATGATTCAAAATACAAACCATGGCAATACCAAAATATATACCATGATCATTTCATCACATCCCTTAAATCAAACGACTCCTACAAGCATTTTCAAACAAGGTTAAATTTTTTATGTATGTCACTTCATGTGTATAGGTTACTGCCAATCCATTTTGAGTTTAACTGATATATACACTGACATAACAAAAAAGATAATCAAACTACCAAGTCAACAACAACAAATTCAGTTGTGAGGTCTGAGAAGGGTAATGTGTACGACCTTACCCCTACCTTATGGAGGTAGAAGACTGTTTCCGAAAGACTCTCCGCTCAAGAACAGTGAAAATAATTGCACCATCTATACCAAGTCATTTACATGATAATTATATGTATATATCTATGATTTGTGGATCCTTAACATTTAACATATAAAGCAGATAAATAGCAGGCAACATCGCAATTATTTTTAACAACGTCAGTGTATATAAATCAAACCATTTATAGTTATTTTATTATATATACAACCTTTTATCATGAAAAAAGGTGAACCTAACAAGTGCAAAATGAGGATCTTCAATCTTATTTGCACCTGCACCAGCGCCTCTGAGCAGTAGGGCTTTTCCCGCATTTGTAGCAGAAACAGAAATTGCATCTGCAAATAGAAATTTACTGAGTTACTCATCTGCACATCTGAAACCTTAAAAGCTTAATGAGGATTCAAGTTGTTTCATCCAGTAAATATGTAGTTTCAACAATCTATGTAATTCAGATTTCTATGTAGGAGTAAAACTAAAGGAAGAAATTGAAAACATACAGCATATGGGACTTTTTTCCTTGGTTTAACTTTTGTACATTGACAGTAAGAAAATTGTTCCCACTATCATATCGCCTAAAAAGATAATTGCATGTAGTTGTTCATAATAACTAGAATTAATAACTTGAAAAATAAGACATACAACCTATTACAAGACGTTAAATTACATTCTTTAGATTGTCAATGCATATAAGTGGAAAAAAAGATTTGGATTCGGGTGGGTCACATGGGGGGTGGGGGTGGGGGGATGGGAGTTGTTGGGGAAGCAACAACTTAAACTGCCAACCTCAACTTTTCATCGATAAGAGGTTGTGTTTGCCTGGCCACCCCGGCACTCCCATCAAAATTATCATTCCAGCTACTATCAACTTCAAAGTGATAACTATGAGTGATCGTTGAATTTCCACGAAACAGTGGAAGAAGACTCATTACAGAGCATACATTTTATTATGGACATATTATTAGGTGGCTGAGATGTTAGATAATTAAGTGAGAAGGGATGTGAAAAGTGTCTCCTCCCTTATTAGTTGTTTCGAAAAGGAACACTGATCGTGGTCATATGTAGGTAGAAACATGTGTGTATAATAGAGTAATTTCACCGTCATGCCAGCCATAGGATAAACAATTATGTGAATGAATTTACTTTTTAACTGATGTATAAGAGTTTTTTTCTACTATCAAGTTATCTAAAAGATACTACAAGTGGCTGTCCATAATAAGTGAGATTAATAATTCAAAAAATAAGGCAGATATCCTGCTACAACAGGTTAAAATTTATCGATAGTGCAAAAATTCTTTATATCAATGTATAAGTTAAACCCATATGTAACAAAAGAGAGAGAGAGAGAGAGAGAGAGAGAGAGAGAGAGAGAGAGAGAGAGAGAGAGAGAGAGAGAGAGAGAGAGAGAACCTGCATTGCATATGATTGCAGCCTGCAATTCGTTCGACATACATATTACAGCTAGGACATTTAGTCCATTGCTTTTGCTCCACAAGTTCTTTGAACAAAGTATCATTCACCTTTGAACATCCATTTTCTTCACAGACATTCCATGGAAGCCCACACTGAAAGCAAATCAATCTTCTGCAGTTAGGACACTCCGATTTTCCAACAACATCTTCACACTCTTTAACAATGACTTCTCCACAATCTTGATAAGGACAGTAACATTTCTCGAATCCTAAATGAGCCTGCCTGCAGAGAAGGTCACACCACTCCTCGAAAATCGATAAGGGAATCATCGTTCTACATACTAGAGGGTCCAAAAGTTTCCCACAATCTACATACGGGCACTGTATATCAGCAATCCTTAGTTGGATTTTCACTTCGACGTGCCTCTCTATGCATTTTGAGCAAAAAGAATGATTGCAACTATGGAAATTGTTGAATTTCATGGTTATTGGAACAACTTCAGTGCATATTTCACATGTAAATGTTGGTAGAATTTGATCATTATGCTCTTCAACATTATCTCCCGAGTTTTCTCTCTTTCTCTTCATGCTTCCTTGAGTAATTTCCCTTTCCTGGCAGGAATCTATATCTAATCTATTATAAACAATCAAAAAATCTATATTTTAACTATTAGAAAGAAAAAGCACGAAGCACCAACACGAAATGTTGATCAACTCTGTTACCTTTTAAAAATATATTTCAATATATTTTCCTAATATTTTTATGAAGAATTATTCTCCTAATATTTAGAAATTTGAAATCAACTAAAATCTTGCTTATTAGATCTTTCTTTATTTGTACTAGGAAACCCTAATATTTTGGATTTTAAAATCAATTTGAGATTTTGCCTTATACAAAATCCTGTACTTATTTAAACTATGTAATATAATTACAGTTCCTTCCAAAAATGCAGTAAGCCAAAACCAATAAGCCCACACTTGTCGAAAAATCACATAGAAATTTATGGGCGCAACTTTCTTCTAATTGCTTTATTCAAACAGAAGTATACAATTCTCTATAGCAGTTAAGCAACAAATATAACTTCATGACAAGCAAATACTTGTACTAGAGAGACCCAAGAGATTGTTATCCATTTAACTAAATAGGATAAATGTTAATCATTTACAGAAACTTACACTTTTTTTTACTTTTTATTTTATTTTCTTTAATATTTATGTGATTTTTTAGATTTTTTGTACATGTATCCCACACCGTGCATACTCAAAGACTAGTGTCTAAAACATATCCGCTAATTTTGATTATTTTCCTTTTAAATTGTGCCAAATAGTTGTAATCAATGTGATTTCGAGAATGATAACTTGAGATTAACAAATTTTCTATCACAAGCCTTCTATATAGTACTCTCGCTATGCTTGTCGAGGCTAATTTGAGCTATAGCCCACCATATTTGACTTGACTTTTCTATTTTCTAACCATCCTCCACTTTACTTCTCGCCTCTACCCCCATGACCTAAAAAGTTGACATACACCAAAGAACGAATAAGAAGTCAAGGATCATAATTAATTAGATCCAATAATTTACACAATTTTGGTAGGAAAGGATTGAACGGGTCAATGTTGCAGTTTTGCTGCTGCATTTGGGGTCCAAAAGGGTCATCTTGGAAACCGTCCATTGTATAATTTAGCTCGAAATCAAGGACATTCACGAGATAAACCCATTTAGGATTAAAATCCTGAATTTGGTCCATTTCAAAGCTTACATCTATTGAGGAAGCAAAAGAGAACGCTGCAGTTACTTATTCAAGCAACATGCCCTTGCGTTCTTGGAATAAAAACTCGAATTCATAGGATAACTATTGATTCTTATCCTTTTCTGTATGAATTAGTAATCGGAGCTATTGATGGATTATCCCTAACTTATCTCTGAAAAGATCCTATCTATTCTAATCCTTTTTAAAATTTGAATTTCATACGGCTGATCATAGCATCAAGATACAAGTTAATTGAAGTCCCAGTGAGGGAACAAAAGATTTAGGTACGCAATAGGAGTTGCTTTGTACTCTACTCATTCTTTCCTGAAGAAATGATATTTGGAAAGTGATTGGATGTGTTTCCATAATTTGAAGCTTAGTTTTCATACTTAAGATTGCCGAATGTTTGATTACTGCATATGTGTCAACTTGCAGGACAAGATTTAGGACAGATGGTGATCTTCAACAGTTATGGATTGTTTGACTTATCTTACTTGCTTTGTTGTCCTCAGACACATTAGAACTGATTAATATTTTTTGCCTTTCATACTTTGGTTCTTGTTTCCATTGTTCTCCTTTTATAAGGGAGTTTCTAAAGCTTCCCTTTATCTTTTTGAAGTTTGTTTACCTTTTATGAGTTGGTTAACCATATTAAGGTATTCGTGAAAACTAGTTTATCAAATACTTGCTTCGCTTAGAAAGTTTTTGGAGCACTTTACACTTCTATAGACATATCACAAGGGTCATTGATATGATGGAAAACTATTCTATATAAACATACTCGGACATTCACTATTTGGTAGATACTCAAATACTAGTATTTTGTCTGGTAAAGTTAGCATACTGTGTAAATGAATAATATTACATTCTACATCAAACTGTTAGCAGGGGCATCCAATTCTAGTACTAACAGGTACGAGAATCATAAACCATTGCATTGTGAAAACTGATTCCCAAATGAGAACTTTGACTAAGGACCCGTTTGACCATAGATTTTGCCAAAATTTATTTGGATTTTTTTTGGCAAATACATGTTTGTTCATAAATTTTATCCATATTTTGGAAAATTCCCAAAACCCAAATCCCAAAACCAGCTCCCAAAATATTACTATTACATTATTTAAAAATTGCCCCAAACTTTTGTATTTTATAAAAGAGCCCACCATTTATTATTTTGTAACAATGTTGCTTCGTCTTCTCGGTCATGTGATAGTGTATTATGTAGTTCATCATAAAAATGATAATTTTGTACCAAAATTATTTATGTTCAGGACTATGGCTTGCGATAATATAGTGAATGTTATTGATGAAGGTATTGTAGGGTATTTGTGATAGTTTTTAGAACTTGTGGGTATAAGTCATGTTTTTTCAAAAACAAAAGTGAAATATGTTTTGAAAACTGATGTCCAAACATATTTTCATCTTCAAACCAAACTTCATCCAAATCAGATTTTTCAAAACAAATTTGGGAATCTATGGCCAAAAGCTAGCTAAGTTTTTATTATTAGACAAACAGACTACACTGTATAGAGTCTTAAATGATCTGCTTTTCTTTTGTTCTTTTTTCGTCTGGGATTTTCTAATACAAAGAAAAAAGGATGGTCAGAAAGTAGATAAGCAACACTTTAAGGGGCTAGGACTATGACCTAGAGCACAAATCAGTACTTACTAACAGTAGTCACCTAAAATATTATAGATAAGGGGCATGTTATTTGCTCAAACATAAATAGAACGGGAAATGGTTAAATTTGCCCCTGAACTATTCAATATTGTGCAATTTTACCCTCTGTTTCAATTTAGGACCAATCTTGCCCTCGCCGTTAGCCAAGAAATGCAAAATACCCTCCTCATTAACGGAACTCCAACTGGGATGAAAAAGGCTTAAAATATTATATTTTCTGCTGACTTGGCTGCTTATTTGGACATATATCTCATTTGCATTAATATATCATTGTCTCTTCTCCAAATTAGGATTTCCAATGGCAAACGACTAGTACATTGGTTCAAGCATCTAAATTTCCTGTACACTATGTAGATGCAGAGAGCAAGCTTTTTCAACAGCAGATCTAAGTAACTAGGTTATAGAAGGCGTCTTGCTAATGTGAAATATATAGAACATGAACTTTGATTATTCACCTGGGCCAAGGGCATTCTGACCACTACTTGCAGCATTGGTCGAATTGGTCATAGGATGTTGAGATTTTGTCTCCATAGTCAGCATCTTTAGAGATATTTTTCGTAGATAATCTGGCTGCAATATAAGATAAATTTGAGCTAACTTCAGAAATGCATACAACAACAACAACAACAACCCAGTATAATCCCACAAGTGGCATACAAGTTAAAATGACTTGAAACGTAAATGCACATTAATACAAACAGGAATAGTGTCAACCAGGAGGAAAACAATTGCATTATTCAAACAAATAGAAGCAGGTTTACACTGCATACCTGACTTATAGCAGCAGTATAGATCTTTTCCTCAAACCTCACTGCAATTTTCTTGAGCTCCTGAACTCCTTCTTCTCCAGTGACAGGAAGATGCCGTTTTAAGGTCTCGGTTCTATACAGTCATATCAACAAAAAATCAGCTTAACGGGTTGATAAGAGCAGAATCTAGATAAAATATTTTTTAACAATGAAAATGTTTTGACATTACGCCCTGCAGTGAAAAGCCTAAGACCTGTTTTCTTGTGACAATATTAATCAGTATTATTATCCAATTAACTCGCATTGCTACCTGTCATTTCGACATATCTAGAACAAAATGTAAGCCACAGAGAGTTAAAGTAGGTTTTCCACTCGGACTAGTTCCTTGAGTGATTACCAGAATTGGAAATATCTAGGGCATCAACTTCCAATTAACCCACCCAATAATAGGATTACTCAATTCGCTTAGAGAAGTGTGTTTTCATTAAAGGAAAGCCGAAAAACAGGTATCCATTAGACTTGTCAAACTTCTGCCTAAATGGTTATTCTCAGAAGCTGATAAACACAAAGGAAACCTAAAGTCGAAATCCAAAATCCTTGACATAAAAAAAAAAAAGAACAAGCTGCAAGAAAATAAAAAGAAAATTACATCTTGTTGACAATCCTTTGACGAGAATCAGGTAGAAGTTGAGTCCGCCAATCCACGGCGTCCATAGCTCCGGCTGCAGTTCCAGCTGGGGCGGTACCTTCACTCCCCAAAATATGCATCTCATTTCAAAAGCTTCTTCGTTAGACAACTAAATCTGACACTTCTTTAAGCAGATAAACGTTTTTCTTCCCCTCAGAACATAAAACAATCAGAAGAAAAAAAACTTAGATGATGTTCAAAGGTGATGTCAATGATGAGAGGCAGAGGGTGGGGCTTGTAATGTCAAGGTAGGTATGGAATTCGGAGGGCAACTGAGAATTTTCAGCGGGGAGAAAGGAACATTGCGAGAGAGGGGAGAGTGAACACTTTCCTGTACACTTTGTAGCCATAGAGAGCAAGCTTTTCCAACATCATAACTAAGTCATTAGGTTTATACAAAGCGTCCTGTCAAACAAATGATTTGTTAATGTGAAATACAGCACATGAACTTTCATTGCTCACCTGGGTCATGGGCATTCTGACCACTACTTGCAGCATTGGCCGAATTGGTCATAGGATTTTGAGATTTTGTCTCCATAGTCAGCATCTTTAGAGATATTTTCCGTTGATAATCTGGCTGCAACATTAGATAAATTAAAGTTAAATTCAAAAATGCATACAACATGTCAAATGACTTGAAACGTAAATGCACATTAATACAAGCAGGAATAACGTCAACCAGGTGGAAAACAATTGCATTATTCAAACAAATAGAAGCAAGTTTAGGCTGCATACCTGACTTGTAGCAGCAGTATAGATCTTTTCCTCAAACCCCACAGCAATTTTCATAAGCTCCTGAACTCCTTCTTGTCTAGTGACAGAAAGATGTCTCTTTAAGGTCTCGGTTCTATACAGTCATATCAGCAAAACTTCAGCTTAACGGGTTGATAAGAGCACATCTAGATAAGACGATTTTTAACGATGAAAATGTTTTGACAGTACGCCCTGCAGTGAAAGCCTTATTAAGCCTAAGATCTGTTTTCTCGTGACAATATTAGTTAGTATTATTATCCAATTAACTTGCGCTGCTACTTGTCATTTCGACATATGTAAGCCACAGAGAGTTAAAGTAGGTTTTCCACTCGGACTAGTTCCTTGAGTGATTACCAGAATTGGAAATATCTAGGGCATCAATTTCCAATTAATCCACCCAATAATAGGATTACTCAATTCACTTAGAGAAGTGTGTTTTCATTAAAGGAAAGACGAAAAACAGGTATCCATGAGACTTGTCAAACTTCTGCCTAAATGGTTATTCTCAGAAGCTGATAAACACAAAGGAAACCTAAAGTCGAAATCCAACATCCTTGACAAAAGAAAAAAAAAAAGTACAAGTTGCAAGAAAAGAAAAAGAAAATTACATCTTGTTGACAATGCTTTGACGAGAATCAGGTAGAAGTTGAATCCGCCAATCAGCGGCATCCAGAACTCCGACTGCAGCTCCAGCTGGGGCGGTACCTTCACTCCCAAAATATGCATTTCCTTTCAAAAGCCTCTTCGTTAGACAGCTAAATCTGACACTTCTTTATGCAGCTAAAAGTTTTTCTTCCCCTCAGAGAAAAAAAGGATCAGAAAAAAATAAAACTTTAGATGATGTTTCAAAGGTGATGTAAATGATGGGATGAAGAGGGTGGGGCTTGTAATGTCAAGGTAGGTACAGAAATCGGACGGCAACTGAGAATTTTCAGTGGTGAGAAAGGAACATTGACGAGAAAGGGGAGACTGAACACTGTCCTCTACACTTTGTAGCCATAGAGAGCAGGCTTTTCCAACATCATAACTAAGTAATCCTGTTGGACAAATGATTTGTTAATGTGAAATACAGCACAGGAACTTTCATTCCTCACCTGGGTCATGGGCATTCTGACCACTACTTGCAGCATTGCTCGAATTGGTCATAGGATTTTGAGATTTTGTCTCCATAGTAAGCATCTTTAGAGATATTTTTCGTAGATAATCTTGCTGCAACAAATGATAAATTAGAGATAAAATTCAAAAATGCATACAACATGTCAAAATTACTTGAAATGTAAATGCACATTAATACAAGCAAGAATAACATCAACCAGGTCGAAAACAATTGCATTATTCAAACAAATAGAAGCAAGTTTAGATTGCATACTTGACTTGTAGCAGCAGTATAGATCTTTTCCTCAAACCCCGCTGCAATTTTCTTGAGCTCCTGAACTCCTCCTTCCCTAGTGACAGAAAGATGCCTCTTTAAGGTCTCGGTTCTACACAGCCATATCAGCAAGAATTCAGCTTAACGGGTTCAAAAGAGCATAATCTATATAAATGCCTTTTAAAGATAAGATATAATTGAGATTACACCCTGCTTCGAAAGCCAAAAACCTGTTTTCCCTTAACAATATCAGTTTAACTCAGTAGAGTGTAATATATGGATTCAATTAAACTCAGTAGGTTTGACTCAAACTATATATGTGCTAAGAATCAAGAAATTTGAACAAATATTAAATTTTAAACCCAGTTTTTAGCGCTTGAAGTAGCAATCTGTCCTAGAATTCCAAACCCATAAGTTCAAATCATGAATCCGCCTCTATTCAGTTATCATCCAATTAATAACTCGCGCTGCAACCTGTCATTTTTGACATATCTTTTTTGAAAGAGAATTTTTGACTTGTCTAAAATAAAATATAAGCCACTATAGAGTTAAACCCAAGGGTGCGGCTCAGTGATCAATGAAATGGAAGGAGAACTATGAGGTTTCAGGCTCAAATACCTGCAGAAGGTAAAAAATGCTAGGTCATTTATTCTCATCTCCCTAAGCCCTAGTACTTGTGCCGCTAGGATCCAACGGAATAGTCCAACCTGGCCCGGACACCACCGTCATAAAAAAAACTAGTTTTTTCACTTGAACCAATTCCTTGAGTGATTACAAACAACAATAACAAACCCAATAGATTCCCATAAGTGGGGTGTGAGGAGGCGGACCTCACCCCTACCCTGGGAGGGTGGAGAAGCTGTTTCAGTTAGACCCTCGATTAAAGAAAAGAAGCAGTGGCATTGAGTGATTACCAATACTGGAAAATTCTATGGCATACACTTCCAATTCACCTGGACAAGTGAGTTTTCATAAACTGGAAAGCAGAACAAAAACAAGTCCCCGAGTTGACTTGTCAAAACTTCTGCCTAAACGATCATTTTCAGAAACAGATAAACACAAAGGAACACTATAAGTCGGAATCCAAAATCATTGATAAAAAGAAAAACAAGGAAAAGGGAAATTACATGTTGTTGACAATCCTTTGACGAGAATCGGGTAGAAGTTGAGTGCGCCAATCAGCAGAGTCCATATCTCAATTCTGATCTAAGTGATTATTTCTTCCAATCGAAAATCAGTTTTACTGCTTATGATCAAAGAAAAAGAACAAAACTATGTTACGAGATATTCCGGGAGAATATAGACTCAGAGATAGATTACAACGTATCCTCACGAAAATAGGAACCAATTGCCTAAGTGCATTATTTTATTACTAAATCGATCCCGATTTATATGATTTTTTTTTTTATTTTGCTTTTAAAGGCAAACTTTTTAACTTCCATCATATATTTGAATATAGAATTTTAAAAAAAAATCGAAATAGAATTTACAAAAACTTTGTAATAGTTAATAATTTAAAAATATTTAAAAGTTGTCTGAAAAAACTAGGGTAAAAAAATAACTTTTTGACATTCAAAATTCAAACACTCCACATAATCGAAACAAAAAGAGTTTAATTTAAAAAATAAATATATGTGTAGAATGGGTCGAAAGTGGAAACTTACGTATTTGTTTGGCCGTTCAACATGAGAACTCTCTATTCCAATTTATGTTTTTTTTATTTTTTTTTATTTTCGTTCAGTTCCAATACTACTCTCTCGTCTCAATTAATTTGGATCCGTCTATTAATATTTTTTATTCTCATCTTGAATTCGAAACTTCTGATTAATTATAAAGAGATCATATCCATCATACAACTTTTAAAAGTTTGTTTAATTTATGTTAATTGAAAGTATATGAAGTACGAGGATTAGAATAGCACATAATTTTTTGTATGTGAATACACGCATAAAAAAATTCATATGTTTGGTATTGCAACTCATACATAAAATTTCAAGTGTTGATTGTTCACTTTATAACAATACATGTGTTATATTCCTATATAATTAGTTTTTTTTTATCATACTGCCCTTAGTAATCTGAGATAAACTTGTGCAAAAATCGTAATCTCTGGGATTTGAAGAATGATAACTTGATATTAACAAATTTTCATTTATTTTACATGTACCTACCATAAGTGATAAGCCCTCTATATAGTCCTCTGGCTATGCTTGTCAAGGCTCACTTGAGCTATAGCCCACCAAATTTGACTTGCATTTTCTATATTTCACCACCCCCATCCCTCCCCCACCCCCAACCCCCAAAATAAAAAGTTGACCTACCCCAAAGAATAAAGTTGAAAGAACTAAGAGGAGGGCCTTGGATCACATTCAGTTAAATCCAATGATTACAATTAGTAAGGGAGAAATTTGAAATTCGGAGCTTTGACTAATTCTGATTCGCACCGGAATAATAAGGTTTCTGCATGTATACGAACATGTCTTGGAAAGAATTGAACTGATCAGTGTTGCAATTTTGCAGCTGCATTTGGGCCTCGAAAGGGTCATATTGGAAGTTGTCCAAATAATTTAGCTGGAAATCAAGGGCCTTGTCGAGATCGTCCCATTTGGGAGCACTTTGGACCTCCTTGTCACACGACGACAAAACATATTCTGACCCAGAGCTCGAGTTTGTTGTATGCATTCGAGTCATCGACTCAGACGTTTCGAAGTGAAAGTAGTCACTCCCCGGCATCGATTGTGGCCGCGATGGCATCGGCGTTGGTGCTAGTCGTGCTATCAACTCATTACTTTGTGAAAATGGTAAAATTTTTGGTTTTTCCTCTTCTTCCTCAACTTCTTCGAAGCCCAAATGCTCCTTGTTATCCACATTGTAATACTTCTCTAGTGTGCCCTTCTTGTTGTATATTCGACACAATACCCAATCATCAAGCTGCAAAAAGTTCGCTAAATGAGTACAAATAAGAAAATTTTGATTATAATAATAAAATTTTAGATTCGAAACTATAAAATTTAAATTCTAGTCCTAAAGTGCTTACCCTCAAGTTATTGCTCTTGCCAGCAGACCGGTCCACATTAGCGAGTCGATATTCGTGCATTATCCAATTGGTTTTGATTCCTCTAGGTGCTTTTCCTGCATAGAACACTAACGCCTTTTTTATCCCTAAAGTCTTGGGCTTTCCCACTGGCTTATCAGCTCCGGTTGCCTTCCAGTAACCGGTTCCGGCCGCTCTGTTCGGCCGTGAACCGTTCGGATATTTTCTATCTCTTGGTGAGAAAAAGTACCATTCCTTTTCGCCGTGCAAAGCCTTCTCTGCATTTATCAAATACAATTTGTTTAGGAAAGAATAATTAACCTAAATAATAGCCGAATGATATATAATATATGTATAATCTATAAATAATATGTGTATAATTATGAATAGTTAATAAAATTTATGCATACCAGTTCGAAAAAAAAAAATAGTGAATCTACCATGAAATTGAATCTACCATAATATAATTCAGTAAAAACTGAATTTTCCTTTAAAATATTTAAAATTGCAGAACAAATTTTGAAAGAAAACTATTTTATTCACAAATCACAACCACTAGAAATTCTTCAAGAGAGATAATCGGTTACCAAAAAAACATAATAAATTATACAGAAGGTCACTCAACTTACAATATAATAATTGCAGTAAAAAACATCAAACTAATTTTTCTAACCACAAAATCACTCTCAACTTTCACCTTAAATTTGACCCACTTCCTAAAAAGCTCATTAATCTGTTCTATTTTTTTATACCTAAAATTTGAAAGAAGGAGAGAAACGAGAGGACAAAATTACCAGGTAATTGCCAAGGATCAAACTTGTAAAGATCAATTTCAGCTATAATTGAAACAGAGATAGGCTGTCCTGCGCATTTACGGCAGAGATAGTGTTGAACTAATTCGTCATCCGTTGGATGGAATCTAAATCCCGCTGGTAATTCCAATTGCTGCTGATTTCTGAGTACGCCTTTGATCATTTCCTTCAAATCTCACTCTTCTAATTTCCTTTTAACTCCGATTTCCCTTTCCTTTTTTCTCTTAAATTTCTGCTTCTCTGCTTTTTGAGAACTGCTGTATATGGCTTGTTTGTTTTAGTTGCTTTGACCGTAGAGTATTTTGTGGGTTTTGTGGGTGTGAGTGTATATATAGGTAAAAAAGAGGGGACCAAATTGCACGTGGTGGATTGAAACTGGTCGTATGTGTAATAATAAAACTGAAACGTGCTGTAGAGTGGGACATATTCATGTCGACAGATATTTTTTATTTGTTTCTTATTTTATAAGTAAAAATATATTTTAAAATATCTAAGCCGTTTCATAAGTTAATTTTAATGTTCGTTAGAATTAAAGAAACAAGTCTATGTATAAGTTATATTTTATTCTGCAGTAATTCTTATACTAATAACATATTTACTATGAGAATACTTTCGTCTACGGTTTGTAAAGAAATAAATCATGCATACGTCAGTGAGTTTTAAATATCGTATGGTTAAAAAAATAACTACTTAGTATTTAACGATAAAAATACTTAGACATTTTATATTTCAAATTAATTATTGTGATTAAACGAGAGAGTTTATCGGAAACAGTCTCTCTACCTTTTGAAGGTAGGGGTAAAGTTTGTGTTTACACTACCTTCCTCATATTCCATTTGTGGAATACGCTAGTTTTGTTGGTGGTGGTGGTGATGGTGGTTAAATGAGCTTCGAACATCGAATGATTCTTTAAAGAAATTGTTAGAAT
This sequence comes from Nicotiana tomentosiformis, assembly GCF_000390325.3. Classification (NCBI taxonomy): domain Eukaryota; kingdom Viridiplantae; phylum Streptophyta; class Magnoliopsida; order Solanales; family Solanaceae; genus Nicotiana; species Nicotiana tomentosiformis. The sequence goes on along the minus strand of NC_090815.1, from coordinate 15,204,139 downwards.
ATGTTAATACTTTGACTTTCGTAGAAATATACTGGGTTTGTTGTTATTGGTTAAACGAGAAAAACTTTTGGAATATGTAAATACTTTGACTTTTTATATTTCAAATTAAGCTCCCGTTTAGCCATATATTTTTATTTTAAAAAAAAATAAAAACATTATTTGGTTATAAAAAGTGACCAATTTTGGGCCGTTTATGAAGATGAATAGTTTCAAAAAGTGGTCTATACTAGTTTTTCAAATTTTTGAAGTTTTTTACTCATAAAATTTTAAAAAAAACTAAGTGAAATACATGTACAAATATAATTTTAACTTTTAAATGATGTTTTGCATCGCAAATTTCTTTTCTTCTTTAAATTTTAATCAAATCTATATCCAAACATTAATTAAATATCTCGGTTATTTTTGTGACGAAAAATCAAATACTAACCTTTCAGTGTTACTCTACACAATTATTAAAGTCGTAGGGAGTGGGGATAAGAAGTACTTTTCAGAAAGTTGCTTGGTGAGCAAGAGTCGTCTAGTGGGGGTGTGGGGTTTTGGGTTATAGGCTGACCGCAGCCATAGACCAAGAAGAAAGAGCGCTGTCCAATAATAAGATGTAACGTGGAACATTGTCCCCCACGTGACACTATGTTTTTGTCACTGCTCTCGTCACCCTCTATGGACGGATTCTCTCCCTTTCAAGTATTTATGGTAATATATATAACAACAACAACGATCCAGTAAAATCTCACTAGTGGGGTATGACAAAGTTAATATGTACGCAGATTTTACTCCTATCCCGAGAGAGTAGAGATGCTATTTTTGAAAGACCTCCAGCTCAAGAAAACGAAAAGAGACAATATTAGTATCACCAATCGAAACCATAGGAATAATAACATCATGAAAATGAGGAAGTAGATGCAAAGCAAACGCGATAGACAATACATAGACCCGGTACTATGGTAAACAAAAGAGTAGTAAGACACAACATAGCCACTAGCTGACATCGACAAAACCCTATCAGACTAGCCTCACAAATGTACGAATTAAGAGAGACTCAACTACCTCCTAACCTACAACCCTAATACTCGACCTCCACAAACTTCCTATCAAAAGCCATGTCCTCAGAAATCTGTAGCCTCGCCATGTCATGCCTTATCACCTCTCCCCAATACTGGCCGTTCTCTACCTCTTCTCGTGCCCTCCAAAGCCATCCGCTCAAACCTCCTTACCGGAGTATCTGGGCTTCTCCTTTGTACGTGTCCGAAACATCTAAGTCTCGCTTCCCGCATCTTGTCATCAATGGGAGCAGCACCCACCTTCTCCCGAATATCTTCATTCATAATCTTATCCATCCTAGTGTGTCCGCACATCCATCTCAACATCCTCATTTCTGCTACTTTCATCTTCTGGATATGTGAGCTCTTAACAGGCCAACACTCAACCCCATATATCATGGTCGATCTAACCACCGCTTTGTAAAACTTACCTTTGAGTATCAATGACACTCTCTTATCACACAAGACTCCGCATGCTAACCTCCACTTCATCCACCCCACTCCAATACGGTGTGTGACATCCTCGATCATGTGTTTACACAAATCATGGTAGTTATATATTTATACTAAATCAATAAATACATATCATGTGTTTGCACAAAAAATTCTACCACTTAATTATCGTTAATTAGTATGCATTATTATTTTATTAAATTACTTAACTATTGTAAGTTAATACGATTTATTGTAAGCATCTAGTATGAATAAGTATTTATCGTGTTCAGATGTGCTTTGGATCCGGTTAAAAGGAGTATTTTATCAAAAAAATTATATGCTTGAACTTGAATTCTTTTTTTACAGATGAAGGGATCTTACCCAGTGTTTTAAAAGGTGTGGGTGTAAGGCGAAACGTTTTACATATGCCTCAACAAGGCGTAAGCTCCGGGCGTACGCCCCATATGTATTTAATTTTTAATATTTTATAAAATAATATAATTACAGTAAAAATTTATAAACTGGTAAAATTTCATAAAAAATGAATAAAACTATAAATATGTGAAATATATATATACTTCATCCCCACAAAAAACTAGTCATAACAATCTATTATACGTTACTTAGAAGCACGAGTAACTTGAGTCGAAGAGAATAAAATTTTCTACATGGAGGAACAAAAAGAATAACTAACCTGTAATTTGAACTTTGAACTTGCTTCTATGAAGGAGAATGTAGTTCTCTTTGTATTTGTAAAAAAAATTGAATATTCGTTGCTTTTAAGAGATATCAGCAGACTAACGGACAAGATAAAAAATTGGAAAAGACCATAAATTAGGGCTTCAATCAATAAAAAGGTCTTAACTTTTAAATTTAATATATTTTAGTTCCTTTTTAAAGCTTTTGAGTAATTACCAAGCTGACTTTTGAGAATTTGGGTATTATATGAAATACTTATTCAACAAATTTTATTTTAATTTGAAAAAGTCTTTGGGGCTTATGCCTCACTAAAAAACGCGCTTCAAACGCCCCGAATTGTTGGTCGTACGCCTCTTGAGACTTTCGCCCACATCATCCCCTCATGGCATTTTTGGTATTTCTCACCCTACGAATCACCCCAAAAACGCCTTTTAAAACACTGATCCTACCCACAAGGACTGATGAAGCTTTGCAGTATCATATTCATTTTAACCAGATACTTATAACGTAAAATATAATTTATATATAAAAATTTAATAAAATTTATAATAAATTATAAATATAGATGCATAACTTTAAAATATAATAAATTTAAAATTTATTGCCTTACAGATTGAACATAAACCTTAAATTCTGAATCAGTCTATTCTCTCGCGTCAATAGTCGGCTGTTAAAGGTGAAAAATTCTCTCGTGTCAATAGTCGGCTGTTAAAGGTGAAAAAAGAGAAAGAAAAAGGTCGGCTGTTAAAACAAAAGTAATATAATAATACTGTAATAAAGAAAAAGCAGGATTCAACGGCAGCTGGAGTATACTGGTAGAGTAACGACAAACGAGACTCACTCGTGTGTTGCGCCCACCATCAATACAGTGAAAAGGATATTCTTAGGATAATTAATTAACTTTGCTCGTTCATGGCTCAGAATCTTAACTAGTTTCTTTTTACTCAAAACTTTTACTCATTTCTAATATTTTATGCGGACACACATTTAGAATTTAAACTAATATTTAATTTTTAATATTTTTAGTATTAAACTATTATATTTTTAAAGTTATGAGTTCATATATATTATTTGTTATCATTTTAATCTAATTTTACATATAAATTAATGCTCCGCGTTAAAAGTTACGAGTTCAATTGAACCTGATACTATTGTATTGGATCCCCCCTTGTTTCATGCGTCCGAGCTCTTCTTATTTCTTATTCTAATGCATGTACTATCTCCTTAATAACTATTATATTTTTAAAGTTACGAGTTCATATGTATTATTTGTTGTAATTTTAATTTAGTTTTACATATAAATTCATACTCTGCGTTGAAAGTTATGAGTTCAATTGAACTCGATACTATTGTATTGGATCCTCCCTTGTTCCATGCGTCTGAACTCTTCTTATTTTCTTACTCTAATGCATGTACTATCTCCTTAATATGCCATGATTTCTCACGTATTCGAATCACGTATGATCTGTTGTAATCTTTACCTCCAATTCATGTGTTTAAACAGTGAATACATAGTTTAAGAAAGAAAAAAATTCAAAATATATAGTCTAATTAAAATACAGTGACATTTTTGTATATAAAAATTACATCATTAAGAGCAAAATGGTAAGAATAAATAGATTAATTAAAGAGAATAGGTGCCACATGAAATGAAGCAAAATCTGTAATAACAATTGTTGTATATATACAGCTCCTGCAAAATGTGAGTACAAGCCAATACCTCCAAAGCACAAATATTGACATCTCTAGATAAAACTAAAGCCAGTCACCAAATATACCCTACCCATAAAAAAGCAAATTCAACAACCAGTAAAATAAAATGAACTTGGTCATTATTATATCTGTCTGAAAAGGACAAACGAGACCACTCGTGCGCTGCCCACCTCAATACAGTCAAAGGATATTAGAAGAATATTAAACTAGTTTGCTCATGGGTCAAAACTTTAACTAGTTTCATTCTACTATCTTCTTATTACACCATGACTTACGTAAAACTCGAGTACTAAGAGTTCGTTGGGTTTAAAGAAGTTATACAAAAATTAATTATATTGGAATTAATTATATTGAGATTAATTATGTTGAGATTAGTTAAGTATTAGGAGTATTATTTTTATTGATTGTTTGGTATGTTGTATTAATTCTAGTATTGTTAATTTTATCGTTTTATCTTAGGATAACTTATTATGGGATTACTATTCCAGCATCTTACAGGTATAGTTATCCCGGTACTATTTTTAATTATGAGATAGTTTATCCTGGGATTAGTAACTAAATCAAGAGATAAGATGGTAATAAATTTTTAATCCATAATTATTTCTACTTATCCATCATACCTAACGACCCTTAAGTGTGATCTGTTTTTATTTTTGTTCTTTTTTTTACTTTCTCCCTATTCTTTTTTTGGTAATTACAAAATATTATTTATCAATTGCAAAATATGTACAAGCTATAGCCAACTAAACTTGGATATAGTCCCAAGTAGTAGCAGATATTCAAACTACAACTCCTTATCAACTATACACCCAAGACATTATAAGGATAAAAATTTGAAATTCTTAGCCCAAGACTAGTTAATTTTGGCTTCAAACTTCCTCTAAACACTGCTTCTTGAATTATCAAAAGTACGAGTATTTCAGGACATCTCTGTTTAGCTTGGAAAACTCTCAAATTTCGTTCTTGCCAGATAGTAAATATAGCTTGAAAAACTCTCAATATAGAAGCGTCGGACCACAAGGGTCTATTGTAGCGGCGAAGCCACATGCACCCACGGGGTGTCAACCGACACCCTTTCGTTAGAAAATTACACTGTTTAGCTCGGTAATTTTTTTTAAAATATGTATATATACTATACAATGACACCCCTTGACTTCTTGGTGAATTTATTTCTTATATTTTGACTCCCCTTAATGAAAATCCTGACTCCGCCACTGGTCTATTGTACGCAACTTTACTCTGTATTTTTGGAAGAAGCTATTTTCATGGCTTGAAGCCGTGACCTTCAGGTCACACGACAACAACTTTACCACTTACTCTGAGAGAACACACAAGGGAAAAATAGATGATTAACAGTTTCAAGACAGACTCCACAAATATTCGTATTTATGTCAAGTTATTTGAATAGGTATAAAGTTTAAAAAAAAAATTGATACTAGTGATTTTAGAAATGCTACGACATTTCGTTGGCTATACATTCATGTCACTAATGAAAAAAATAAAAAATTTAAACTTGAAATTATTTCTCATTATAAAAATATATAATATTTTTTAAAATATATTAAAAATGAAAAAAAATATTAGTACCTAAAATGGAACAGATGAAGTACCATGAGAATTGATTTTCTGATTTTCTCTAGATAAAACAAACCCAGAAAAAGCAAATTTAACAACCAATAAAATTAAATGAAATTGGTCAAATCTAAAAAAGGACAAGCAGGTGCTAAAACCTGGCAAAGGACAATGAATTCAAAAGGCTAATAACCCTTTGACTAGAAATTAAAGCACTTTAGGCCACCAAGCAAGAAATTTAAAATAAAATAAAAAAACTAAAAACTGCTGAATTTTTCCATTTTCATAAGACAGCTCAGATGATGTGAAGTGTTGACCACATTATTACGTGCTCCATGAGATTATGTTTGTGGACCCCACCCCTCGAAGCTTCTTATTGCTAAAATGGTTTGGGTAATATGTTTATAAAAAAATAAATAAAAAAAGATATTTCGAGTTCTAAATCTGGTATCATAACGAGGGAAAACAAAAATAAATCAGAAATACCTGATTTACAATTGGTAAATAAAAATAACACTATTTCAAAAGTAATCGAATTTAGTTATTTTGTTTATGTAAAGATAAAATCTGAATAAAAACATGCTTGATAATCCGGAAAAATTTCAGCATAATATGATGAAATTCGAATTTTTTTACATATGAAATTCTAGCATAATCAGGGGCGGACCTAGCGTATACTCTGCGGGTTCAATTGAACCCATAACTTTTGATGCGGAGTAAAAATTTATATGTAAAAATTTATTAAAATTGCAAAAATTAGTTGAGATGAACCCATAACTTTAAAATATAATGGGTTCAATGCTAAAAAAATTTAAAAGTTGAACCTACAGGATTTAAATCCTGGATCCGCCTCTGAGCATAATGTGCTGGAATTTCATAATATGTTGGAATTCCTATATAATCTGTTGAAAGTTTATACGCATAAGCTCCATAATCCAGCATATTATGCTGAAACTTTCCATGTGATAGAGTTCCAACATAATATGCTGAAAGTTTATACGCAGGAGCTCCATACTCTCGCATATTACGCTGGAACTTTCCGTGTTTCAATAAAATAGTAGTTATTTTTTAATGACTTTACAAACGCGGACTATTTTTCAATTAACAGTCCAAAAACTTACTAAACGGTACTATTTTCACCATAATGAGTCCTACATGGCTGCCTGAATTAATTGAGCTAGTTGATTTCGATTACCAAATAATTAAAAAAATACACACAGAAACGGTAATTTGACATTCGACTTCGTCCACATAAAAGCTTATAGAAGCAGAAACCTTAAAAGTGCAAGGGACCATCATAAGATTAGACAATTCCACAGTATGAACTTTAGAATAATGGAGAAAAAATATGGTGAAGGAATAGATGAGGACTCAGTGATTTAATGGTTAAATTTCCTTTTGATCTTCAAAAGGAATAGTAGTTTAGTAAATAAAATTACGTCATGCAAAAATTAATTCTCTTGTTTTTCTTCTCTGTAGCTTTTTACCCAAAAGCAGAAAACTACTTCAACAGGAATCATAATTTTGGGTTAAAAGATATTGTTTTCAATATTCCAAAGCTTGGCGAAAGATCTATGAGTTGATCTTATAAAAGAAATCGGTATTCAACTTGGTTCATATAGAATCCTAACTATACAAGCAGAAACCTTTAAAGATTTGCTAATTCCAAGCAATATCGTTTGTGCTCGACTTTCAGCTTCAATTCACTAATAAGGAAAGCCCAATATCCATTTCTAAATAGTCGAACTGTGTTGAAATACAGATATGTCTACACGTAAAGGTGCCAATCGATCGAGTGTGTGGGGGTATTTGAGCAGTTCATTTTTAAGAGCTACAACAAAATCAAGGTGGTAGTGATTGCGCAACACGTTAAATGCAGTAAGCTTGCATGTCCCAGCCAAGTGAACAATCCGTTGCAGCAACTGATGAGCAAGAATTGGATACTAATAACACAGTTCTGTATCTGGAACTAGAGAGCAGGGATACTCAAGGATCCAACATTAAGCAATCTTGGAAGTATCTGCACCGCACACCATAATAATTGTAAAAGCTACAGTTCCATTGGCGTTGCATTGCAAAAATAAATGCGAGGATGGCTAAAGAGAAAACTAGAACTTCCTATATTCCATATTGGGGGAATTCACTTAGCTCATTTTCCCTTTTTTACTTTCTTGGCGATATTTAGATATAGTATTTTGTATATCAGACTAGTGTAATTCCCACAGTATGGTATTTGGAAGTTCGAGTTCCCCATCTTGTTTTTCTCTTGCTATACAAAAACTAACCTCTCCAACTCGAGCATTAATTTTCAAAGGTACAAGATCGTCAGCTCGTGTCACCCCAATATTTACAATTGCAGTCGCAGCGCCTGCCTCGTGCGCAGCTCTGTGCAAAGCAATTTAATGGATTATTCTCCTGGTGTTGATATAAGTTACCCAAAACAGGGGGAAGTGAAAAAAAAACACCAACAGAAAGATGGATGTCATGATGCTGAAAATCAAACAGTTTTATGCTAAGAGAGAAAAGATGTTAAGTTTCCTAAACCATCAGAAATCCTTTTGAAAAGGACAAAAGAAAATAAACCAGAAAGGTCCACTCTCACAAATGGGACCCTCAGGTTACGCACCGCAATCCCAGTCGAAAACTTATGCTTGCTCTGGGACCAATTCATGAATTACGCACTTAGACAAGAACCAAATGAGCAAACAAGGTAAAACTTTTCAAGTACACCAGAGCTTTCTTTAAAAGAATGTAAGAATGAACCAATGCATTTCTTATGGGACCAATTCATGAATGACGCACTTAGACAAGAACCAATGAGCAAACAAGGTAAAACTTTCCAAGTAGACTAGAGCTTCTTTTAAAAGAATGGAAGAATGAACCAATGCATTTCTTACTTGATAAGCCGGAAAGCAGACATGGTCATCATAGATGAACCAAGTACAAGGAAGGCATCACATCCCTTTGCAGCTTCCATGGCAGCATCAGCTCTAGCTTTAGGGACATTATCCCCAAAGAAGACAACCTGCAATTATACCAGATCAATGACAATACCAATATACTACTACCGGTACAGCCATAAATTTAGTGGAAAATTAATTAATCAAATAACCATTTATAAAATTGCTAGGCAAAGGTGGATTGGTGTTTTTCTTCCTTTTCTTAATGCACTTTTAGAAGTTAACTATTCCATTGACTAGATATCGTAATAAGTAGCAGAAACTTTAAACAAACTATTAAAAATAACAAGGAACTTTTAGCATTCTGGTATCCTAAAGCGCAATTGAGTTTGAAGTTTCCTAGGTGTGAACTGCAAGATCAAACCTACCTTCTAACATGCAGAGCTATAATCAGCATGGAGCAAGAATTGATATATGTTATAAGCCGGACTAACACTGGTACTACTTAACATCAATTATTTTGTGATAGTTCAAGATAACCTCTTGAAGTAGCTTCAGGGATTATTCATGTATGCTTTACAGTATCTTGAAGTTGTAGTATATATGTTTATATTAACCAATAGGAACCGTGACATAAAACAGGGGAATCGTATTATCTAACATTCATCTTATGCATCTGCATTGACATATATAATCTGGTCAGACCTGAAAACAATGATAATTTGCTTCTGCTCTCTCATACATTTGTATTTGTCTCTCCTTCACGGGCCTCTGATTTATTGTCAACCAAATAATCTCTCTATTTATATTTCTGATCCCTGCCATTCTGCTCATATTTTTAACATACAGTGGGAAGATACCATCGAATTATATCCTTAAAGATGGCGCCTTGAAACTGGCTGAACCATAAAGTTGGTAGGGAAGTTTTTACATAGTAGACTGTCAATGCAAGAGATTAACCTTTTAAATGTTGCTATAATATTTAGTTATATTATGAGCAAGTTGTAATATGGAGAGGATGTTCAGAGGTCGCCGAGGAAGGGGCAATGGTATATCAATTCCATAAGCAGTTGCTTAAATGCACATTGGGCTTCTGTCCAAACAATACCTCTCTCCAGTTATATTGAGCTGCTTCTGGGACTTCCATCTCACTTATGGAGAAATGAAGTACATTCACTGATGTTCAGCAACTGAAGCACCGTAGATGATGTATAAAGTGACAACTAAAGTTTTTCAAAAATCAACTTTTGGCAGTTGTGGGGATATCTCCTTTCTATACATATGAGTTTCATTTTAAATCAGCAGACTAATTACTTGACTTTTTCCTATTGAGATTTTTCCAATGTAAGAATGGGAAAACCATTATTATTTGAACTTCTTTCCTATGGTATTGTGTGTATAATTATTGGCACTTCTTAGAATTTTGAAATCTCTACCTATAGGCTGTTCTTGTTCTCCATGGTGCAAGGCTCGTTGTTCAATTCCAGAATATTCTTCTAACATATTCGTAATAACAAGGGAGGTTTTCATCTTATGCAATTTGCTGAAATGCTACATTCGCCTAATCAGTGTCGTATTTAGCAATAGGTTCATAAGTTCAACAAAACTCAGTGCTTCAGAACTCGTTCTATCAACATAGAACCTACATCTAAATTCTGGATTCACACTTAATTGGTTTTAGTTATATGTTTAACCTTTTTTAGTAGGAGGGTGATCACAACTTGTAGACAGTGAGGGTATACCTAGTTTAAGCTCCAGTAGAAAAAAAAACATAAAGAAAGAGAAAAGAGAGGCTGCTCCAAGTTCATACAGACTAGTGCGTCTCATATGTAGAAAAAACACTTACGTCAGGTTTGAGAACTCCTTGGCACCTCTCACAATCAGGAATGTAGAAATCCTCCTCCCAGAATTTCTCATCGATCTCAATATCCCCATCAGGCCTTTGCTTCATACCAAAGCTCTCGTCTGATCGGCTGTCATAATCCAAACTTTCGATAGCTGCTGCCCACTGCAGTACTATAACTTCTCCAATTCAGTTTATGCCAACGGACCAAAACAGTGAATAGATTATGCCCAATCAATTGAAGTATGAACAACACATATAGAAACACCTAAGAAAGCTTAGAAAACGAGCACTAAATAAGGTCTAGATTCACCAACGTGCCTTGACACATGAAACAATTAGTGGAAAAGTCATTGTGACAATGAAATCAATAACATTCTACACGCCAAAATTTGGCGGCCAAAGTATCCATCATTTTCTTTTTGCCGGGCAAGTATAAGCGGTGTTATTACAAGCCATCCCTTTGTCACTTAAAGCGAGGAAGATATGCGAAGTAAGAGGATATTGCTTCGTGGATGAGCACTTCAAACAATGACGGACAAAGTGCTCTCAACGAGAAGTGAGCAGCATTTCAAATTTCAACTTTGGGATTTGGATTTATATATTAGTTATGTTAATTTCCATATGATCACTACATTGCTAAATTCATATATGTTTGGTTCGGTAAACCATGCACTTCACTTCAAAGAGGCGCACGCTTCACTTCACACTTTTCGCTTCAAGCCCCATGGACCTTGTCTTTTTTTTGTGTGTGCTTTTTGCTTTTAACAACACCAAGTATATGAAAAGCATATCGATGTCTACAGGACTTATAGGACCTGTGCCTATTAGCATAAGTGCCCCGTGGAACAGTGCTGAAACCAATTTCGCTCTCATCTTTCATCAAGTCAAATTCACATAACTCAAATCAATAGTTAGCAAGTGATTTCAATATCGTGTATGGGCTTATATGAGCATTAGTAGATTAATAGGATAATTGAACAAAGATAACCTTAGGATTTTGAGCCTTCACTTGATCTTGAAACAGTTCTCGAGGTAGAGTAAAACCACAATTTGTACAGGCAACAATGTAGACGGTCCCATGCAATTCAAGTGGATTGCTGCCAGCCCGATGATGCAGCCTGAGAGGAAATGTAATAAGTTAGTGTTAAAAGGCTCATAAAATCAAAGATAAACGAAAAGATGAGCCAACCACCTGTCCACATTCTGTGTAATCATAAAACTTATATGGCCTGCTTTCTCAAGAGATGATAGAGCTATATGACCTGTACTAGGTTGAGCTGCAGTGAAACGTCTCCAGCCAGCATAACTCCGTGTCCAATAACGCCTTCGAGCCTTGCTTGATCGGAGAAACTCCTGCAATAGGAAACAATGAAAAATTTAATCAGAAAATATGAAATGTCTGCAGTGTAGATAAACAAGTGCAATGTGAGAAAATGTTACTTGAAGGAAGACCAAATAGAAGCTAACACTGCAAATGTAAGAGGAAACTGACAACTTTTCTCGCACCCAAGGATATGGCTTAGCAGCAAATAAATTGGGATAAAATCATGGAAGACCAAGGCTCAAATCTCAGAGTTACCCGGTACATGTGTTGGTGGGAAGTAGCACCTACCGGGTGGAATAGCTAAGAGAGCGCGTGCTGACCCAGACTGATTTTTTTTTATTTTTAAAAAAGCTGAAAACTTTTTCTAAATCCTGTCAGGAAGATGAAGAATTAAGCTTTTGAAAATCCTGTGAAGAACAGGAGGATTAAAGAAAAACTGATTTCGGAGTGATAACTGGCATATAATATGCGATGAAGCATCTTTTGACTGCACCGATTAAGTAGATGCTGACACAAGAAAGTTATAAACTACAAAAGAGTGTAAAATTTTAACTTCAGAAAATCCAGGGACAAAAAGGACAGTATGTAAAGTCGCATTTCAGTTCATGTACTATCTACTTAATTTTCTTTTGAGGCTATTGTTTTTACCAAGTCTATGATTGCACACACTGACACTCACATCTTTAGGCAAATTATGCATGCATGGATTAACTTAAGGAACAAGGAAATACATAAACTGCATGAATAAATAAGAAAAAGGAGAAGAAACAGCATTTGACAAGTCGAGGAAGGATGCTAAAAAATGTAGAGTCATTATGGCAGTGAAGAAGAATGATCAGATTTAAGGAAGGAGATGAGATCAAACTACTGTTCGGTGGTTCCTAGAATGGCTGTTTAAACAAATAGAAGAAGCCATGCTAGTTCAATAACAGATTGAGAAATTTGTGAGAGGCATCAAATAAACAGGGTAATGAGATGGGGAAGGAAATCTATCGAAAAAATCATCAGAAACTGGAAGAAGATCATGAACTGTAGAAGCTTGAAAATTCAACATATTACTTAGCCAGATAAAAAAAAATTAAACAGTTTGAAGGATGGTTGCTCCAAATTTTTTATTCTTTGGGCATAAGTTGGATTTATTTTTTATCCTTTTCGGTTTCACAAGAACAACAACAACAACAACAACAACAACAACAATAAAAAACCCAGTGAAATCCCACAAGTGGGGTTTGGGGAGGGTAAAGTTTATGCAGACCTTACCCCTACCTTATGACGATAGAGAGACTATTTCTGGAAGACCCTCGGCTCAAGAGAAGTGATTTCGGTTTCACGAGAAAAAAGATGAAATGCATAGAATTACAATAAGATAGGTTGAAAGGGAGGAGCGCTGCTACATGAATATTATGCTAAAGTCATGTTCAATAAAAAATATTACAATATAGGAGTGAATATTGGGGATCCAAAGGCCTCTAATGAAGTATATGTAAGGTTAGATGATCTGTTTTTTGTAGGAAAAAATATCTCATTACCAAGTAGATTGCCAGTTCCCTTCCAGTTCAATTAATGCAATTCTTTAATTGAAAACTTCTTGTCCTCTAGCAACTCCTTATAACTCTAGTAGACAAATCTCTTTTGCAAGAAAAAGTATATGCATACATGTTTAGAGAAGACCAAAACCTAAATTCATGTAGGATTTGTTGTGGAGAAGATATATATATATATAGAACTAAACACAGTAGAATTTATTGCCTGATCATGCTAAATTATTTTCAAGCTTTTCGAGCAAACATATTATATGCACAGCTTCTCTTTTGCAACTGCAGCCGCTTTTTTTCTACCTTCAGGATCAGACTGTTGCATTTTTTCCCTCTGTAAGTTATGGGAGAAATGGTATTTATGACGCCAAAAATAACACTTTAATGAAACCAAGAATCACAGCACATGCCTTTAGATCACCTGATGGGTAATTGGTTTGAAACCAGTACTATATGCTCCATTTGGGCTGCCAAGAAAAGAGGGAAAAGCATTACCAGTTGCTAAATTATAAGTATTACTTAACTAACCATACAAATAAGTTCGAGCCCCAATATAAAATCTCGAAGCAGCACAAAGCTGTAATACCAAAATTCCCCACTCCATCTTTAACCTCAATCAAGACGTACCACCCTATAAAAACAGGCCAAGAGTGCAGACAAAACAGAATAAATAAATTTATGTTTCACAATACTTTAATGCATTGTTTCGAACAGGATATCTAGCCTGCACTTTCAGAATTAATCCTTACTTCATGCAATTTAGCTAAATGCTCAACACCGGAAAAATTGGCTTTTTAATATTCATATCAATCTGGATGTGTCTTTTGTTCTTCTCTTTAATGAAGCACCAGAGGAGTCGTTCAGATATGATGATAACCAAGACAGTAAAACATTTTATGAAATCACTCAAAGCAATCAGAGCCTCAAAAGCCAAGCCGGAGATCATAATGACAAAGAAAATCAATTTAAAGTATTACTGCACCAAATAGCATACAAACTAAAGATCGAAAACTTTCTTCTCTTTAGAGCAAAATGTGACTCCTTTTAAAGAGATGTAACTCAGATAGCATAAGAGTAAAGCATTGACAACTTTATTTTCTTTTCAGTAAATGTGTTCCCTTTTTAAAAAAATGTAACTCAGATGACCAACTTCAGAGAATGATCAAACTTTCAAGCACATTGCGCCTGCTCATCTAATTATTGACTAACCTCCTGTAATCCGGAATTCCACTCTCTGTGCTCATGCCAGCTCCCGTCAATACAACAAGCTTGGTACTACAAAAACAATGGAATAAAACTCGCCAGCAATTGATTTGGTGTAATAGATGTTATCTTTTGCAGTAGAAAACACATCAGAAAGAAAGTATTTTAAAACTCATGTGCAGCTAAAGGGACACCCAAGTTGACCTAGGATAATCAAGTATTCTCCAGCACAATAAAAGTAGCTAAACATCCACTTTTTGTACTTATAATCCGTGTCACACCTCCTTTTTTCGAAGATAGGGGTTTTTTACAATTAAAGTGACATTATTCGAAATAAGATTATTTATTTAATTCGAATCGCCACTTGGAATAATTATGATGGTGTCCCAAGTCACCGGTTTATTTTAAAATCCCAAATCGAGGAAATTGACTCTACTTATGGTCCGCGAACACAGAAGACCGGCTAAGGAATTCTGTTAACCCGGGAGAAGGTGTGAGGCACTACCGAGTTCCGTGGTTTTAGTTTTAGCACGGTCGCTTGACAATTAATATTTGGCTTAATTATCTAATATTATTGCGTGTTTATGAACCTTTTATGCATTGCTGCTTTTATACCGCTTTTATTTATTTTGAGCCATTTTCAGTATTTATGGAATTTATTTGAACAAGTCGCGATGTCGCGCACTTGTTGTTTTTGTACATATTGCAAATCACGTCACGTGAAACGTACCCGCGATTTACAACATGTTTATTTTATTACTTCTAAGTTGTAGGTCGAGTCACGCGAACGTGCACTTCGAATTTGGAGTTGCGTATCACGGCTATGCCACGGGAATCATACCCATAGCCATGATAATTTATTTTATTAATCGCGCCTAAAGCAAACTACGATTGTTCATGAATAATTTTCCTAAACTACTTGAGATTTGTTGTGAGGCTAAGAATTTATGAAATCATTAGGGAAGAGATGGTATGAATTGATTATCAACCTTATTGAAGATACGGTATTGGAACTTATCAATTATGTACTAAAGACTTGCTAATTATTTTTATTTTTTAACCATAGAAGACAATTCTTAGTAGGGCAACTTTGAACAATCATACAACAACATCCAATTAACACGAAATCAACCAGCAGAATATCCTTAATTTGACAAATCACAATGGCCTACCTAGATAACATATAGACTTGACCAAACCAAACTAAAACAGAATAGTGCTCACATGATTAATGGAGCTTACCTTAAAATCAAATCAATAAATATCATGCCAACAAACTGAATTTATGAGTATCTATATCAATGTAGTCTAGCAATAAGTGAAATGTGACTCTATTCCAACAAATAAGCAAATCAAGAGTAAGGGATCGTGTAGCTAAACGAGACCAAAATGCTAAAACATGAATATGCTGTGATATTTTTACACCTTTGAACAAATCATCTTAGTGAATATGAACACCAATCAAATAGTAAACACATCAATAAAATCAGCCAAGTGAAACTCAAATATTCTGTAAAGGAAAGGAATGGACCTTTAGAGGCTGAAATATTTTAGATATAAGAACTTCTTGGGATGTCGAGTACAAGAACATCCGGCAACAACGATTTGAACAGAACAAAAAACTAAAACAGGGGCCTTCAAACCGAGCAGAACTAATCGGCACCTCGAAAGCGACCTTGGCTAATCCTCAATTGCTGGAGCTATTTTGGAATTGGTGTTTTTTGTGAGAAAGGGCTGCTTTAATAGCATTTTTCAGGTGATTTATTGTTTTTAAGGAGGGATTTTGGAAGCTGCTTTTAGCTGCTTTTTGTGGGAGTTTAATGGAGTTTTGTAGCTAAAGTTGGTGTTTTCTCGGGTCTGTTGCAGTGGCGGATTTGGTGCGTTTTTGCTGGATTTTCGTTGGGTTTGAGCTCCTGTTTTGGACTGATTTTCACTGGAGTTTGGTGAAGGATTTGAGCTCGTTTTGGGGCTACTTGGTTATGGGATTTGAGCTGGAGTTTTCAGGTTACTCCCATGGCCAGAAATGGACCTTTAGTGGTGGTTTTGAGGGGGTGAAGCTGCTGTCTTTTGAGGGAGATAGAGGTGTTTTCATTTATAATGTGAGTGAGAGTGTGAATTGGAAAGCAAAAATAAAAAGTGTGTGAGCATGTGAGTGACGTGAGTGGAGGGAATATTTTGAGTAAGACAAAGTTCGTTACTAAATTTATATCCATTTGTGCCAAAAAGTGCTTTTTTTTCTTCTTTTTTTTCTTTTAAAAGGATAATAAATAAAAGGAAAATTAATATTCTTACATACTCAATATTTATTTGTTTAGAACCTCTAACTTAGAAAATACACTAAAGTAAATAAGAAATATATTCTTGGAAACTTTTCTTTCTTTTCTACAAAAGTTAAAGCTATTACTCTAAAAATTCGACACTCTCTTCTCTTTTTTTGCGATTTTCTAATTTTCTTAAGTAAAACCTACAAAAAGTGAAACAAAAGCTAAAATCAAGATTAAACTTTAAAACTATTTAAATACTAAAAAAACAGTAAATAATCAATTATGATAAAAAATTAAGTGCTCAAAATCCCCCCCCCCCAAAAAACGAGAAGTACAATTCCTACCTCCTATCAAAGAATTCATACAAACTGTCCACATCTTTCATGCTAGGGGGATCCGAATAAGGAACCTTCTTTTTGTGACTCAAAAAATTCGAAGGGGAATTATCTTTACAATCTGATGAGATCTTTGGAAATGTTATTCTTGCTGTTGTTTGCACAAACTTAACATATCCCTCAAAGGGAATGAACTTTTTTACTCCACTAAACCATTTCCTCATTGGGATATTCAAATGATTAGCTGTAAACAAGAAAACAAATTGTTAGAAAATCAGAGCCAGCTAATCAAGTTAGTACAATATATATTACAAACTTGCTATTCCTGAACAAAGACTTACCTGCCAAATCTAAGCCCAGCAAATCTCTTTTATTCTTTAAGCCCTGCCCATTCAGTTCACACACATTATCACCATAGTTTTATTAGAAAACAGCATCAGCAACAACAACAACAACGCATCCATCCCAACCAAGTTCCGGTCGGTTATATGAATCCTCACTAACCACGTTACTCCATTTAAACTCGTCTCATTCCAATACTAGGCAAATAAAAAGTAATAAAGTTTTATATATTTTCTTTTTGCACCCAAGGATGTAGCTTAGTGGTCAATTAAGTGGGTGGAGAATTATGAAGTCTAGCAGGTTAGTTCTTCTCATCTGTCTAAGCTTTAGTGGACAAAGTTAGCTGGTGTACCCGATGGAATTAGTCGAGGTGCGCCCAAGCTAGAATAACACCGTTATCAAAAAGAAAAAATTGAAGTTCTGTATATTTTCTAAACATATAAATCTCTGGAAGGTTATAACTCTATAAGTATCACCAAACATTAATCATGTTAAAGGCAACCACAATAAAGAATATTTGGTCCTAACATCAGATAAAATTAGCTACTGATATTAACAAACTGTGCTGGAATTTTAGCATCATCAAGGATAATTGGAATTACCGGAAAATAAGATAAAACATAAATTTCACGAAAATGACATAGAGATTTGGGAATGAAGATTATAATAACTTACAGAAATTGAGGGTTCGCAACAAAGTCGAAGAGACATGGACATGGATATGGCCAATTCGAACAATTTGTGTTTGAGATGTGCTCTCAGTCTCAAGTCCCTTTTTTTAGCTCACGTTCGAACATTGAGCGTATTGTCTTCCACGTAGCACAACTCTCCACCGCTCAGAACTGAAATTAAGTGAGGTTTTCAATAGCTTCTTTGCAACATGTTTTGACGGTTGTTTTGTATTGCATCCGATTGTTATTTTGATTGTTAATTAAATTTAATTATATCGTATCGTTAAATATATTGTTACGTAACGACAAAATGTGTCACTTTATATAACGATCGATTTGGTATGGTCACGTCGTTACCTTATTTTTTTTCTCAATCTCACCCTTCATTATTATTAAATAATTTTATTTTATCATTTACCCTACCTTTTTATATACCGTATTATAATTTTTTTTTATAATATTACAAGTTTATTCTTCATATTGCTGGTTGTGATATTATAAAACGACGTCAAATGGCACAATATATCCAAATATTATATTTATCAAACGATACAGTACAATACAATACAATACAATACGATACATTACCAAACGATACGTAACAACCATCTAAACAATGCATTAGTAGTGTACCAAAGGGAGGTACCAAATTAGCTTTTGGATCCATTTGATTTTTTGTGTCTTAATTTAAGTGGGACAAATAAAGAAAGTAGAGAGTTGTGACTTGTGATCTTAATAAATTAAAAGAAGTATACAATGTGTTTAGAAATTAGCATTTGAATATTGTGGTGTTAGATACGACAGGTGAGATGTTAGAATAAAATAATTATTACATATAAAAATTAATATTTTTAACACACTAAAAGGCAACGTAAGACATAAAAATAAAAACAAAATTTTATATTATTTTCCAGAAACCTAATTATATTGATTTGTAGTACTTTTTATGTAATTTTTAAATATATAAATTTTAATTTTAATTTTTAAAAAATTTATAGTACTTTACAATACTTTCTATATACTTTTTACGTAATTTTTACATATATATACTTTTTATATAATTTTTGAAAATAAATTTGTAGTACTTTTTATGGAATTTTTAAATATATAAATTTAATTTAAAAATTAAAAAATTGTAGTAAAATCACATTAAAAATTAGATATATTAACCGCATCCTTCATTCGGTTACACAAATTGAAATGGAGAGTAGTTTTTTAACCTTCTCTTTTTGTTAAAATCTTTTTTAAAAAAAAATCTTCTTTCTGTAAGTACTCCCTCCATTCAATTCATTTGTTCATTATATTAAAAATATATATTTATTTTTACTTATTCATTTTAGCAAATAAAAAAAATACAATCTTTTCTTATGTTATCTTTATTATTAACTATTCATTCCCAAATGATTCCAAAGACTTTTTGAAATGTTATCATATAAGTAAAATATATATTTTATTTATTTTTTCTTAAAGGGAGTGTAAAGTCACAAGTAACAAACATCATAATACTATTATAATAGTGCTGATTAGATCATCGAAGCTCATTTTGTTTCAACAGAATAATAATTCTACCACTCAAACATATTACTTTTTAAAAATATCTTTAAACATAAATTTTGTGATTCGTTAAGCTTAACAAAATAAACAAATCATTAATGTTTTAGATTACTTTTTACATAATTTTTAAATATTTACATATCACTTTAAAAAATTATAAGAATTCAAGCTTAAATTTATCCTTTCTTTTCTATCAAACTTTATAGTTCACCTTTTAATGGAAAGCGTTTTTTCTCCCAAAATAAGATGGCATTAATTCGAATTAATAAGGTATTAAGATGACACCAAAAGAGAATATCCTAATTTTAACTGCTTCTAAAGAATATAAGATGACACTTCCCTTCATTTTCGCCCAATTTATAAGGGAACAATGTCTACCTTAAGCTCAGTAACTCGCTCAATTGCGTACAATGGCTTCTTCCAAAACCTTATTATGACTATGCCCATTACTCCACCACAGATTATAAAGAGAAAGCGAAGTTTAACTGTATCATCACTCTCCATTCCTCACAATAATGAGACGAACAAATCCATGGCAGAAATGGTTCCAATTGTTTCAAACAGGCGAGTGCTTAATTTATCCATTTTGACGGTCTTATTGTGGGACCCTTTCTCAACCTTCTCTGTAGCCATTGGTGGTGAGGTGTTAGAGCTTGAAAGATACACTGATTCTACTGAAGGTTTCACTCTCCTCAGACCTTCTTCTTGGATTAAGGTCCGTCCCCCTTTCTTTGCCCCTATTTTTGAAACTTGCAGTTGTAAATATTACTTCTTCTTATGTCATCTTTGACTATGTGCGTTTTAGTTATTGCATAGTCTAATAGGTAAGATTAGCCTTGTCGGATTTGTTGTAGTCATAACAAAAATGTTATCAAGACCATTGTTGGACAATTCTTATTCTGGGCAGCCTGGTACTCTAGGCATCCCCGCATTCATGCAGGGTCTGGGGAAGGGTCGCACCCCGAGTCTTCCATAGTTCGAACCCGTGACCTATAGTTCACACAGAGACAATTCTTACTCTATCAAGTAGAAACACACACTCACATAGTGAACGGAAAGGAAATAGAAGTACTTTTAGAGTCAGCGGTGGAGCTAGAAATTGAATTAATATAAGGAGATTAAAAAAAATACTAGAATGTCATAGTTGAAATTTGAACTTGTGATCTAAAGCAACTTTTACACCCCTATAATAGAATTTTACCATATGTAGGATGTTACAATAGGTTATATATAACCAATTCTTTATTTTTTATATTTATCCTATTTGTACAGTATAATTTTTCAACAAAGGGATTTAATTGAACCTCCTTTCCTCTTATTAAGCTCCGCCATTAGAGTTATATCATATGAGGAGGTTTTGGAAATTAATTGTGCGATATTGGGTTCTTTAGGTTGATAAGGCTGGGGCAACTGTCCTGTTTCAGGATGCAAACAAGGGATCCAACAATGTAGGCGTTGTGGTTATCCCTGTAAAAATAGCAACCCTTAGCCAATTCGGGACTCCACAATTTGTGGCAGATAAGCTAATTCTGGCTGAAAAGCGCAAGGTCAGAATCCTTTTACTTTTGCAGTTCTTCTCTTTCTGTTTCTCTTTCTGTTTCTGTTTTGTTGCTGTTTTGTAATTCCATTTTACTAACAAGGGATTATTCAAGTAGCTTATATTGGTTTATAACAAAGTACGTGGGTAGAGCTCAAAAAGTAGGAATGTTGATGAGGTCGAAAGTCTAGTGGTTATTGCTCACATATTTTGTCCTGGTAATCTCCATTTCCTTGGCAGTGTCATTTTTTGTGGGCAAACTATTTGTATGTAGTAGAGTAGCTCTCCCTCTACTATATCGCAGTTGTGGGGGGGCCAACGTGTAATCCACTTGTGAATCTAAAGAAGGGTAAAGGAGGAGTCCAATCAGCAAGTGAGATTTTTAGATTTTGGGATTGAAAAGAAAGATGCATAAGTTAAGACTGTAGATCCTAGTGGAAAAGAATAATAAAAATATAAAATTATTTCAAATCACTGGAGAAGTAGAATTTGCAAAAAGATAACATGGGTTGAATGTTGCAATGTGTATTAATTCCCCATCCCTGATTTTTTTAAACTCTTTTTCATGAGTGTTGGACGCACTGACACTTGTCTTGGTGCATGCTGTTCGCGGATGATATAGTCTGATTGATGAGACGCAAGTTGGCGTTAACGAGAGACTGGAGGTATGGAGGCAGACCCTGGAGTCTAAAGGTTTCAAGTTGAGTAGGACCAAGACGGAATATTTGGAATGTAAGTTCAGCGACGTGTTGGGGGAAGCGGATGTGGAAGTGAGGCTTGACTCACAAGTCATCCCTAAGAGAGAGAGTTTCAAGTACCTAGGGTCTATTATCCAGGGAGATGGGGAGATCGACGGGGATGTCACACACCGTATCGGGGTGGGGTGGATGAAATTGAGGTTAGCGTCTGGAGTCCTGTGTGACAAGAATGTGCCACTGAAACTTAAAGGTAAGTTCTACAGAGCGGTGGTTAGACCGACTATGTTGTATGTGGCTGAGTGTTGGCCAGTCAAGATTTTACATACTCAGAAGATGAAAGTAGCAGAAATGAGAATGTTGAGATGGATGTGCGGGCACACTAGGATGGATAAAATTAGGAATAAGGATATTCGGGAGAGGGTGGGCGTGACTCCCGTGAATGACAAGATGCGGGAAGCGGGACGTAGATGGTTCAGGCACATGCGGAGGAGAAACCTAGATGCTCCGGTTAGGAGGTGTGAGCGGTTGGCTCTAGCAGGTACAAGAAGAGGTAGAGGGTGGCCTAAGAAGTATTGGGGCGAGGTGATCAGGCAGGACATGATGCGGTTTCAGATTTCCGAGGACATGACCCTTGATAGGAAGGTGTGGAGGTCGAGCATTAAGGTTATAGGTTAGGGGGTAGTCGAGCGTTTCTCTTCACTGCGCCGGCTAGTCTGATAGTGTTTTGTCCAGGACTGCTAGCGGTTTTTATTGTGTTTCACATTTTTTTTTCTATCTTTCACATTTTGGCCTTTCCATTTATTTGCTGTATTTTACGATACTATTTTTCTGATTTCTGTTGTTGTTACGGATCTATTGTCTCTGAGCCGAGGGTCTCCTGGAAACAGCCTCTCTATCCCTTCAGGTAGGGGTAAGGTCTGCGTCCACTCTACCCTCCCCTGACCCCACTAGTAGGATTCTACTGGGTTGTTGTTGTTGTTGTTTTCCATGAGTGTTGGAAAATTTGGTTGTTGTAAAGGGCAGCGCAGTGCACTAAGCTCCTGCTATGTATGAGATTTGGGGAAGGGCTGGACACATTGAGTCTTATGTACGCAACATTGGGTCTTATATATGCAACCTTACCTTGCATTGTTGCAAGAGGTTGTTTCCGTGGCTTGAACCCGTGCCTCCCGGCTACATGGAGCTTATACACAATTTTAGCTTTTGTGCCCAACAATATTGGCAACTAATAATACTATGTCATCTTACTCTTAGGAGAGTACAAAGGAGGCTGAGGTGATTGCAGTATCAGAAAGAACGGGAGAAGGAGGTCTTCAAGTGTATGAGTTTGAGTACAAGATTGATAGCACCAGAGGAGGGATGAAGAGGATATTGTCTGCTGCATTTGTGGCGTCTGGGAAGCTCTATCTGTTAAATATTGCACACTCTGATGGATTAGAAAGTCCTATCGACCCAGATAGAAGAAATACGTTGGAACAGATTCTTCATTCCTTTGATACTGCTCCGTCGACCTAAATACTCATAAGCTCATTGTTTTTCCCTCACTGGGCATCATTTTTCATGCCTTTTACTGGGATCAAAACCAAAGGTATTTTCCCAGTTTTTTTAATTTGAGTCCTGTGTTGTAATTCTCTGACTTAATAGTGGCATCACAACTTGTCGAAGTGGCATCACAACCTTGTCTCCAAGTCTTAGGTTTTTATTGAGCTAGAAGAGTATTCCAATCAATCAAGTACTCCGCAATCTGAAATATTTGGTGTTATCTACATAACTTCTGTATCCATTCTGTTCTATTCAGGTCCATTTCATTCTAATACTAAATATTTGTCTTTTAAGGCAAAGTAGGGGTTCTTTAAAACCATAAGTTCTCCAAATCTCACACTTATCCCTAATCTATAGATGACCGTCTTTGCCAACCAAATTGATATATACAAGCCAGCACAGATATACATTTGCAATATATGTACACATGAAAATCAGCTTGCAAAAGTCATTGGTATGTGTATTTTATCCAGATATATGCAGTTTTAGAATTACAAAGAACATTTTAACCCATCTCCCCCCTCATTACTGATTCCGTCGTTCCTTTCAGTTATTACTGCATTCAGATTCACTGATACTCTCCTGCTCACTGTTGAAGCAATCTCTCCAAAAAAATGCTTAGTTCTATGTTAAAATTTTTCTAGCAGCCCTTATACAGTTTGTTCCTTGTCATGTTATCGGTTCCGCAGAAACCTTTGTCACTTTTAATCAGCCACTATTGGCTGAGGCTTTACCAAATGGTGTCAACATGATAATGACATCCTGGGATGATGGAAAGTTAGCTAAATGAACTTTTTTTGTAATAGAGATTATTGGGCTTTCTTATGCGTCAGTAAGAACTTCCTATGGTCTCCGGAGGAGGTTGAGCCATCATTCTTAGTTCAGAAAGGAAGTTGGGAATATAGACCTTGGCACTAGTCTTGGATAGTAAGTCTCACATATTTGGTTCATTGGATCAGAGGCCTAGTTGTTGAAAATGTTATCGCATAGTTGGCATCCAAAGGTGTGGCCTAGTGGTCAATGAAATGAGTGCAAACCTACGAAATCAGGGTTCAAATCCCAGCTGAGTAAAAACAAAAAGGTGATTTCTTCCCATTTGCATAAATCTTGGTGAAGGAAATTATCCGGTACCTGTGATGGTGGCAAGTAGCAGGTACTCGATGAAAAGTCGAGTTACACGTAAGTTGGTCCAGGCATTACAGATATCCATCACTGTTGAGCTTGTGCCGAGTAAGAAAGGGATTAAGTCCATTCCCGGAGCTTTATTTCTTAAACTTCTTGTCTTCTCAGGGTGTTTTGTTTCGCTTAATCATATACAGGGTGAAGACATTTAGTTTGAGCTCCAATGTGGTGCAATTGTGGATATGAATATGCATCTGGTTGTAGACGATTTGGCACTAAAGCACTAAAACACATAGAAGCAAATGAATGTTCAACAGTCTTTGGTGAAGTTCTTTTAGCAGCTTTAGTTTATGTCGTTTTACTAATATAATCTGGTGGAAGATGGTATAAGTTAGGGCTATCAAATTTGGCCCAAGCCCAAATGACCGGTCCAACCGCCCCAAGGTTGTGTTTGGTTATTGACCCGCATATTTATTAAACTCAGCTCATCTTGACCCAATCCATCTCAACCCATTTAAAGTTGGGCTAATTTTTAACCTTAATTGATCTATGAGTAACTTTGCAAAAATATCTTAGAAATAATTCTTTTTTGTTTGATATATGACCATAACAAAAGAAAAAAAAATCTTATTTAATAATTATAAAGTTCATAAGAAAATAACACATACAGTCAGACCTCTCTATTACAATATCCCTGTATGACAACCATTCACTATAAAAACCAAGTTTTCCTTAGAACCGATTTTTTAAGATATATTTTACCTCTCTATAACAGTTTTTTTTACCTATAACAGCAACAACCATATCTATAGCAGAACGCTCTTTGTAAAATTATCCCTCTATAACAGCTATATAGAATCTTTAAGATTACTAATAATAATTCTAAAAATATGCACACAATCTTTTCCATTGAACAAAGTTTCTATCTTGCATAAGACATAAGATTTGAAGATCTGCACATGATATATTTTCCATTGGATATCTTTTTGCTGGAAATTTAGACACGAATCTTCGCCAATTCAAGCGTTGTATCAGTAGTAAGAGAATGAAATCTATGAAACAACTATAATTACAAAGTTTTTCTATCAATCTTGAAAGAATTTATTTTCCTAGTAGCTTTAAAATGTGTGCCTTATAGTTTAAATTTTTGTTCGTTTAGTTATGAATTAATTAATGTTGTATTAGCTTTCTTCAATATATACCTGGTGAAATATGCATATCTTCTGAGATTTTAAATTTGAAGAATTTTCTTATCTTTTATATGTAACATTAAAAAAAGAAAAATAATTAATTTTTGGATAAGTTTTATTTATAACGGCCAAAAAATATTTGAACGTCAAATGTTGTTATAGGTGTATAACAGTCATTCGCTATAAAAGCCAAAAGATATCGGAACAAACGATGTTATAGAGAGGTTTGACTGATTAAAGCTTCGTAAGAGTTGGGCGGGTTGGGTTATAACCCAAATTTTAGCCCATCTTGACCCAATCCATCTCAGTCCAAGTACCTTTTGGGTGGGTCATTTGACCCGCCTATTTATTGACTCGGCTCATTTTGACCCGTCCAAAATCGACTCAACTCGCCCATTTGACACCCCTAGTATAGCTTAACCTTCTGCAAAGCATTACTTTAAGGATAAATAGAAGTGCATGCCTTTTCCTTAAAGTGATGGTATTAGCATTGTTATTTCTTTACATGAAATGGGATACAAATGTTTAAGGACATATGGTTGTGAGTGGCGTGGATTTATAAGCAACTGTTAAAAGGTTTTTGTAATAAAAGTTGACTTTATTTCACACTTTTAATTGAATGGAGGGTGACATATTTATATAGTCTTCCCTTAATTTCTCAGCAACTAGGGATACAAATTCCTTCAATAATCATCGAAATATATACTCCACTCGAGCTCCATCAGTGCTTTAACAAAGATTCTCCTAACTGTTTTACAATCTTGATTTGAGATAATTTTCTGATGAATCTTTTAACAATCTAAATGACAATTAATCTCAATGTGTTTGGTTCTTCTGAAATACTGGATTAGAAGCAAGCAACATGAAGAGCAATTGGTTTTAACAACATAATTTGCAGTTCGAGTAGCAATCTTAAGACCAATATTTCAACACAGATTGTGCCATAGCTCTGTATTTGAGAGACCATGCTTTGTAACACAAATACCCCCAACAAAAACACGGTATCTAGAAGTTGATCTCCTCCGACTTAAAACTATATTTGTTTGTTCATAACGTCTTTCCAAAGTCTGCCATTTATTTAGTACTTGGTGAGAGATGATTTGATTTACCACACTGACCAACTATGTAATGTCAGGACTCAGGAACATCGCTGTAAGATTTTATTGGTGAAATTTTATCAGAAAAGGTCGACCAAAAAAATAAAAATAAAAATTAATTCCAACAGTAGGAAGGCAGAGTAAGTGCTCTATAGAGAACTAAATCTATCCTCGTCACACCATATTTGGTGGTCGAGTGGGACAGGATGTAGAAGGTTGACCATTTGGGTGGCGAATCCTCCCCACCGGCCCAACTGACACACGCTACGCCGGCACAATGTAAAGTAAATCCGTTAGAAAGCTCAAATAGCTAATTGTCAACTAACTAGAATGTTCACATTCATTAGTGACCAACCACTGAATATATAAATAACAATCCTGGAGAGAAGCGAATACGATAGTATCAAATCTGAAATGTGGAGTATTCATCAATGAAAGTGAAATGTCCTCCCAGTGAGTGCAATGTTGAACAAGTATAGCACCTACAAGTGTTTAGTCCATCCTTCCCTTCAAGATCTTCTCTGTCACTTCAGTTGGTGTACTGCAACCACACACAGATTGGACCAAATAAGATGGGAGTACCGAAAAAAGATTACTTGCTTCAACTAATATGATATCATGAAATATGCTCCCATTCCACCCCTAAGGACCAAATAACATAAAAGGAAAAAGGAAGGAAAACGAGAGAGATGCATAAAGAGAGCATGTTAAAGTTTAGTACTCTACTTGGAGCTGGGAAATGCGTCACATAAAGAGTTAATGACAACCAAAGTCCTCGATCTTTGGAAAAATAGAAGTGCAATAATAATCCCTTACAGCTCACGCTTTGGGGGAGAACTACAAAAGGTCATAACTATTGCCTCCAACCAACCATCCCTCCGCCAGAGCCCCTTCTCTCCACTATTGCTTAGGCTCCCAGCTCGTCATCTTCCAGAACCCAGTTCTCCCCGTTCCTGAGCCTCAAGTAAGAACCCATATCTCCAACATTTGAAGGGCGATCATTTCATCACTCCCACCCAGCCACCTCCCCATGCCCAATAATGTGTACCATACTTTAGGCTCATCTTTTTCTATTTCTGTTTTTAGGAGGGCATTTTCCCAAATATTACCTAATCCTCTAAACATGGATGATTATCATAGAGTAATTTTGTTTCGTACAGGGACTACGGTAGATATTACTAAGGAGAAATGATTAATAAAATGAGCATATGAAAGCAACTGAATACTTACACAACATAAACATGTCCTCCCCAACCACTTAAACAGTCACGGTCCACTGATGACAAAAGTGCCTGAGAGATGGTCTCAAACAATTCTTCTGGTTCCTGAAATGTTACCATGCAATAAAAAGCCTTAAAGCCAATAAAAATGAGAAATAAATGCATGACAAACACCAGAAGCATTGCAAGGAAGTACCAGATAGAAAAATTCTAAAGCATGTACATGTAATGTTGGATAGGAAGATCTGAACCTCGAGCGAACTTAAATACCTGCTCTAATAATTAACATGTACAAATTTAATCTTATTTATTAGTCAAAAATCATTTCAGTGACAACACACCAAGCTGGTGTCAGAAACTATTTTAAAACATGTGAGTGGCTCAACCACCATACTCTATCTGGCTATCTAATCATCTATACACACACTGTGTTCCTTCCTCTACAATCAAAAGAATATGTGATATGAAAATATCTTAAGAAACATCTTTGCACTACCACGGCTTAATCTCTTGCTCTCTATCCAAATAGACCAAAAAACGCATGGTGGTTTACTTTTTCATGCGGCTTTGTCCTACTAGTCAATTCTCTGTGTTTTCTAACAGGTGATATCTTTGCCGCCTCATCAGCATCATCAAAGTCAGATCAACTAAAAAAGTGCAAGATTCCACAACTGTGTTGTGAGCTGACAACATAAAACGATGTGATTTGTATCCTTATACCACTCATTACATAAAAACACCAATGCAGATCTAATAAAGCTGATTTTTCACCCATAAAGCAGCATCTTCTAGAAAGAGAAACCTGCTGGCAGTTTTACTAAATCAACACACAGAATGGTGACTACAAAGACTCCACGTTTTTTCTCTAAACGTGTCTACCAAATATACTAATCCTCAAATGCCAGCTGAAATAAGCATCGAATAAAAGCAGCACCTCAGCAACTCTAGGATGATTATCTCCATTAGGGAAGAAAAAATTGACATGTAATATATGTCAGTCAATCTAGAGATTATGTAATTATAAAAAAATAAAAGCAAGAGCGGTAACAAACCAGGTCAGGTTTGAACATGGCCTCACAGGCACCATATAGTGATTCAGATGCAGTGCCAGCAACAACAAAATCTTTTGCAAGCTCCCTGCACGACAAGAATAACATCCAAGTAACAATATTGTAAGCATTCAATGCATGGAGACCCCGGCAGAGTACAAAAGTCTCGATAATTTAAAACTTGATGCAGTAGGAAGAAACTCAACATACTTTGCTCCGATAGCATCCATTGTGCAAATAAAAGGTTTGTCATCGTCTCCTAATCCAGCAATTACAGGTTGGCAAAAGTATGGACCAAACCTAGATAAAAGCAAATGGATAATGCAGTTATTACAAGTTGAAGAAGCATCAATCATGGATGACCAGACAAACACCCCCGACTCGAATTTTGATAGGTTTTGTCCAACAAAACATCTATTTGGAGTGAACAATTGTTATCAAGCTTGTTAATTTCAAATTCTTGGCTCGGTGAATTTTTGAGCTAAAATATGAACGAGGAGATGTTCGACAAGGAAGTTCGAGAGCTCGGCTTGATTTTAATTTATCACTTAATATGGGTCATACCCGTAAATTCATTGTGTGGGATGTTTAACATGTCTGCATGAGGATTGCCAAGACATATTGACAAATTCTCGGGTTAGAATTTTATTATAGAATTCAGTTGGAAAAACTAATGGGAAGTAAGAACACATCATCTGATGTGTTTTTTACCGACATTAGAATTTGATCCTTCTTTTCTTCCAGGTACATCCTCCTATCTCGAGTAGCCTTTACATACGATTTAGGAAACATTTTCACGCTAAAGAGTACTTTCTGCTCTCGTCTGATTTGTTGCTAATCATTCTTCAATCTTCCCATATCTTCTCTCTTTTCATTAATCCAATAGATAATAGATCTCAGATCTAATCTATTAAATGGCAAATGATGCCTTACCCCACTCAAGAGCTGAAGTCAACTTAAAACTAAGATCCAATGGATTAATTGCAAACTTTTGCTCAAAACCAAGCATTAGTTCATGTCATATTTGAGCTTGACTTTCAAAGTTAGTACATACATTTGATTTAACCAAAACTTTATGGAGTTCAGCTTAATTTGTTTGGATTACTGCTAAAAGAAAGATTGGGGCTAACACAGATTTATAAGAATCAGAAAATAAATAACACTGTGCTGGGACCAAATATTTTCTTCATCTATCTACTCAAATCTAGAACTAAAAACCACAAGATACGAAGAACAGTACATAGGCATAGAGGAGAAAAATCTTTCACAGCTTTAAATGTGCTTCAATGACTTGCAACTTATTTCATCCCCCCCGCCCCCCAACATATATCAGGAAGTATTATATACACCAAGAGGTATAATGCCTCTACAACTAGGTTCCAGCGATATCTCGCAACTAAGCGGACAGATAGAATATACAACAGTAAGTGTACAATAGCACTTCACTGCTACTCAATTGTCCATAATGATGTCTTTGTAAACGAAACTAAGGATCAAGGTTAAATGATTTGCCAAGACTAGAACACATTGACCAATAAAGAAACAACAGAACCTTAAGATAGATATTTCTTCAGATGTTGTATTGGCAGGAATTAGTTACATTTAAAGTGGGGAATCCTCCAATAATCATGGGCAACCTGCAGCTCAAGCTCCGCATGGAAGGCAAAATGGGATCATCAGAAACCCTTAACCAAGGAGTTTCCAATAGGTATTTGGTGGAACATGAAACAAGTTAAAAAGCGAGCCCTTTTTCCCTTTTGCCAGCAACAGTTCGTTTTTAACTTTATCAAGGAATAAAATCCAGGAATCCTATAAAATTACGTGGCATATTGAAGTCCTTCACCAGAAATTTGGTGAAGCTGTTCTAATGTTTCTAAATATTTTGTTAAAGATATGATAGGCATATAAAGAAACTTCATATAAAATTATAAACATCTATAAAAATAAATATATTTATATGTTTGTTTGGTGCAGTATTTTCTTATTCAATACCAAACCAAATACATGTCAGTTTTTTTGAAGTCAGTTTTATACAGTTTTTAAATCTGATTTGGTCTTCTGGTTTTCCTTGAGCACCCATAACCGTGGGTAATCTTCAGGAAATAAACGTTAATGCCACAGAACATATAACTAGTTTACCAACCTTTTCTCATAAAGAATAGCAGATACAAGGCTGGCAAAAGTTTCAGGCTTCATATCCCTCTCTTCTCTAAGCTCATATAGCTTGTGACGGAAGACAAGCCTTTGATACCTAAAAAACCGTAATCAAAAACACAAATCAGTGTGCAAAATCCAAAGAAATCATGCTAATAAACAGATTTTGATGCACCCCCTCATCATCCCACAATCAACAAGAAAGCAGCACCAAATAAGAGAAAGATAAAAAAACAGTTCCACCCTTTATTTCGCACCCCCCACATCCCCAACCTGGATGAAGCATCTTAGTCAGTTATCACTAACTCCAAGCACCAGTCAATTTCCATGCTTAAAATTTCTACAGCAATATAATTTTCTATATTCTTTTTTGGATGACGGTGGTGTTTAGCCCAGCGGGAGACGCACATCACTATTGCACCAGGTACCTGCTACCTCCCACTAGCACAACTACCGGGTAACTCAGCCCACATTTTAAGCAGATTGAAAGAAACCACTTAGTGTTTTTTTGCCTCTGCAATATTTGAACCTAAGACTTCATGGTTCTCTTCACGCTTCATGACCACTAAGCTATTCCCTTAGGTGCAAAAAAAAGGGTTCCCTTTTATTGACAATGTGGTGTTTGGACAGCTTATGCGCACCTCGATTATTCAACCAGATACTCTCACCAAGTACATGTACGTGGTAACTCAACCGACTAGGTACCCGTTATCTCCCACCAAGTACAGGTACCAGGTAACTCTACCGACCAAGGCTTAGGCAGATGAGAAAGAAATACTTAATAGTTTTTCTTATGCTAGGATCTGAACTCTAAAAATGTTCAAAACGCCCAATCCAATAAGCAGGAAGGGGAAAATAGTAATAAAATAATACTAAATAGAAGAGAGGGATTGAAAATTACAGGGTTTGGGCATCAGTACCGAGGCCAGAAAGGCCAATAAAAAGCTTGTCATGTATTTTATAAATTCTTTGGAAATCAGTAGCAATCGTTTGCAGCTGTACACCAAGCCGCCGGTCACTGGCAATAGCGAAACAGTTTTTCCCAACCATAGCCACTAAAGCACTTCCATTGTACTCGAAGATCTGTTCATAAATTTACCAAATTTTCAGAAATAAGTATTATAAATTTTCATATTCGATGCATGAGAGCTAGGTTTACAACAGTTATTAAGCACAAAATTAAGCATTTGTGCACATCAGATGAAGAAGAAAAAGAAGAACTTACCGACATCGTAAACTGATTAGAAAATGATTCGATATTTTCCGGTATACTTTGCTGATGAAGAGATTGTTTTGGTGTCTTGGGGAACACTTTAATTGCAGGACCTTATATTGAATCTTTTTGCAATATTCAATATGGGGATTGCAATTTATTTTTTGGTTAATTAATTTTCTGGTTTTAGCATTACTTTTTAAAATCAAAATAGCCAATTATCAATGTAAGTTGTAATATTTATTTTGTAAATACAAAATTATCTGGAATATATTAACTATTTCTTTATTTTTCCATCGGTTGGAACTTGGAAGGGACAAAAGAAAAAATCTTGTTATTTCTTCAATAATTTCTGATCCCTAATGGACCTCTCAGTAGGATTCGAACCCAGATAAAGTTCTAACCATCTATCAGAGAAAAAAAGAACGAACGGATCTGGTAGGATTTCTAAGAAATTCGTCGATTTCTTCGAAATAGATGATTAATCATCTGCTTCTCACGTTTGAATAGCCGGGACGTTGAGAAATATTCAGAAAGACATTTCAAAAATCGACTTGATTCTATCTCTTTCGTTCCTTTTGAAGAAAGTAAGGATCCCAAAGAATCGATCTTTCTTTTCATTGTTGAATCTCTCTTTGATTAATCAATATGTGATATTTCGAATTCTCATTACTAATGAAATTCAAATGATCTCTGGATTGATCAGAAGATCCTCTCGGTTGGCTAGAATCCATTACTTGAACGAAACTAGATCTTGTGGAGTCATATTGAACATGGTGCAAATATAATAATCTATTAAGCTATTCTACGATTATTAAGTAATAAAATAAGTTGTGAAAGTTAATGTAATAATGATATCAATGAAATTGTGTCAATCTTTCAAGGATATCGCAGATAAGAGTATTACATAAACAGAAAAAGAAAGAAAAATTTCTTCTAGTTGATTACTTTTAACATTTAGCAAATCTAATCTATAACTTAATTATTTCCTCTATATATATGAATAATTATAGAAGCGAGTCCACCCTTAAGTAGCTCATGGTTTACAAGAAGCAACTTGTTATGATCAATATTGGTATATGGGTATGCGGGACATTATCTTTCAAGTAATTTCAATAAATTTTTATACTTTATTCTTGAATCGGAATATAAATTTTAAAGAATTAAACCTCAGCTACATAAGTAAAATGTCAAAATACCCCTCTTTCATTCAAGCTCATAGTGGTCAATGAAATGTGTTGAAAACTATAACGTCTCATGTTTAAAATTCTAAGGTAATTTCTTCATATCTGTCCAAGTCTTTATGGACAGAGTTACTCGGTACATGTGCTGTTGGGAAGTAGTAGGTAGTACCCTGTGAAAAGAATCAAGATACGCGCAAGTTGGCTCAATTTCTACGATTATCAAAGAAGAAAAAGAAAAACTATCAGATAAAAATACAAATCTTGCTCCTGGCCTCCTGCAAATTGCAATGCCTACTGCCTAATAGCAATACCTACTGCCTAATATCTACATCGTTTCCAAATACAACCAACCTTATGGTTGCATTTCACAGGACATTACTAGAAGCTGCTCCCCCCCCCCCCCCCCCCTTATTTTTTAAAATTTTTATTTTTTGATAACTGAGAAATTCACGAGGGGCAGCAATGCACGATTCAAACTCGGTGGATAATGAGCCTGGTCCTCTACCTTTCTCCACTTAAGTACCAAGCATTTGTGTGCGGCAAGGTTTGAACTCATGATATGCGTCTAACCCACACATCACACGCTGCATTCTTACCACTAGACCAAAGCCCTGTGAGTCAGCTTCCTTGCTTTATTCACCGGGTTACTTACCAACAGCCCTTGAATGCATTCATGAGGCCTCAAAATTTCATTTCGGTCAAATAGTACAAAAACGAGCAGGCCGTTATGCTCATTATTAAACTCCTAGGTTTTCAAACCTTTGTTTTGCACCAAGAAGAATTGTCTAACGAATCGTCTGATACTAGATGAAGAGGTACCCGAAAAGCAGGAATAGAGGCCCAGGCCTACCATTAGAAGAAACCTTGAAGAGATGAAATATAACTGAGGTATATCTATTGAAAAGCTCGGAGTTCAGATGCTTCAGGAATTGCTAGACGCAAGGCTTGCGCTATTGCTTAAAGGGCTCATAGGACTCTCTGCACCCCAACTTTTGGCTTTCACAAGGTTTATCTTATCTCTGACATCCAAAACATTCCCTGGAGTTTGAAGCATCATAGATTTAATCCCATTCGATACCATTTGAGAGCTACTAGAATCCTGCTTTGCTCTAAAAATGCCCCACAAATAGTGTTTGCCTTGGAATCCTGCCAACCAGTTTTCTCAAGCAACTTAATAGAAATTCCAGTGATGCAGTGTTTATCTAATATCAAATAAAAACTTACTCCAGTGAAGCAGGGGCAGTTCCGTGGAAGTGAAAACCAACAGCTCCGCATTTGTCACAACTGCTCGGAGAGCAAGTTGTTCGCCAATCATCTCCTCAACCAAATGATCAAAATACCCCACATGTCTGTACTGAGAAAATATATAATGACAACAAGCGAATATGATGGGAAAAAAAGGTCAGCCGGTGCACAAAGCATCCCACGTTTACGCAGGGTCCGGGAAAGGGCCGAACCCTAAGGGGGTATGATGTAGGAAGTCTACCCTAATACAAGCATTAGTGGCTGATTCCATGGCTCGAACGCGTAACCTATAGGTCACATGGAGACAACTTGACCGTTACTCCAAGGCTCCCCTTCAATCTAATGAAAAACAAAGTGTAAAATAGTGAAAATATAGAGTAATTACCTCGCATCCAAAGGAAAGAAATACATTGCAATGTTATCATCAGAGGGTTCTGATGTATTGAAACTCTTAGGCCATATATCAGATTTCGGAAGCATTTCCAGGCGAAGCAAAGGAGGAAATAATTTTGCTTCTTCAAAAACCTTTTGGCATGCTTTGACTGATAGGTGAGCTACAAGTCCGCCAAATTTTTCATATTTTTTGTTCCATATATTAAAACCACCCCTGCCAAAAAAATGCAAGAAAACAAGAAATTTCATTCACAATAAAACAGGTCCATACTGATAAATAATCTCCCAAGCGAATAATACGTGAAATATCTCCTGACCTCCAAATAGGATCATAAACAGGCTGTGCTTGTTCATGGACACCATGTATAAAATCTTTTGGCAGTTCGCCTTTCAAAGATTGAGAAGCGTCTCCATTTAGAGCAGTTCTATTTTCAGGTGTCGATCTCCTATCTCTTTTTGATTCCCTTCCATGACAATCATTAGACGAAAATATACTCCCCTTTTCAGTGATGACAGAACAATCACCCATTGCGTCGAGCTGAGTATTTGCCTCACGAGGTTGCTCGGAAATACAAGGTTGAAGTCTTTGCCCAACCATCTCGGCAGGTGAGCAATCAATCCCAGTTGGCAAGGGAGAAAGATCAGTTAATTGAGTTCGTTCAATGCAATCAGTTCTTGCTTGTAATTGCTCCGAAGAGCTAATTACTCGTGCTGTTACATCTTTCTTATCTATCACATAAGTAGGATCACATTTCTCCTTCTCGCTAATCTTCCTACCTTCGCTATCACCTCCTAAAAGACTATGCTCTACAAAATCAATCTCGGGACATTTCTCGATATGTTTCGGCACCTTCGCCTCACAATCATCACAAACCCAACATACATATTCATCAAATGTTTCCGGAATTTTATTGAGGCAGTATCTGAAGAGATAAAAGAAAACGGAGGATTAGAAAACCAGAGAAAGGCATCTGAAAGATTAACCTAAAATCTTTGTCAGTATTTAAAGACAACTAATGTATGTTCAAGCCATCATCAACTAATGCAAAACGGTAAACCAGAAATTTTCACACAAGAGAGAACAAAAACGCAAAAAACAAAAGCTAATAAGAGACAGTAAAATCATTGAACTTTAAGAAGACATTTAGTAGCATGTCAACTTACCGATGCACAGCAACTTCTAAACATTCTACACAGAAAACAAAGGCGTTAGAGAATCCTTTGTCACCACACTGTAGACATATTGTCGCCTGCAGAACATGGCGAAATAAGTATTAAAATACAGTTATATGCAAAGCAATATACAACTAGTGGGTAGCTTCCGCCTAACTAGAATTTCTTTCTTCGTTTGTATTGCATACTGTGCTTCTAGTTCGATATTGAGTAGGCTAAGTTCACCTTGCAGATAGTCTTTCTGAATGTTTTTAAAAGTGAAAAGCGCAAAAAAGCAACAAGGTCTATGGAGCTTAAAACAAAAAGTGAGAAGGGAAGCGCACACTTCTTTGAAGTAAAGCACACATTTCGAGAAAAAGTAATAAATGCCAAACATATATGAATTTTGCACTATAACAATCAAATTGCAATTAAAATACTAATTTCGATCTAATATACAATAATGACGATATTAATTCAATTCTTGAATGTTGATATTCAAAGAACCAACCAATTCTCATTTGGATCACTGTTTGAAACACAAACTTCTCTGAGGCGCATGGCTTTGCTCATGAAGCAAGAACCCCTAGCTTCACATCGTTGAAAGACAGCTTTTAATTAGCACCGTTCTTTCTTTCTTGCCATTGCTGGTTAAGGTGAATGCAAGTAGAGTTTTGGACACGTGGATTCACTAGTAAGTTAATCCAGCCAAACTTTGCGCTATGCTTGGCTTTTATGCAATTACAACCAGGTTAATGATTGTTCTTAATGTACATAAGACCTATTAACACATTGAAACAATTCATACACAATTAAACCACATCTATGCACGAAAATTCCTATTTTATCCAAACAATTTCACAATCCACAAACTATAACAAGCAAAGAAATTACACTGAGCAAATAGGGCTAAAATAAATTTTTTTAGTATATACAATTTGTTAAATCCCCTTGACACAAGGGAAAATTCTAGTGTAGTGGTAAAAAGGGTTTAAAAGTTGTTTTATATCACAAGTTCAACTCCCAACTATGACATTCTAGTACTTTTTTTTTAATCCCCTCATGTAAATTTCTTGCTCCGCCTTTGTTTAATCAGCATATCGCGAAACAACAAATCACAAGTAAAAAGTTCTTTCATAACTGTCAATGAAGAGAACACACATTTTCCTTCTCTGTGATGAACCTGGTGGTATAAAACTAAATAAATTCCTGAAAGCCCAAAATTGGTGATAATTAAATATACACATCATACTCCTGATTTTATTTGCAAGAGCTCGAATACGCCACTGATGCTCGTGTTGGGTAGACTGCCTACATTACACCCCTTTGGAGTGGGGCCCGTCCACGGACTAGGATTTTGAAATAGTTAATTTAGAGTTGACTCTGAACTCTTAGGTTTCGTTTGGTACGAGGAATAAGGGATAATTAATCCCGGGATTAAATTTGATATGAATTTATCCCAATTTTGTTGAGATAAAATTGCAGTATAACTAATTCAGTATCCCGAGATTGTAGTGTTATTTCTATCCGTGGGGAGGGTGGAATAACAATCGCGGGATAACTAATTCTGGGATAACTTGTTTCCCAACCAAGTAATCTCTTAATATTAGTTCTATCAAAATTTAGAGTATTAACCGAAGTAATTACAATGCTTTCGTGAATCGAGCTGCCCTTTTAATACTCAGGACTTAGCAACTAAAAATCCTACATTGAGAACAAAATGAAACAAAGAGAAACTAATACTGAAGAGAACAAGAAAACTGTACAAACACTTAAAGCATACCATGGTTGGAAGAAATTTAAGGACCCAGAAATAAATGCACATAGACAATGGAAATATGCGAAGGAAAAGCTCATGTAATAAGAATTGAGGAAGATTCTGAACACAACAACTGCGTTTGTGTTACTTATTTCGTCAACTCAACTCGCAACTGTATGTTTATTAGCTGGTACTTGTAAGTACCATACCATTGGAATTAACGGGTTACAAATGGGTGAGTTGGGTCAAACTTTGGCGGGTCAAAATAATTATATATATAGACCTATAGTAGTGGAAAGTGCATATACAGTCATTTTCAGGGATGTTATTTAGAGATTAGCCAATATATATTTTGTCATGAATTTTAAACTAAAAATCATAACTTCAGAATATTTTTGTCCTGAAAACTGAAAAACTAAAATTCAGAACGCTGACTAATTCCTAAATAACAGCATATCGTGTCGACCCTACAGTAACATCACTTAATAATATGATCATTTGAATATGGGATTATAAAACGGAAGTTAAATAATGAGGACAAGGCTTTAATTTATACTAGGGTGTACTTCATCTCAATTTAGTTTTTTTCTTCTATTTTTATTTGGAAAAGGAAAAACAAGATTGTGAAGATAAAGGAGATAGAACGTACTCCCTTTGGTTCAATTCATGTAACTTATTCTTAAATTTGAATTTTTTTTTGCAAACTTTCATTTTACCAGTAAAGAGAAACTTTTTAGCTGCGCAAATGTTATGCATCTTTAAAATCACAAGATTCAAAACTCTTATAGACATAATTGTTATGACATGTTTAAGATCATAAACTTCAAAAATCTTTCTTTCTTAAATTTTGTGCTGAGTCGAATAAGTTCATATAATTTATAAGGAGGAAGTATGATTTAAAAATATTTTTTTTACGAGGAGAGAAACCCTCGCAAATAATGTTTTCGAGAAGTCTCAAAAAATATTCTTTTGACCATATATGCCCTAACTCAAAAACTGAAATTTCTGACTTAATTAAAGAAAACAATTTCTAGAATTGACAATTGAACTTAATTAAAACAATATTATTTGAGAAAATAAACAAATCGAAAGTTAAAAAGAAACTTAAATTATCACATGGGAGCCCGACTAAACGCTATCAAATACTAATTGTGGATTCTAACATTGTAGTTGTGTAGCAATAAATCTTCGCGTCGAGTAAATAAATAATCAAGACTAAAAAATTACGTAACAAATGTAATATTTGATCCAATAAATAATTAGTGTTAAAATCTCTATGTATTTCTTTGATTCTTCAAGAACGTAAACTATCTTAATGAACTTGATTTTGATTTTGAATCAAGGGCTTGTAAAGCTTGGTTTTGAATCTCCTTCTTGAACTTGGATTTGGATTTGTACATGAACAAGTAATTTGATCTCGAACGCCTTGGTATTTGATTTGCCTTCATTCTTGATCTTAAACTTGAACTTATAGTTTCAGTGCTTGAACTTGTAGCTTGTAGAGAAATCTGTAGTGTTTGATCTACGAGCTCTCCGCTTGCTTCTTGTTATCACTTGTGATGTCTTCAAGCTTTATGAAGATCTCTATTATAGTTGTAGGGAGTGGTGTGACTCGACGATTTGATTGGTCCGTTTGAACTAACCAATACCATCTGAACACTTGGCATAACTCTATTGGTTGTTGATTTGACTTGGTATGCCACCCCCTTTTTACACATCGCATGATTTAATTGGCTAATTTATTTTGCATGGATTGACATATCACTTGATACGTGGCATGATTTTGTTGGCTCGTTCTTTTGACTTGGATTCCACATCACTTGACACGTGTCATGATTTTATTGGCACATTTATTTGGCTTTGATTGCCATATCACCCGACACGTGGTATGAGCCTGACCTTTAAGATGTGCTACTAACCATTTGAACCTTGGGCTAGTAAAATAGGTTCATTTTTGTAGCTCAATTAAATGGACTAGCCCAGTATATTTGGATTTAAATGACTAACTCAATTATATTAGATGCAATATTTACTCGGACTATTGTCTTGAATTTAATATAGTCCAAATAATTTGTGGTTTAAAATCCAACAAGATTTGCATGCTTACAAGTTGATCTAGAATTAGATAGCTTTAATTTTAGATTTAAATTTTTATCTAATATCTAGAACTTTAATACAACTAAAAACTTGTTCTTTTCCAGCAATTCTAAAATTAGAATCCTGCTAAACTTTTCTCTAAGGTCATGAACAACCATTATAATAATTGAACGAATTTATTAAGGAAAGAGGGGATGCGACGCCACCCCCAAACCTCGGGCGATATATATATATATATATATATATATATATATATATATATATATATATATATATATATATCATACTTCCTCCGTTCAAAAATGAATATGAATTTATTTGATTTTGTACGGTGTTTAATAAAGAATAGAAAACTTTTGAAACTTATGATTTAAAACAAGCCATAAGTATATTTATGTAGCTATAAATCATCTCATTAAGGGTAATTTAAAGTTTAAAGTTACATTATTTTTAAATTTAGGAAGAGATCATTCTTTTAGAAATGGACTAAAAAAGAAAATGAGTTCATTCATTTTACTTTATTAATTCTCGATATATTTTATTCTTCTAAATTATTGCTTTACCTTTTTCGTGTCCTTTCTCTTTAAGTATAAATTAATAAAAATTTCTTTCCTACAATTTTCTCTCCCAGTTATTTATCAACTTAATACTTTTATGATGTAATGCGAGGTGGTATCCCAACTTGCCCAATTTGCCAAGAATTAGTGAATTGGCAAAAATATTGATTTTAGCAATCCTTTTGGATACAATTATCTATATCTATATATTAATATAAAGCAGGTCTTGGTCTAGGTGAGGTGATACTATCTAAAGTCAAGAAATGTGTTTATCTTTTTTTCTCATTTTTTGTCATTTTCCCTCATCTTTTATACACAATTCAATAAAAATGTTTAAAACTTAAAAAGTCACAACTTTAACCGTTCACAGCCGTTACTAAAAGTCAGCACTAATTAAACCCTTCCATTTACTTGAAGGCCAAAGCCTCAGCCGTTACCAAAAGTGACAACTAAACATTTCCGTTAATTAGGAAGACCAAAGCCTCATCAGTTTTTATTTTTAGGCTAAATATATAACAGACACAAGCAAAAGAACTCTATGCTTTGAAAGTAGGGTAAAAAGAAACGGGTTGGAGGAAGAGGAGTGGAAGACGGTAGAAACTTTATACCATGTCATGTTAATTCTTAGTAATATATTATGCTATGATATCAATTACGATTGTGTATGATTTGAACATATTTAGGCGTGTTTTCCAATTTATCTAATGATTCGTGATTGATAGTTTGGACATAATGGGTATGCTTATGTGTAGTGTGTAACAGTGTAACTCTGCTATTTCAGTACAGGATGCTCAATGTCGTAGCAGTTGAGGAAGGAGTTGACGCAACGGTTTTGATCGATTCTTGTGTATATTGAATTACA
The DNA here is from genome assembly GCF_000390325.3 of Nicotiana tomentosiformis. Lineage (NCBI taxonomy): Eukaryota > Viridiplantae > Streptophyta > Magnoliopsida > Solanales > Solanaceae > Nicotiana > Nicotiana tomentosiformis. The sequence continues at coordinate 15,162,635 of NC_090815.1, read as the reverse complement.
TGGCCTTTTACGAGTTCATGTTATGCTATTTTTGTTTTGTTTTATCCGCAGTGCAGTTGAATAGTTTTATTTGATTCGTTTAGTCCCACTGTTATCCAAAGCATGAGTTTTTCTAAGTAGTACTTCCTCACTCTTTAAACCAACATGAGATGGTCTTTATTTTCAGGAACAATGTCCAAGTATTGGCATACTGTTTATACAAGATTGCTCAAGTATTATTTATGAACAACATTTATAGGGGTATCAAATTACTGAGTCATACCATGAAAGTGTGGGAGAGGGTGGTTGAAGCGAGGGTGAGGATGTCGGTGTCTGTTTTCGACAACCAGTTCAGGTTCATGTCGGGTCGTTCTACTACAGAAGCTATACACCTTGTTAGGCGGTTGGTGGAACAGTACAGAGATAGGAAGAAGGACCTGCACATGGTTTTTATTGACCTAGAGAACGTATATGACAAGGTTCCTAGAGAAGTTCTCTGGAGATGCTTGGAAGCAAAAGGTGTGTCGGTTCCTTACATTATGGAGATTAAGAACATGTATGATGGGGCTAAGACACGGGTAAGCACAGTAGGATGAGACTATGATCATTTTCCGGTTGTTATGGGGCTACATCAAGGCTCCATGCTCAGTCCGTTCCTATTCGCCCTTGTGTTGGACGCGTTAACACACCATATTCAAGGGGAGGTGCCATGGTGCATGTTATTCGCTGATGACATAGTTTTGATTGATGACGCGAGTCGGTGTTAACGAGAGACTGGAGGTTTGAAGATAGGCTCTTGAGTCTAAGGTTTTCAAGCTGAGCAGGACGAAGACGAAATACCTGGAGTGTAAGTTCAATGCTGAGCCGAGGGAAGTGGGCGTAGATGTGAGGCTTGACTCACAGGTCATTCCAAGTAGAGGCAGCTTCAAGTACCTTGGGTCGATTATCCAGGGGGAGAGGAGATCGATGAGGATGTCACACACCGTATTGGAGTAGGATGGATGAATTGGAGGTTAGCATCTGCAGTCATGTATGACAAGAAAGTGCCACCGATACTCAAAGGTAAGTTCTATAAAGAGGTGGTTAGACCGGCCATGATGTACAGGGCTAAGTGTTGAGCTGTTAAGAACTCACATTTTCAGAAGATGAGAGTAGCAGAAATGAGGATGTTGAGATGGATGTGCGGGCACATTAGGATGGATAAGATTAGAAATATTGATATTCGGGAGAAGGTGCGCGTGGCTCCCATTGATGACAAGATGTGGAAAACGAGACTCAGATGGTTCGGGCATGTATAGAGGAGGAGCCCAGATGCCCCGGTAAGGAGGTGTGAGCGGCTGGTTATGGAGGGCACGAGAAGAGGTAGATGGCGGTCGAAGAAGTATTGGGGAGAGGTGATCAGGCAGGACATGGCGAGGCTTCAGATTGCCGAGGACATGGCACTTGATAGGAAGATGTGGAGGTCGAGTATTAGGGTTGTAGGTTAGGAGGTAGTTTAATCTTGCCTTATTTCGTATCGTTGTGAGACTAGTCTGGTAAGGTTTTTGTCTAAGCTAGCTAGTAGCAATGTCGTGTCTTACTATTTTGCGTTTCAGTGTCAGACCTATTTACTAGCTATCGTTTTTATTTTTGCTTTTTTCGTTTTTGCTTTGCATCTTTCTTCTGAATTTCATATTGTTCCTATTTTTCCTATGGTTTATGTGGTGATACTGATATTGTCTTATTTTGTCTTTTTGTCCTCTTGAGCCGAGGGTCTTTCGGAAACAACCTCTCTACCTCTTCGGGGTAGGGGTAAGATCTGCATACACATTACTCTCCCCAGACCCCACTAGTAAAATTTTACTGGATTGTTGTCGTTGCATTTAGCATCCTGAAAAAGTCATGCCACGTAATTTTTCTCTATAAAATTAGCATTAACTCTTTCTGCAATTGAGAAGATTTTTTGTGGGAAACCCTGCAATTATTAAACTACAAATAGGTAAGCATTGTTCTATTTATTTGGATTTGTTTTTTTGTTTTTGTGTATGTACCTTTTCATATATGTTTGATCTTTAGTAGTTTTCTTATGTATGGCTTACATTATATATTTGTTTATTATTTTTTATATGATTATATTCTATCTCTTCTACATTAACTTATTTCACCCAAAAACAATGTCTAATCACGCGAACCGCGAGTTTATTAACTAGTTAACTTGTAAAGTTTATTAACTAGTTAACTTATAAAGTTGACTCTAAGTTTATCAATTGCTATTGCAACTGTAAAGAAAACATTATTAACACCAACGATCAGTATTTAAAGCATAATGATTATTTAGTTTTCTCCAAGTTCTCATAATTATGTAAATCTGATACCGCGCCATGTCCTGCCTGATCATCTTGCTCCGTAAAAATAATACGGGCTAACCAGTTTTCGGACTGGTCATTCAAAAATAGCTAGTGCTTGCAAAGTCATTGAAAAATAGACACTATTTTGCTGCAACACGGAAAGTTCCCGCATAATATACTGGAGATTGGAACACCTATGTATGAACTTCCAACATATTATGTTAGACCGGTATTATACTGGAACTCCAGTATATTATGCTAGAAGTCCAGTATAATATACTGGAGTATTTTTTCGGATTTTGAATAGTGTTTTCGTTCAGATTTATCTTTACATGAAAAGTGGCTAAATTTCGATTACTTTTGAAATTGTAGCTATTTTTGAATGACCACTTGTAAATATGGCTATTTTTGAATGACCACTTGTAAATCTGGCTATTTTTAAATTTCTCCCCCTCGCTCCAATACTTCTTAGACCTCCCTCTACCTCTTCTCGTACCTGCCAAAGCCAACCTCTCACACCTCCTAACTAGGGTAGCTAGGCTTCCCCTCCTCACTTTTTCGAACCATCTAAGCCTCGCTTCCCGCGGCTTGTCGTCCATGGGAGCAACGCCCACCCTCTCCCGAATATCTACATTCCCAATCTTGTCCACCCTCGTGTACCCGCACATCCACCTCAGCATCCTCACTTCGGCTACTTTCATCTTTTGGATATGTGCATTCTTGACTGGCCAACATTCAGCACCATACAACATAGCCGGTCTAATCACCGCTTTATAGAACTTACATTTAAGTTTCGTTGGCACATTTTTATCACACAGTACTCCAGACGCTAACCTCCATTTCATCCACCCCACCCAATACGGTGTGTGACATCCTCATTGATCTCCCCATCTCTCTGGATAATTGATCCCAGGTACTTAAAACTTTCTCTCTTGGGGATGACTTGTGAGTCGAGCCTCACTTTAACGTCTGCTTCCCCCGTCACGCCACTGAACTTACACTCCAGGTATCCCATCTTAGTCCTACTCAACTTGAAACCTTTGAACTCCAGGGCCTGCCTCCATGCCTATAGTCTCTCATTAACGTCACCTCGCATCTCATCGATCAGAACTATATCATCCGGGAACAACATATACCATGGCACCTCCCTTTCAATTTGGTGTGTTAGGGCGTCCATCGTCAGAGCAAATAAGAATGTGCTAAACACAGATCCTTGGTATAACCCCATAACCACCAGAAAAGGCTCTGAGTCACCTCCCACAGTCCTAACCCGAGTCCTAGCTCCATCATACATATCCTTTATCGCTCTAATGTAAGCTACCGACACACCTTTCACCTCCAGGCATCTCCAAAGAACGTCCCTAGGAACCTTGTCATATGCCTTCTCTAGGTCAATAAACACCACGTGCAAATCCCTCTTCCTATCCCTATATTGTTCCACCAACCTCCTGATAAGGTGGATAGATTCCGTAGTAGAACGACTCGGCATGAACCCGAACTGGTTTTTATATATAGACACAACCCTCCTAACCCTCACTTCCACTACCCTCTTCCAAACTTTCATGGTATGACTCAATAACTTGATACCTCTATAGTTGTTGCAATTATGGATATCACATTTGTTATTGTACAACAAAATTATTGTGCTCCATCTCCACTCATCTGACATCCTCTTCGTCCTGAAAATAACATTAAACAACCCAATCAACCACTCCAAGCCTGATCGACCCACATACCTCGAAAATTCTATTGGAATCTCGTCTGATCTGGTCGCTTTGCCCCGACTCATCTTATTCATAGCTCTCACGACCGTTTCCACCTTAATGCACCTACAATACCTAAAGTCTCGATGACTCTCGGAGTTTCCCAATTCCCCTAGCATAATGTTGTCGTCCCCCTCTTCATTCAGAAGTGTATGAAAGTACGTCTTATATCTTTGCTTAATCTAGGCCTCTTCCATCAATACTCTACCTTCCTTGTCTTTGATGCACCTCACTTGATCTAGGACACGAGCCTTCCTCTCCCTCACTTTGGCCAGCCAAAATAACTTCTTGTCCCCACATTTGTCCCCTAGTTCCCAATACATGACCAAACGCAACAGTCTTAGCCTCAGTGACTGCTAATTCCTTCCTGGCTTCTCTGTTCGCTCTCCTCTGCTCCTCGTCGATGCTCTCCACTAACTTAAGGTACACTACTTTCTTTGCTTTCACTTTACCTTGGACCACGTCATTCCACCACCAGCCGCTTTGGTGCCCGCCGGAATAACCCTTCGAGTCCCCTAACACCTCTCTCACCGCCTCCCTAATACACTCCGCCGTTGCTATCCACATAGCGCCAGCATCCCCACCACTATTCCAGGCTCCCATAGCCACTAGTCGCCCCTCCAACTCCCAACCTGATCCTCGGTTGACCCCGTATACACATCTTCTTCCTCTTTATCAAGGTACTGAAGTCCATCACTAGTAGCCTATGTTGAGTAGCGAGGTTCTCACTCAGGACCATTTACAATCTTTACAGAACCCCCTATCACACCTCCTGAGGAGGAGATAATCAATCTGAGTCTTAGCCACCATACTATGTAAAGTAATCAAATGCTCCTCCCTCTTCGGAAAACTAGAGTTCGTGATCACCAATTCAAAAGCTCTAGCGAAATACAACAGTGAAGTACTTCCTCCATTCGTATCCCTAAAGTCGAAGCCATCGTGCACCTCACCATAGCCCCCAGCAAACGACCCAATATGACCATTAAAGTCCCCTCATACAAATAACTTCTATGTAGGGGGAGTACCCCGCACCAACTCGTATGAAGAGTATCCTTTTAAATTCATCAAAAACTATTTCAATATAGTGTTATTTTTCAATGACATTAATAAATAAAACACATGGACAGACAATTTCTAATGTTGGCCTATGTTTGTTATCATATGTTTTCTCACAAGAAATAGAATGTTGTACTTTCAAGAGAGAAATCAACGTCGACAAGTTTTAATCGTGATAGAGTAAACAAAAAGACACAAAACATACACTAAAAATTGACTACAAAGAAGTATTAAATAAGATATGATCACATTGCATACTTTTATGCACGGTCCATATATCTATACTAGAAGTTCAAATACTATCGAACTTGTCACGACCCAAACTGCAGGGCCGTGACGGGCACCCGGTGTCTTACACAACCGAGTGCCAACTTAACATATGTTTCTTATCATACCGTCATGGGTAAGTGGGATAGAAGGACCGTCATGAGATAACGGGAATAAAACATAAGGGAATACTAGACATAGGACGACCCAACATGATGTAAAAATTTATACATGTGACATATGGGCCTATAAGGGCGACATGATCGTTTGTACACTCAAAACATAGGCCGACAAGGCCATACAAGTATACATATACATGGCATATGTCTACAAGTCTTTAAGAGTACATAAACATCATAAAGGTTGGGACAAGGCCCCTCCATACCAATCAATACATGTCCAAATCATACTGACCAAATAGGAAACTCCGAAGCAAGTGGAGTGCACCAACACCTTCCGCTGAGCTGATAGCCTATTAGGAGGACTGCCAACCTGTCTATCGGGACCTGCTGGCATGAAATACAGCATCCCCAGGTAAAAGGGACGTCAGTACAAATAAAGTACCGAGTATGTAAGGCATGAAAAACAGTATATATAAGACATGAAAGAAACATGGAGTAAAGAACTCAACCTTTAAGTCTGAATAGCTCTGTGAATCATGAAACATTTACAATATCATGCATAGGTATATGCGTACATAACATCATCAAGCCTCTGAGGGCATTCCATCATATCATCTCGGCCTTTGTGGGCGAAATCATCAACGTATACCAGCTGACCAGGTGGTGGTGCGTATATAACGTTATAATCTTTTCCATACCCCATATACATATACTATACGCGTATATAACGCCATCTGGTCATGGGTCAGTATACATGTATACATGGATGTAATGTATAATGAAGTAAGTAAATAAGATCTCTCGAAATATCATGAGACCCATGAACAAACGATATGATAGTAGGACATATGGGTAATCCAGAACATAGGCAACACTATTATTTCTAAGAATAGAATCATTTATGAAAGTTGTGTGCTTGCTCGTTTCGTTTATATCATATGAATCATGCTAAAAGTAAAGAAGGGATAGCCTTAACATACCTCAAGTCGTCAATGCAACTTAACAACAATCTTATGATAACTAGCGTGCCAACCCCATAACAAAGAAATACATTTACAACTTAGATGGCGCTAGTATATCACGTATCTCAAACGATAACTCGATTTTAAAATAAAACGGGCAGCATTGACCCTGATTTTACTGCTATCTCAAGCCTACTATAGGCGAGATACAAACATAATACAATCCGCAACTAAAAAATAACCCAACTACAATTCGAGACCTTCAATACAATAAAACCCCCAAATATACCATAACACACCCAATCAACAAGTTATCAATTAGCTTGAAATTGCAACGACGAGTGACCAGCCTACTACCCTACAACATGTGGCGTTTCTCCACACCCTTCATCCTTCTAAACTCCATAAATTAGCAGTACAATAGGCCAACACGAGTGGACTACAAAACAATCTACTAAAAGTGAAATAAATCGAACTCACGACTTCCGATCACCGTCCCGTAAATTTTAACTATTAGGAAACAAATTTATCAACCTTCCTTGATATTTAAAAGCTTAATTGAAGAAAGTAAATGTTTTATTAATTATGAAGTACCTTCCAAAACTCAAACTACAAAGAAAAATAAAGGTGATATAGCGATACTTACGTCGTAGGGATCGTTCTAATGTTATCGTTTCTTGATTTCGCAATCAAGATGTTAATCTTCTTTGAAACCCTAAAAGAGAGCTTAAGGATATGTTTATGGGTGTTCTCAGGTCGTATGCTATGGAAAAATGAAGATAAATACGACCTAAGACCTTAATATATCAACTTTTGAAAAGTCAAATAGGTGCTAGCTTGGCACCCTATCATTGGCCCTTCTTCCGATGCGTATATCTTTTTATCCGAATGTCTTATAAATGAACGGTTAAGAGTGTTGGAAACTAAATTCCAAGAACTTCAATTTGATATATAATATGTCCTAAAAAGATCTCATATAACACACGAAATGTATTGCTCCAAAAGCTTTAGTGACACACCTACTTGCCACCTATATAGTCTGCGCAGTCTCGCGAAACTGTAAATTTCTCTCTACTCCAATGTCGTATCAATGAAAGGTTTAATGACTTAGAAACTAAACTCGTAGATATTCAATTGGATATGTGAATTATCCCGTAATTCAATGTATGGAAATGGGCCTATACTATCCCTATTATTTATTAAATGGTTTATAAATACCCTCCGTCCATCTATTCGTCCAAATATATCCTCATCTTTATTTCTATTGCAAAAATTACCCCTCGATTTAATGACAATAGATGTGAGCCCCACTTTTAATGAGTTGGTAACGTATTACTGGACCACGTGGCTTATTGGGTCAGACAAAAGATATGGGTATAATATACCCGCTCTAATTATTTTTTAACTTAAAAAAGAAAAAGAAAAATACTTAACATGTTCTTCCTTCATTATTTTCACCCCCTTATTTCTGCCATAACCACCACAAATCTAGACCACCCCATATGTATTCATTTACAACGACAATGTGGGGAAAAAGCGTCTTCTCGTTGTAATAGTCGGAGTACTATTTATTACTAGTAGAATTTTCTAACAACTAAATCCATCAGAATCGCGAAACATGTTCTTTATTTAATTAAGATATATTCACACACATAATTAATTTTAAAAATTGAAGGAGTAAATACAGTTTGCTAGAAAGGTGAAAAAGTTCTATCTAAATTGTTAAAAATTTGAGAAAATATCTACCAAATCTTGCAGGTACATTAAATATGACTTCCCTTTGCCTTTAATTTGTCGGCGACTATTGATGCCTCAGCCGAATCCGTTGCTTTGGAAGTTTTTTTTTTGTTTATATTTCTTGCATTAAAAATACAAAACTTTTTTTCCCCTCGCTATGACTCCGACATAACAGGTTGCGGTGAAAACGGGGAAAATAGGCTGAATTTGACGGTCATAGAATAATTCCCCAACCGAAACTTCTGAATTTTTCGGGGTGGTTATGGGGTGGTCGTGTAATATGGGAAACATAGAGTGCCAATTGTCTAAAAAGTTTATTACATTGATGGACATAGATATTTCTGTAAAATCAAAAAAGGAAAAACTCTTACGAGTGGTCGCCGAAAATATTTTATGACTGAAAACGGGGTTAAAGATGGTAAGGGAAGAAAATGCTAAGTATTTTTTAATAACTAGGGTCATATCCAGTTAGTGGGTTGAAATTAAATCAGAATTTGATTTTTGGACAAGAGTGCCACGTGGCCCAGTAAAAAAAATGTCAACACATTAATTTGAAGGCCTACCTGATCTGCCATTAAATGTAAGTGTATTTTTATTAATAAAAATAATGTAGCATGTATTCCTAGACTAATAGATGGATGTAATATGTATATTTGGACTGATAGATGGATGTAATATGTATATTTGGACTGATAAATGTAAGGCAAAAGGGACGTTAGTACAAATAAAGTACCGAGTATGTAAGGCATGAAAAATAATATATATAAGACATGAAAGAAACACAGAGTAAAGAACTCAACCTGTAAGTCTGAATTACTCTGTGAATCATGAAATATTTATAAGTCATGCATATGTGTATAAATGGCATACCATGCATAGGTATATGCGTACATAAAATCATCAAGCCTTTGAGGGCATCCCATCATATCATCTCGGCCTCTGTGGGCGAAATCATGAACGTATATCAGCTGATCAGGTGGTGGTGCGTACATAACGCCATAACCTTTCCCAAACCCCATATACATATACTATACGCGTATATAACACCATCTGTCATGGGTCAGTATACATGTATAGATGGATGCAATGCATAATGAAGAAAGTCAATAAGATCTCTCAGAATGTCATGAGACCCATGACCAGACGATATGATAGTAGGACATATGGGGAATCCAGAACATAGGCAACCCCAGTACTTCTAAGAATAGAATCATTTATGAAAGTTGTGTGCTTGTTCGTTTCGTTTGTATCATACAGATCATGCCAAAAGGAAAGAAGGTAGCCTTAACATACCTCAAGTCGTCAATGCAACTCAACAACAAGCTTGTGACAACTAGCGCGCCAACCCTATAACAAAGAAATACATTTACAACTTAGATAGCGCTAGTATATCACGTATCTCAAACAATAACTTGATTTTAAAATAAAACGGGCAACATTTTTCCTGATTTTACTGCTACCTCAAGCCTACTATATGTGAGATACAAACATAATACAATCCGCAACTGAAAAATAACCCAACTACAAGACCTTCAATACAACAAAAACTCCAAATATACAATAACACACTCAATCAACAAGTTATCATTTAACCTGAAATTGTAACGATGAGCGACCAATCTACTACTCTAAAACATGTGGTGTTTATCCACCCCCTTCATCTTTCCAAACTCCATAAATTAGCAGCACAATAGGCCAACACGGGTGGACTACATAACAGTCCACTAAAAGTTAAATAAATCGAACTCACGGCTTCCGATCACCGTCCCGTGAGTTCTAACTATTAGAAAATGAATTTATCAACCTTCCTTGATATTTAAAAGCTTAATTGAAACCTTCCCGTGAGTTTTATTAACTATGAAGTACCTTCTATAACTCAAACTACAAAGAAAAAGAGAGGTGATATAGCGATACTTACGTCGTACGGATCGTTCAAATGTTATCGCTTCTTGATTTCGTACCCCAGGATGTTAAGCTTCTTTGAAACCTTAGAAAAGAGCTTAAGGATATGTTTATGGGTTTTCTAAGGTCGTGTGCTAGGAAAACATGAAGATAAAGACGACCTAAGACCTTAATAAATCAACTTTTGAAAAGTCAAAGAGGCGCTAGCTTGACACCCTATCATTTGCCCTTCTTCCGATGCGTATATCATTTTATCCGGATGTCATATAAATTAACGGTTAAGAGCATTGGAACTACATTCCAATACCTTCAATCTGGTATATAATATGTCCCAAAAAGACCTCATATAATACATGAAATGTATTGCTCCAAAAGCTTCAGTGACACACCTACTTGTCACCTATGCAGTTTGCGCAGTCTCGCAAAACTGCAAATATATCTCTACTCCAATGTCGTATTGATGAACGGTTTAATGAGTTAGAAACTAGACTTATAGATATTCAATTGGATATGTGGTTAATCCCGTAATTCAAAGTATATTAGGGGAAAAGTTCCGGTACATTTGACCTAATTTTCAACATATTTGTAATTGTAACTTATGATGACCTTTGCCAACTTTTGTTTCACAACTCGCTTGATTTCAAAACACAACACGCGACTATCATACGACTAAAATAACTCATAAAATAACCTCCTTATCATGTTAAGTACCCTAGTATCACCCCAAAAGTATATGTTATAATATTCCAAACTTGTCGACTTTCGACGAAACTTATTTTCTTCAATTCGTTTAGCATCTAAGCTTTCCAACTCTCTTGGTACTTGTTATCCATGATATTAAAGATTTGTAACCTCCAAGGTAATATGATTAACCTACCATATTTACTTTCAAAAATGATTTTATTTATGAGCTTGTATCAGTTGTCTTACAACGTACTCTTAAGTACGAAAACATGGGGTGTAATAAACTAATCTCACCGAACGAATCATATTTGTAGGTTTAGACAGTATCCAATTCTTTTGAATTCATGTATTATGTCGATGTAACAAATACTAATAATAATATTAATTTTTAACATCTAAAAGAGTGTTGCACTTTAGTTATCTATGTCAATCGTATTGAAGATAGGAGTGGCACATGACTGGCATGTGAGCCAATGAGATTAGTAGGATAGTTAGTTATAACTAATTATGGGATTGGTAGTTAGGGAACTAACGAAAAGAGTAGAGTTAGGTGGCCTTAGTCAATCTATATATATAGATCATTAGTCAATGTATTTAGCAAATCTGAGAAATTATCTTAGCTTACTTTTGCTCTCAAATGGAGCTCTTGTTCTAGAATCTTCTCGCACATTTTCTCTTCTCATTCTATCGAGCTAATCTCAAATTCTCATTATGGTATAAGAGCATATGAGTTAGATTCACGCTCATTGTGATTGTCATTCTATTACCGATTGTTCACATTTTCCCTTTTTCGATTGATTGAGCTAGGGTTTGCATTTCCTTTTTGATTTGTAATTAGCTAGCTGGTAATTCATTGAAATGAGAAATTAACTCAATTGAACTTATCAACCATGTCAATTGGAGAGGAAACTTCAACTGGAATCAACGGAGGAACAACCATAGATCATCATCATCCCCTATATCTACAACCATGTGATACTACAGGTAGCTCCTTGATTTTGGTTCAGCTAACTCGAACTGAAAACTACACGTTATGGAGTAGAACTATAAAAATAGGACTAATTGGAAAGAGTAAGTTAGGTTTTGTTGATGGCCGTTGTACTAAGGACAAGTTTGATCGATCACTGCATGAGCTTTGGGAGAAATGTAACACTATAGTTTTATAGTGGATAATGAATATTGTGAGCAAGGAATTGCGTCAAGTACACATAAAGTAAGGACAGATTTGAAGGATAAATATGATAAGGTTGATGGATCTCACATTTTTTTCTGCACAAAGAGATAGCCACTCCGACGCCAGGGGCGGCCCAACCCTAAAGCAAGTGAAACACTTGCTTTAGGCCCCAAATATTTAAAGGCCCCAAAATTATTAGTATTCTTTATATATAATAGTATATTATTTATATAATTATCTTTTATTATTGATAAATTTATTTCTTTATTGTCATATTAATTTTTAATAATTTGATTTCTTCCTCTAATTAATATAACTAAAATAATTTTCTGTCAATCTTATTTTACTTTTTAACTTAATTATATTTCTCTATTCATTAGTTGGTCACGTAACTATATCTAATAATCTAACTTATTATTTATTTTTCTTACATAAATTATACTCTCTCCGTCCCAATTTATATGAAAGTGTTTGACTGGCATGGATTTTATGAAATAAAGGAAAGCTTTTAAAACTTGTAATCTTAAATAAATCATAGAAGTTTTTGGGCTAGAAATCATCTCAATAATGATAAAAAGAAAAATCTAAAGTTGAATTGTTACCAAATATAGAAAGGGACTTACTAAAAAAAAAAGAGTCACTTATGTTTTCTGGATTCTCCCATTTCAGTTGTGATGCAATCAACATTAAATTCATTTAATTTTCTGTATTTTATAAAACTAAGTTCTCATTTTTTTTAATTATACATCCTCACTTGTCTAATTTTTTTAAAAACGATGTTCATTATATATATATATATATATATATATATATATATATATATATATATATATAGGCATCTTATTAAGATTTTGCTTTTGACCTCCGATGAGGTTGGGCCACCCCTGTCCGACGCAGGGAATTTCTTCTATTTTTTCATACTTCTCAAAGTTGACAGATCTTTGGGAGGGATATGGTGCATTAATGCCATGTCCTGGTTGCGATTTCCCAAAAGCTAAGAACTATTTTGAGCATTTTTAGTACCAAAGGTTGTTGCAATTCTTAATGGGGCATAATGAGTCCTACGCACAACCTTGAAGCCAAATTCTGATGATGAGCCCGGTGCCTATTGTCAATAAGGCTTACTCTATGATAGCCTCTGAAGAAAGCCAAAGATCTCTAGGAATGTTCTCACAAGCATTTGATATAGGAGATGGAACAATACTATTTACTAATAGAGGAATGAATACAAGAAACAATTATAAGCCTAGAAGGGGCAATTTGTTATGTGACTATTGCAACCATAAAGGACACATAAGAGAAACTTGTTTCAAATTGCATGGTTACCCGACTGACTTCAAAATGAGGATGAGAGCTGTAGGCTTTCCTCAACAACCTATGGATAATGCTACAACACAAGAAGGACAACATTCAGTTACACAACCAATGGCCAATGCAGTATCACAACAAGGACAATAGATGATGAATACAACAACAGGTACTGTAGCACATGGAATTCCAATCATGTTTACTCAAGAGCAGTATGATCAGATCCTAAAGCTGATAAATAAGGATCTATGTGAAAACATGAAGAATTTTGCAGGTACAACTAATATTTCTGTCATAGATGACAAGACTAAAGGTGAAAACTAGATAGTATACTCTGGTGCAACCAACCATATGGTACACACCGGAGAATTACTTGATAAGATAAACACCAATACATTAGGAAATTAATCAAAGGTATATTTACCTGATGGCACATTACTTGACATTGCTTGCACATGAAAAAGTAAAATTGGTGACACTGGCATCATTAAGAATGTGTTGTATATTCCAAATTTTAAATACAACTTATTGTCTGTCTCTGAGCTTACAAGGGACTTAAGGTGTTTTCTATCCTTTTATCCCGATTTTTGGATAATACAAGACCTTCGCATTGGAAAAGTGAAGAGGATTGTTAAGGAACTGAATGGTTTGTACAACTTACAACATCAAAAGGCTAAAGCCAAGGTTGCAGCTGTACATTTACATAATGACTTTGCGAAGGAAGAAGACTTAAGGCTCTGGCATGGAAGGCTTGGACATGCTCCAAATAGAGTAGTCAAGCTTATTCCAAATATGAAGTTTAAGAATAGTGATGGCAGAATAAATGAGTGCACAGTATTCCTTCTAACTAGGCAAGGGAGACTGCCTTTTCCTAAAGAAGAATTAACAAAAATACCAGTTCACTCTACCACTTAAATTAAAAATAGTCGGTGAATGTATCATATATGCATAATTTATGTATTACATGTGTATAATTATGTATAATAAATGTATAATCTTTGTATATGGTTAGAAAAAGTAAACAATTAATATGTCCGGCTATTTGTGTAAAGATCCCTTTCCTAAAAGTACAAATAGGCCACATAAACCTTTTCAATTGATACGTGTCGATGTATGGGTCCATATAGAGTTTCAACTCATAGTGGACACAAATTCTTTCTCACTATAGTAGATGACTATAGTATAATGATATGGATTTACATGGTGAGGCTTAAAAGTAATGTGGTTGTATGTTTGAGACATTTTCTAGCCGTAATAAAGACTCAATTTGATGTAACTATTAAGCTCCTAAGGAGTGATAATGGTTCTGAGTTTTTCAATTCTGATTGCAATAATTTGTTTCGGTTCTATGGAATGGTCCATCAAAGTTCTTGTGTCCACACCCCACAAGAAAATGGGGCGGTGGAAAGGAAGCACATACACATATTGGAGGTAGCAAGAGCTACCAGACTACAGGGACACCTATCTCTCAAAATTTGGGAGAATGTGTGCAAGCAATTGTCTATGTAATTAACAGACTTCCTCTATCAGTCTTATCAGGAAAATCATCTTTTGAAGTACTACATGGGAGACCACCATCACTACTACACATAAGAACTATAGATTGCTTGTGTTTTGCTAAAATAGAAGGAGAATGAGATAAATTTGCAGCCAGATCAGTTGGGGCTGTACTGATGGGATACTCATCTTCCCAAAAGGGTTACAAACTATATAATATATCTAATAACTCTTTTTTTGTTAGCAGGGATGTCAAATTTATGGAACACATAATTCCCTTTCTACTTGTTAAATGAAGGGAAACTACAAATGTTCCCTAATGATGTTCTAGCTTTTCCGCCTGCTGATCCAAATGATTTAACTTCCACTGACTCTGCTGATGTCCTAGAACCAGAAGAATCACCAGATGAGGGGGCCTGTTTCTCCAGCAGCAACACCCATTGTAGATGCACAAACAATGTCGCCACTAGTTAATGTATCTTAAAGACACACAATTTATTGAACATATATAACCTCAACCACAACTCCTTTCAGAACACAATGTAGATAATCAGCTTAGAAAGTCAGCTAGGACTGTTAAAGAACATGTGTGGATGCATGATTATGTCTGTAATGGCTCTTTGACAGATTCTGTTGAGAAGCTTCCTTGCAAGTATCCTATGCAAAATTATCTCAGTCAGGCAAGTGTCTCATCTAAGTATCAGTCTTATCCGTCTAAGATTACCAATATCAGGGAACCTATGAGTTATGGGGAAGCTGCAACTGATCCTAAATGGGTTGAGGCAATGCATCAAGAACTGACTGCACTCAAAGATAATGGCACTTGGACCCTGGTTGATTTACCAGCTGGAAAAGTACCTATTGGATGTAAATGGGTATTCAAGATCAAATATAGAGCTGATGGAGAGATTGAAAGGTACAAGGCACGACTAGTGGCCAAAGGATAAAATCAAGTAGAAGGATTGGACTATCATGAGACTTTCTCTCATGTAGTCAAGATGGTGACAATGAGAGTTGTCTTAGATCTAGCAGCAACACACAATTGGCATTTGCATTAGATGGATGTTTACAATGCATTTCTCTAGGGGATCTTACTGAAGAAGTTTACATGTGCCTCCCAAAGGGATTTTCCAGCCAGGGGAGAAGGTATGCAGGCTGAACAAATCCCTTTATGGATTGAAGTAGGCTTCAAGACAATGGAATCTAAAGTTGACTGAGGCACTACTCAAATCAAGCTTTGTGCAAAGCCATTTTGACTACTCTTTATTCACAAAGAAACATGATACTAGGCTAGTGATTATCCTAGTATATGTAGATGATCTTCTCTTAACAAGGAATGATCAATGTGTGATTTCTGAGGCAAAGTCCATTCCACAAAGCAATTTCAAAACCAAAGACCTAGGGGACTTAAAAATTATTTCTTGGAATTGAGATAGCAAGATCCAAGGAAGGAATATTGATGAACCAAAGAAAGTTTGCAATGGAGCTGATCACTGAACTTGTACTGTCAGGCTCAAAACCAACAACTACACCAATGGAGTGCAATCAAAGATTCACTACTGTGGAATATTATCAACACACAAACTGGAAGGAATATGAGAAGTTGGCAGATGTAAGACCATATCAAAGGTTAGTTGGGAAGTTGTTGTACCTTACTATAACAAGGACAGACCTATGTTGTATAGTACATGTGCTAAGCCAGTTCATGCATTGCCCTAAGAAATCACACATGGAAGCAACAGTCAGAGTTGTTAGATACATCAAAGGTGCCCCAGGATTAGGCTTGTTAATGATCTCCAAACAATCTACAAAACTCAGAGCTTTTTGTGATAGAGACTGGGCATCTTGTCCAGTCTCTAGCAGATCAATGACAGGTTATGGGATGAAACTGGAAAACTCTCTAGTGTCCTGGAAATCAAAGAAGCAGTGTGCAATTTCAAGAAGCTTAGCAGAAATAGAGTATATGAGTATGGCAATAGGAGTTTCAGAAATCCTATGGTTGAAAGGATTATACAAATAATTAGGTGAGAAGATTGATTTGCCAGTGGAGTTGCATTGTGACAGCAAAGCAACAATTCAAATTGCTGCCAATCCTATATTTCATGAGCGTTCGAAGCACATTGGAATAGATTTGTATTTTATCAGGGAGAGGATTCATCAAGGGATTATGAGAACCAAACATGTGATGTCCAAATACCAAGAAGCAGATCTGTTTACAAAGGCTCTAGGAAGGCCACAACATGAGTACTTGATGAGCAAGCTAGGAGTGCTCAATCTATTTGCACCACCTAGCTTGAGGGGGAGTATTGAAGATAGGAGTGGCACGTGACTGGCATGTGAGCCAATGAGATTAGTAGGATAATTAGTTATAACTAATTATGGGATTGGTAGTTAGGGAATTAACGTAAAGAGTAGAGTTAAGTTGGCCTTAGTTAGTCTGTATATATAGACCATTAGTCATTGTATTCAACAAAGTTTGAGAAATTATCTTAGCTCACTTTTGCTCTCAAATGGAGCTCTTGTTCTAAAATATTCTCGTACATTTTCTCTTCTCTTTCTATCAAGCTAATCTCAGATTCTCATTGCTTTACAATGATTCTTTCTTCTTGTCAATACTAGATTTTAGATTGTAAGTTATGTTTTATTTGGTACTATATATGTTGTGTTTATAGATGTTTGGTTTGGTAGTCTCTGCCTTCTGGTACCAGAAGTTGAAAAATTATTTGAATGTAATTAAAAATCACGAACTAATTAGGAGTAGGTGAAAACTCATAGTATATCACTAATAATTTTAAAATAACACAAATTGTCTAAAATCAACTTAAATACGAATTTCTGGAGGACGCTCAAGACAACTTTTTATATGCCTCCTTAAACAGCCCGTGCCATCCCACTTTCGACGAACATTTAAGACTCGACCACAATTCTTGCACTTTACTTTGTGAACTTTTTCATTTTCTTCAACCACCTCAAAGTGTTCCCAAACATATGAGCGCACTTTAGAAGCACGAGTCATGATTTAACTTGAATTGAGAATTTGGGTTTGAGAATTGTGAGATGAGTGAAGAAATGAAGAAGATGGGGGGGGGGGGGGGGGGGGGGGGAAGAGGGGGTCTATTTATAGTTTTTCAAAGGGCTAAATTAGTAAATAATAAAAGTATTATTTTTGAAAATAAATGCCCAAAAAGGCTATTCTGGCAAATTAGCCATTGGGAAACGATCAAAATGGAAGCTGCCCGTTCCCGACAGTCAATATTATATAATTTTTTTTAACTAGCCATTGAAGTAGTCCGGGTCGGTCCGGTTAACCGGTTCCCAATTGACTTGACCTTAACGGGTCGTACCGGTCCAGTTAACTGGTACCAAAATTTTACAAGGCATAGGCCGGTTCCCGTCCTAATCTAGCCCTGCCCAGTCCCCTTACTACCGATCCGGTCTGGTCTAAAGTCGGTCAGGGACGGTCCGGAACCGAGCCAGTCCGGCTTGTTTGACATCTTTAATTATTTATGGGATATATAAATTTATTAAATGAATCAATTTAGAAAAAATGAGAAGCCGAATATTTCTATTATAAATCTATGCCCGTTAGGTTTTGTCTCTGGCTAGATCCTACATCCAACGACGAATTTTTAAAGGTATATAACACATATTGAACACCCTTTGTCGGGAATTGTTTTTCACTTCTTTCAAATTTGAATACCCTTAAAAAAATCCATACTCCATCCGTTTCAATATTGAACACATTTGTGTTGTTATAAAGGCTTCTCATTAAAATGGGTAAAATGAAGAGTTTAAGATTGAATTATTTCCAAATTAAGAAATGTATCATTTATTTTGGAACAAACTAAAAAGGAAAGTACCTCATCTAATTTGAAAATGGAGGGAGTAGCTTTGCCACTACCTACATCAAAGAATGTTATATTCACTATTGTAATGGTAAATAAAAAAAGGGGTTATTCTAGTCCATTTAGGAAGATATAAGGGGCATATCGGTGTGATGACTCGATATGTCATCTTTAAATTTAACATTCAATTCTGTGCTCCGAGACCTCGAATAACATTATGCAACATTTCTCGACTTGCGTGCGCAGTCCGTATACTTTTCTGAAAATTTTTTATGTGAAAGATTGATAAAAAGGTGAAACAATGCTTCAAAACTCATTTGAGTTGATTTCGGTCAATGTTTTGAGTAAACAGACCCGGATCAATGTTATGACGATCCTTGTGGGTCTATATCGTAATTTGGGACTTGGGCGTATGCCCAGAATCAAATTCGGAAGTCCATAGCTCGAATTATCGCCATTTGACGGAAACTAGAAACCTAAAGGTTAAAGATTTCCAAAGTTTGACTGTAAATTAACTTTGTCGATATCGAACCTCGGATTGAGATTTCGAGAGTTGGAATAGCTCCGTTATGTCATTTGGGACTTACATGCAAAATTTGAGGTTATTCCGAATTGATTTGACATATTTCGACGCGAGTTATAGAATTAAAAATTTCATAAACTTATAAGTCCGAATTGATATGCGATTTTTAGTTTCGATGTAGTTTGACATGATTTGAGGCCTCGAGTAGGTCCGCGTTATGTTACGGGACTAGTTGGTATATTTTGACGGGGTTTAGAGTGGCTCGCGTGAGTTTCAGACGAGATTCAGATTGTTTAGAGCATGTTGAATGAAGCTGGTTCTAGGCAGAACCTGGTGCAATCGCACATGCGAAATTGTGATCGCAGGTGCGTGGCCGCTTTTGTGGTATTTTGGTCTCTTCTGCGATGATAGCGATGACCATGTCTTGCCACTTCTGCGGCTAACGGATCGCAAATGCGATGGGCCTCGCTTCTGCGGATTCATTTGCGCTTCTGCGCAGTCGCAAATGCGACGTGAAGTTCCGCAAGTGAGGTCCTTTGCCTGGTTGCCTAGCATCAAATACGAGCTTTGTCTTGCAAATGCAAGCTCGCAAATGCAAAATCTGAGTCCGCAGATGCGTAAATGCTGGACATAATGCATAAATTCGGGAGTTCAACATTTTTGCTCACTTTTGAGTTTTAAGTCTCGGATTTGGGCTATTTCAAAGAGATTTTTCGCGAGTTTGAACTCGGTAAGTGTTCTTTATCCTAAATTGATTATATATCATGATTCTATACTTATTTACATCATGAATCCATGAATTTAATTGAAGAAAATGAGATTTTTTATAAAATCTTCTAAAAATATAAAGTGAAGATTTGAAAGGCAATCCGATGTCAGGATTCAATAATTTTTGTATGGTTGAACTCGTATTGGAATGGGTGTTCAGATTCCATGATTTTTCATCGGGTTCTGAAAAGTGAGTCCCGCATTGACTTTCAGTTGGCTTTTCCGAAGATGACTTAAATTAAGTCTCTTTCGAATTGTGAATAATTTCTAAAGCTCCAATTGAATTATTGTCCTATAAATTGCTAGGTTTTATTGATTTGGAGAATAATTCGAAAGGAACGGCCGTGGTCGAGTGATCACTTGAATTTTGAAGTAAGGTAAGTATCGTGGTTAACCTTGACTTGAGGGAATAGAACCCTTGAACTATATGTTACGTGAATTTCATGTGTAGTGGTGTATAGACGAGGTGACGAGTGTTTGTACGTCGTCAAATTGCTTGTTTTCATGCTTTTACGTATTTCACTAATTGCCTTATTTCATGACTTAATTATTTTATAAATTGATTCCCTAATTTTCATTGCCTACTATTATGCCTTGATTTCATGCTTTAATTGCTACATGCTTATTTAACTTTTGTGTCATAATTGCTACTTGACATTTAGCATTTCATATATTAAATTGACTATCTCCTCCCTGATTCCACACTTATTTGTTACTTGTCCCTATTTGTTTCCTACATAAATCATAATTGTTATATACCTTGTTGCCTTATAGTTTCATATTAATTGTGGTATTTATTGAAATAATCTCACGTATAAGTGCCGTTAATTGATATTGTTGGGGAGCGGGTTGCACGGCGTAACAGAAATGAAAATGATAATATATATTGTTTTGAGGAACGGGTTGCACGCCACAACAAAATTGATTGAAATATATATTGGGGATTGGGTTGCATGCCACAACAGAGTTGGATAAAAGTTTGTATTGTGGGATCGGGTTGTACGCCGCAACATAATTGATTAAAAAATTATATTGTGAGAACGGATTGCACGCCGCAACAGAATGATAAAAGTAATAACTGATTATGACTGCCGAATTGGCCTCGATTGTTGATATGACTTACCTGTTTTACCTCTATTCCTATTATTATTATTATTATTGTTGTTGTTGTTGTTGTTGTATGCTGACCATCCACAATCCTAATTACATCAATATCTATAGTCTAAGTATGTAGATACTCCGACTAAGTGCGTAACAAGATCAACACAGACTACATTGTAGCCTAAGGATAATAATTCAGCTGATTAAGTGCTCCTTGCCATTTCTGTATTGATCTTCCTCTAGTGTGTACATGTATTACGATTTCTCTATAGATGCTATCAACTGTTACTGTCCCTCCATAGAATCTGAGCTTGTTCCTGTCCCTCCATATAGTGTAGATCAGCATGCCAAATACACATGTCACTATTGCCCATATGTCCATTTTTTCTTGTAGCACCTTGATTTATCCAATTAATTTCATCTTGCCAATCTCGAATAGGTCTACCGTGGCCCAGCCATTTCAGCAATCTCGACCATATTTCCTTGGTTATAATGCATTCAAAGAAAAGGTGGTCAAATAATTCATCAGTTTGCTTATAGAAGACACATTGCTGAGGAACTTGAATCCCAAACTTCAGAAGCATGTCAACTGTAACCAATCTTCTATGTAGTGCTAACCACAATATGAACTTGAATCTAGGATGTAGATTTGGTTGCAAAATAATAACTTTCCAAGGCACCCGCTGCAACTGAGGGAATTGCAGACGATAAAGATTTTTGATGCTAAATACCTCTCCCTGTTGTAGTTGGCATAGCCTGCTATTGAAATCGCCCTGAATACCTTGAAGTTCTCGAATGAATCTTCTTGTCTCCAGAATTTCCCTAACTACCCAAGCTGCATTCTTAGGTATTGGCATGTTTCCTAATGTGTGGTGCTATATATAGAAGGTATGAATCCACCTGATCCATAAGCAATCTTTCTTCTTTGCCACTGCCCATAGATGCTTTGCCACAACGGCCTTATTCCAGTATATCATGTTCATCACATTTAGGCCCCCTAAAGCTTGTGGTAAACATACTTTCTCCCATGCAACTAATGCCTTTTTAGAGACAATAAATATTCCTGTCCATAATAATGACCTACATATAGCCTCCACCATCTTCATCACCTTTTTAGGTAATAGAAAAATCTGTGCCCAGTAGGATTGAATTCCAAATAGAATTGATTTAATTAATTGTAGTCGACCTACATATGAGAGTAATTTTGCAGTCCAGCAGTTAATCCTCTGTCTGATCTTCTCTACTAATGTACTGAATGACTGATAGCTTTTTAGATGTCAAGGGAACACCAAGATATCTGAAGGGTAGAGTGCCTTCAGAGTAGCCAGTTCTTGTAGGATGTCCTGTTTTCGGTCATTTGAAATACCAGCTAGGTAAATAGAGATTTTGTCTGCATTTACTTGAAGGCCAGAGGCATTAGAAAACTTTAGAAAGGCCTGCTACAACAATTGAATAGAGTTTATTTTAGCCTTGCAAAATATAAGAAGGTCATCTACAAAGCAAATATGTACCACTCCTAGCTTTTTGCATCTGGGGTGAAATTTAAAGTCTTTGTTCTTTGCCAATTACGCAAACTCCCTCTGTAGATACTCCATGGCTAGGACAAATAGATGGGGAGACATAGAGTCTCCTTGCCTGATCCCTCTCCTTCCTTTGAAAGGTGCTGTCAATCCACCATTTATGGTAAGAGAGTAAGTCACTGTTGTAATACATTCCATTATCTAGCTGATATATTTTTGAGGAAAACCAAGCTCTATCAGCATTCTCTCCAGGAAAAACCAATCCAGAGTATCATATGCTTTCCTCATATCCACCTTCAATACACATCTTGGGGAAATTCCTTTCCTATTATAGCCTTTGAACAGTTCATGTGTGAATATGATGTTGTCAGTGATGCTTCTACCTTCAATGAATGCAGATTGTGAATCCCCAATGAGTCCACCAATGACCTTTTTAATTCTAGAAATAAGAACCTTGGTGATTATCTTGTACAAGGTTGTGCAACACGTAATGGGTCTGTAATCTTTGACATGGCTTGGGTTTTTCACTTTAGGAATTAAGGCCACAGCAGTACAATTGATTCCTCTGTGCATTTTCCCCGTTGTGAAGAATTGCCTAGTGGCATCACAAATATCATTGCCAACCTCCTGCCAGTGCTTAGTAAAACATTCAATGGGAAATCCGTCCACCCCTGGAACCTTATCATGGGGCATATCCTAGATAGCATTCAAAATTTCCTCATTTGAAACTTCTTTTATCAATTCAATCTTCTGTTGTAAGCTGAGGCAAGGTCCCTGATGTATGACCTCTGAATTGGAGCATCTGTGAGTACTGCCTCCATCTCCAATGTGCTTTGTAAAGAAGGAAATGAATTCATTTTCCACTTGTATATGATCGGTTAGTCTAACCCCACTATCATTGTAGATGGAAGCAATGTAGTTCTTGCTTGTCCTTAGTTTCCACTGAGCATGAACGTATTTTGAATTTGAGTCATTTGAGTCACCACATTCTATCTAACTTGCTCTGGATTTTTTGCTTTAATACTTGTTCTTCTATATTGCTCCATTTCTCTGTCTCTGCCAGTGCCACGAGCTACTATTTATAGGATGCAATGTAAGTGTTTGGCTCTTTTAGGTCTCCCTTCAAATTTTTAGCTTCATCCAGATCCTATGCATTGGGTCTGCACTTACATCCTGCTCCCATACTTTTTTCTACTATTCCTTTGAAGTCTGAATGCTCCATGACTGTACTATATAGCTTAAAAGGTTTAGGGTGTGATCCCCTCTGTTGATTCCTTTGACTACATTGAAATAGTATTAGGGAATGATAAGATACTTTCGGATTTAAGAACTCAGCCTCAATGTGGCTATATTGGTGTAGTCACTCAAAGTTGCCCAAAGCCCAATCTATATTGCTATAAACTCTTCTATCTGGTTGTTGTTTGTAACACCAGGTGTAGTACCATTCCAAAGTTTTCACAGGAGAAAGCTGTAACACATTTATCATTTCCTGGAATCCTTGGGTTTCTGCTTGTGTAATTGGTGCCCCTATTCTATCATAAGTGTAAAGAACATTATTGAAGTCCCCACTCAGTAACCAATTGTCCTGTATGTTGGCACCTATCTGAATAAGTTTCCTCCACAACTGATTTCTTAGGTTATTATTATTACTAGCATAGACCACAGTGACCAGTGCCTTGAAGTTTGAACTCACCTCCTGTATTTCACAGTGGATGAACTGATCCCCAACCTCTAGTATCTGGACATTTATATTATTCTTCCATAACATCCATATTATGCCATTTGGGTGTGCTGTGTAGTTTCATCAAGCATTCCAATCCCTGGCCACCTGCTTTAGGATTTTAGTAGCCTTCCTTTCCTTTACTCTTGTTTCCAGGCACCCTATAAAGTACACCTTATACTTCCTTAGAAAGAGTCTCAACTCTTTCTGTTTATAGGGCTTATTCAGCCCTCTTACATTCCAAGTACATAAGTTCATGGTTGGGTTAAGCTGGTAAGGCCAACATCCCCTTGTACTTTGTCAGTTTCATTTAACTGCAGTATTGCAAATCTGTTGCTAGAGCTTGAGATTGCATCTGATGTTTTCTGCATAGTATTGCCTGTTATAGTGTTGGCTCTTGCAACATTACTCATATGTACTAGTCTCTCTTCATTGATCTTACTTTGTAGCATATTTTGTTGTTCAGGAGCAACTTGGTCACAACCTATCTGTTCCTTTATACCTATAGGTTGTTCTCTTATAGGTTGTTCCTCCAAGTGTTTCTAGTTTTGCACCCCTGATGGACCTGCTTCATTTGCCTTATGCTCCTTTGGCAGCCAGTTCCTTCTTCTTATCTTTGGTTGTTCTTTGAATTCCTCCTCTGCTACATGTTTTTCCTTTAACCAACAATATTTGGTATCATGTCCAAATCTGATGTGAGACATCAGTTTCAACCAATACTCTTTCATATGACACCTTCCCCATTTCAGCAGTGATTTTGTCAGTGTATAGAGGTTTTCCTACTACACATGCAAATTTACTCAAGGCTTCCGTGGACCAATACCCTAGTGGAAGTCTGGGAAACTTAATCCACAGAGGAATAACACACATTCTGAATTGAAGTAAAAATCGATGCTCAAATGCTGCAGAATGAATGGTTTGTTATGGTAGGTGTAGGGCCCTACTTGTAGTACAAGATCTCTCTCCTCTAAATTCTGGAATTGAAAAATGTAATATCCTTCATCATGATAAAATATTCTAGGCTTAGCTACAAAATTCCAAACATTTGTCACATAATTGTCCATAGATTTTTCGTAAGGGTTATCGCCCAAAACATACCCAATTAGAGCAGTACTCCAGTATTCTTCCTGTTCCTTTGTGTCCGCTTCCTCAATTTGCACAACAAATTTACCATCTCGCATAGCAGGGGGGACATAGTTCAGAGCCTTAACCGATTGGGAGCTCCGATTCTTTTGCATGTTCGGTCTTACTGCTTCATCCTTCTTTTCATTTCTCTCTGAAGGTGCCACTATTGGTAGAGTCTGCACATAAGTACCATCCGCTGAAAATTGCAGTCGCCGATGTACCAATGATTCCTCCATTCTCTCCTTTGTAAGCGACCTAACTTAGCCCCATCACTATTTCGCCGATATTAGGTTCGGCACTTACAGAGTAAATGGGGTCGGTTATATTCATACTACACTTGCACTTCTTGTGCAGATATCAGAGTTGGTCCCAACAACGTACTTTTGAGTTGCTCGGATTCAGCTACCATAGGAGACTTGAGGTATAGCTGCACGACGTTCGCAACTCTGAAGTCCCCTTCTACTTAATCTTAGCTGTGTATTTTCTTTCAGACAACTTTATTTTTATTCAGACCTTTATTTGTATTATTCTAGTAGCTTGTGCACTTGTGACATCAGTCCTGGGATATGGTGTTTAGACATCGCTATTATTTTGGTTTATTCATTTTAGTTCAGATTTTTATTCCAGTTATTTGGTTTCTTTATTTTTAATTAAATTAAATTATTAAAAATGGCTAAAATTATTCTAATGTTGGCTTGCCTAACAAGCGAAATGTTAGACGACATCACGTTTCCGAAGGTGAAAATTGCGGGTCGTGACAATTGGTCAATTGAATAAATCTATTAGTTAGTGGTTGTTAGGAATGGTTATAGAGAAGGCTATACTCCCTCCGTTTCAAACAAATTAGCATAGTTCGGAGTATGAGGGTCAAAGTACTTAACTTGACTATGAATTTGGACATATATTCTTCAAGTTTTTGAAAATAAAATTTATATTTTCGGAAACTACCTAAAAAGTATTATAAATCATAATAATTCATAATTCAAATTATTTATAAAATATTTAAGAAAAACATGGTCAAAGAACAACCTCGCAGACTTCCCAAATAGTAATAGTGCCAATCATTTTGAAATGGAAGGAGTAATATTTAGCGGTGACAGTAATAAGAATTGGATACTAGGCTTCTTTATGGGAATTAATCAAGCTACTAATATTTTGTAGTAGAAATTTCATCAGGTAGCCACTCTAAAGGGATGCTATTTAGAAATTAGCCAAAATAATTTTTTGGGACAAAAGCATTATGAACTGTCCTGAAGATAAGATTTATAGTGTCACAGCCCAATTTCTCCTATAGACCGTGATGGCGTCCAACGTCGCCGCTAGGCAATCCAACGGTGATGTCACGACCCGAAATTTCCCCACCGACGGGGCCGTGATGGCGCCTAACATTTCACTTGCTAGGCAAGCCAACGTTAGAAAATCGTTAAACCAATTCCTTATTTCCATTTAGTAAATAACAATAATTAACTAAGATGAAATATAATAAGTGCGGAATATCATAAAACTGTATTAATTACTACCACCCGGATCTGGAGTCACAATTCACGAATATTCTAGAATTTACTACAAGTAATAGTCTGAAAAAAATATAACTGTCTGAATGAAAGAAAACAGTAGGATGTAAAAGATAGACGGGGACTTCAAGGTCTGTGAATGCCGATAGATCTACCTTGAGTCTCCGGACAGTGGACCAGTAGCAAATCTCGATCAACCTGAGCTGGTATCAAAATATGCACAGAAAGTGCAGAGTTCAGTATCGGTACAACCGACCCCATGTACTGGTAAGTGTCGAGCCTAACCTCGGTGAAGTAGTGACAAGGCTAGGACAAGACTCCCACATATAACCTGAACAATTTAATCATGCTAGTGGCAACAACAGTAAGTAAAGCAATAACGCAGAAATAATAGGAAGGGGACATACAGTGGGGGAATACAACATAAAGAGTGAGAATAATGAAAAGACAGAATTAAACAAAAAATCCTTAAACGAATTGAGCAATTAAAACAGCAAAGGAAAACTGTACGGCATCACCCTTCGTGCTTTTACTCTCAACCTCACCAAATAAATAAATAGAACGACACGACATCACCCTTCGTGCATTAAACCTCTCATAATATACACGGCATCACCCTTCGTGCTTTATACTCTTCCTCACAATATAAATAAAGCATGCACGACATCACCCTTCGTGCTTTACACTCTTGCTCACAATATAAATAAAGCATGCACGGCATCACCCTTCATGCTTTACGGTCCTCCTCACCAATCACAGAATCGATAACAACGGATAAATAAGAGTATCACAAATGAACCAGTATTTTGCCCATAATCAATAGCACAATGTAATCTCAACCTTGAATCATTATTCGAAAGTTACCAAATCTCAGTGAAACAAGATATGAGTCATCCAACATTTCAAATAACCCGCTAAGCATGGATAGTAGAATTTAAATCTACAAAATAGACAAGAATAGAATTTCATTCGCATGTTATGACTCGACAACGATGCATAGATGCTCGTCACCTCACCTATACATCGTATTTAACAACCAAACACGTAGCAAATGAACACATAATACCTATTCCCTAAAGCCAAAGTTAGACACAACACTTACCTCGCTCCGAAGGCCACTTAATTCTCAATCACAACTTTTCCTTTGGAATTCACCTCTAAACCACTCGTATCTATTCAAAAATGACTCAATAATATCAAATATTGCTAAAGAAATCAATTATATTTCATAAATTAAATTTCCAAAATTTTCCTCCAAAAAGTCAAAAAAATCGACCCCGGACCCGCTTGGTCAAAACCCAAGGTTCGGATCAAAATCCTTTTACCCATTCACCCCGAGCCCGAATATGTAATTAGTTTTGGAATCCGACCTCAAATCGAGGTCTAAATCTCCAGATTCCCGAAATCCCTAGTTTCTACCCTCACCCCTAATTCTACCTTGAAAACTCTAGATTTTAGGTTGAATTCTAGTAAAATGAAGTAAAAGATTGAAAGAAACGAGTTAGGGAACACTTACCTATGATTTGGGGAAGAAAACGTCTGTGAAAAATCGCCCTAGGCCTCCTATCCTTTTGAAAACGAGAAGAAAAATGGCTGGAGTCCAAATTAATTGAACTCACTGCCCAGTGACCTTCGCACCTGCGGTGCTTTGGTCTTACCTGCGCATCCGCACGTGCGGACAGGATGTGCGCTTTTGCGGAAAGGACTGGGCCAACTGGGGCTGCACCTGCGGACAGGGTTACGCTTCTGCGGTCCCGCTCCTGCGGAAAAATAAAGTCCAGGCCTGGGTCGCACCTGCAGGGATATCGCTTGCACCTGCGACCAAAGGCTCGCAGGTGCGGGCACACCAGATTTGGTGCACCAGTAGCCTTGTTGAGGTTTGAACTTAACTCGCGCATCGCCCGAATGGCACCCGAGCCCTTGAGGCTCCAAACCAAACATGCACGCAAGTCTAAAAATATCATACGAACTTACTCGTGCGATCAAATCGCCAAAATAACACCTAGAACTATGAATTTAGCACCAAATCAAATGAAATTCTCAAGAACACTTTAAAATTCCTATCTTCTCAACTGGACGTCCGAATCACGTCAAATCAACTCCGTTTCTCACCTAATTTCACAGACAGGTCTTAAATATCATAATAAACCTGTACCGGTGCTCCAGAACTAAAATACGGACCCGATACTAACAATACCAAATATCAATCAATTCTTAAAAACAAATAATTTCCAAACTTTTAATTTTCATAAAAAATTCATAACTTAAGCTAGGGACCTCCGAATTCGATTCCGGGCATACGCCCAGGTCCCATAATTTGATACAGACCTACCAGGTCAAAGCACGGATCCGGGCCCGTTTACCAAAAATGTTGACCGAAGTCAACAAAAATCAACTTTTAAGGTAAAAATTCTTATTTTCATTAGTTTTCAACATAAAAGCTTTCCAGAAATGTGCCCGAACTGTGTACGCAAATCGAGGAAGTAAAAATGAGATTTTTAATGCTTAAGAGCACAGATTCGAGTTCTAAAATATAAGATGACCTTTTGGGTCATCACATTCTCCACCTCTAAAACAATCGTTCGTTCTCAAACGGACATAGAAAAGTACCTGGGCTGGTGAAAAGGTGGGGATATCTACTCCGCATATCAGACTCGGACTCCCAAGTAGCTGCCTCAATAGGCTGACCTCTCCACTGCACTTGAACTGAAGGGTAACTCTTTGATCTCAACTGGCGAACTTGCCGGGCAAGAATTGCCACTGGCTCCTCCTCGTAAGTCAAATCCTTGTCTAACTGGACAAAGCTGAAATCTAACACATGGGAGGGATCGCCATGATACTTTCGAAGCATGGACACATGGAATACCGGATGAACAAATTCTAAATCAGGTGGCAACGCAAGCCTGTAAGCCACCTCTTCCACTCTCTCCAGAATCTCAAAAGGTCCGATATACCTAGGGCTCAACTTGCCCTTCTTTCCGAACCTCATTACACCCTTCATGGGTGATATCCGAAGTTACACTCTCTCTCCAACCATGAATGCAACATCACGAACTCTACGATCGGCATAACTCTTCTGCCTGGACTGAGCTGTGCGAAGTCGATCCTGAATAATCTTGACCTTATCCAAGTCATCCTGTACTACGTTTGTGCCCAACAACCGAGCCTCTCCTGGCTCGAACCACCCAACTGGCGACCGACACTTCCTACCATATAATGCCTCATAGGGAGCCATCTGAATGCTCGATTGGTAGCTATTATTGTAGGCGAACTCTGCAAGGGGCAAGAACTGATCCCACGATCCTCCAAAGTCTATAACACAAGCGCGTAGCATATCCTCCAAGATCTGAATAGTACGCTCGGATTGCCCGTCCGTCTGAGGATGAAATACTGTGCTCAACTCAATCCGCGTACCCAACTCACGCTGTACTGCCCTCCAAAAGTGCGAGGTAAACTGCGTACCTTGATCAGAAATGATAGACACGGGCACACTGTGAAGACGGATGATCTCCCGAATATAAATCTCTACCAACTGCTCCGAGGAATAGGTAACTGCCACAAGAATGAAATGCGTTGATTTAGTCAGCCTGTCCACAATAACCCAAACTGCATCGAACTTTATCTGAGTCCGTGGGAGTCCAACAACAAAATCCATAGTGATATGCTCCCACTTCTACTCAGGAATATCTAACCTCTTATGTAAACCACCAGGTCTCTGATGCTTATACTTTACCTGCTGGAAATTTATTCACCGAGCTACATAAGCAACTATGTCCTTCTTCATTCGCCTCCACCAATAATGCTGCCTCAAGTCCTGATACATCTTGGTGGTGCCCAGTTGAATAGAATACCGGGAACTGTGGGACTCCTCAAGGATCAACTCACGAAGTCCATCAACATTAGGCACACAAATACGACCCTGCATCCTCAAAACTCCGTCATCTCCAAAATTAACCTGCTTGGCACCCCCATGCCGCACTGTGTCTCTAAGGAAAAGTAAATAAGGATCGTCATCCTGCCGATCTCTGATACGCTCAAACAAAGAAGACCGAGCAACTGTACAAGATAGAACACGGCTGGGCTCAG
Organism: Nicotiana tomentosiformis; assembly: GCF_000390325.3. Lineage (NCBI taxonomy): Eukaryota > Viridiplantae > Streptophyta > Magnoliopsida > Solanales > Solanaceae > Nicotiana > Nicotiana tomentosiformis. Next base: position 15,131,655 of record NC_090815.1, on the reverse strand, counting down.
AAACATCTAACCTCATGAACTGGTTGGCCAAGGCCTAAACATCCAATGCAAGCGGTCTCTCACCAACTGGAATATATGCAAGGTTACCCATACTTACTGACTTCCTACTCAAAGCGTCGTCCACCACGTTGGCCTTCCCAGGATGATACAATATGGTGATATCATAGTCTTTCAATAGCTCCAACCACCTCCTCTACCTCAAATTGAGTTCCTTCTGCTAGAACAAATACTGCAAGCTCCGATGATCAGTGAATACCTCACATGGCACACCGTAAAGATAGTGCCTCCAAATCTTCAGTGCGTGAACAATGGCTGCCAGCTCTAGATCATGAACATGGTAATTCTTCTCGTGAACCTTCAGCTGTCGTGAAGCATATGCAATAACCTTGCCACCCTGCATCAATACCATACCCATACCAATACGGGATGCATCACAGTATACTGTATAAGATCCTGAACCTGTGGGTAACACCAATACCGGTGCCGTAGTCAAAGCAGTCTTGAGCTTCTGAAAGCTCGCTTCACACTCATCTGACCACCTGAACGGGGCACCCTTCAGGGTCAATCTGGTCAACGGGGCTGCTATGGATGAAACCCCCTCCACAAATCGACGGTAATAGCCCGCCAAACCTAGGAAACTACGGATCTCTGTAGCTGATGTGGGTCCAGGACAGTCCTGAATTGCCTCAATCTTCTTAGGATCCACCTGAATACCCTCTGCTGATACAACGTGACCCAAGAAAGCAACTGAACTCAACCAAAACTCGCATTTTGAGAACTTAGTATATAACTGGCTGTCTTTCAGAGTCTGAAGAACGATCCGAAGGTGCTGCTCATGCTCCTCTTGACTGTGGGAGTAGATCAAGATATCATCAATATTCACAACCACAAAGGAATCCAAGTAGGGTTTGAACACCCAGTTCATCAAATCCATGAATGCTGCTAGGGAATTTGTCAGCCCAAATGACATCACTAGAAACTCATAATGCCCACACCTAGTCCGAAAAGCTATCTTAGGAACATCAGATGCCCTAATCCTCAACTGATGGTAGCCAGATCTCAGATCAATCTTTGAAAACACCTTGGCACCCTGAAGCTGATCAAATAAATCATCAATCATCGGCAATGGATATTTGTTCTTGATGGTGACTTTATTCAACTGTCGATAATCTATACACATCCTCATCGATCTATCTTTATTCTTCAAAAACAACATAGTTGCACCCCAAGGCGAGACACTAGGTCTAATGAAGCCCTTATCAAGCAAATCTTGCAGTTGCTCCTTCAATTATTTCAACTCTGGCGGGGCCATGCAATATGGAGGAATGGAAATAGGCTGAGTGCCTGGAGCCAAATAAATGCAGAAATCAATATCCCTGTAGGGTGGCATTCCCAGCAGGTATGCAAGAAATACCTCTGGAAACTCACTAACAACCGACACCGAATCTATGGAAGGAACCTCCGCACTAGAATCGCGGACATAAGCCAAATAAGCTAGACACCCCTTCTCGACCATATGCCGAGCCTTCACATAAGAGATAACCATGCTGGCAGAATGGCCAAGATTCCCTCTCCACTCTAATCGAGGTAACCCCTGTAAGGCTAAGGTCACCGTATTGGCATGACAATCTAATATAGCATGATAAGGTGACAGCCAATCCATACCCAGTATGACATCAAAATCAACCATGTCGAGAAGTAGAAGATCTACACGAGTCTCAAGACTCCCAATGGTGACCACACACGAATGATAAACATGATCTACAACAGTATCATCTCCTACTGGTGTGGACACATACACAAGAGCACTCAAATAATCACGGGGCACAACCAAATATGAAGCAAAATAGGATGACACATAGGAGTAAGTAGATCCTGGATCAAATAGAATTGAAGCATCTCTACTGCAAACTGAAACAGTACATGTGATAACAACGTCAGATGACTCAGCCTCAGGCTTGGCTGGGAAAGCATAACACTGGGGCTGGGCCCCACCACCCTGAACTACATCCCTGGGACGACCTCTAACTGGCTGGTCTCCACATCTAACGGCCTGACCTCCACCTCTAACAGTCTGGCCTCTACCAAAAGTACTCCTGCCTCTAGATGAGGCACCGCTGAACTCACCAGAATGGCGAGGTCTCTTGTCAGACCCCTAACCTCTTTGAGTAAGAACTAGTTCGACTCGTCTAGTGACATTAGCAGCCGCCTGAAAAGAAATCTCACTCCCAGTCTCCTTAGCCATCTGCATTCTAATAGGCTGAGCAAGTCCATCAATAAACCTCCTCACCCTCTCTCTCTCTCTCAGTGGGAAGCAGAAGAATATCATGATGGGCCAAATCCACAAAACATGTCTCATATTGAGTAACAGTCATACTGCCCTACTGGAGACACTCAAACTGACGGCGACGCTCCTCTCTCAATGTGATAGGCAGAAATTTCTCTATGAAGAGCTGGGAGAACTAGTCCCAAGTAAGAGCATGCGACCCAGCTGGTCTGGTCAATAAGTAATCTCTCCACCATTTCTTGGCGGAACCAGTCATCTGAAATACAGCAAAATCAACTCCATTGGTCTCCACTATACCCATGTTCCGTAAAACCTTGTGACAGCTGTCAAGATATTCCTAGGGATCCTTTGAAGGAGCACCACTGAAGTGAACAAAAAAGAGCTTGATAAGCCTGTCCAATCTCCATAAAGCCTCAGAAGACATAGCTGGCCCATCTCCGACCTGTGCCGCAATAATCGTCTGAACTAATCCAACTGGATGAGTTGCTGGAGCCTGATACTAGGGAGCTATCTGCTCCGGAGCGGGAGTGGTAGGAGTCTGGGCTCCACTTCTAGCCTGAGAGACTGCTGGTGCCATGGGAAATGCGCCAGTCTGGGCCACACTCTCCATAAGGCCCACCAAACGGACCAAAGCATCCTGAAGTACTGGGGTAGCAATGAACCCCTCCGGAACTTGAGCTGGTCTGGCAGGAACAGTCTGGGCTGGAACCTCCTCGTCAAGCTCTATCTGAGGCTCCACTGCTGGGGCTGCTGCTTGACCCCTAGGCTGAGCCCTGCCCCTGTCTCGGCCTCTGGCATGACCTTGTCCTCGACCTCTGCCCTGTGTAGGAGCTGTCACTGGAGGCTCTGGCTGCTGCTCAGCTGAGGAAGTGGTAAGTGTTCTCGCCATCTGTGGGAGAATAAGAGTAGAAGAATTCAATCAGTATTGAGAAAGCAAAATCGCATGACAGAGAAGAATAGAAGCGAAACTTTTTCCTAAACTTCATAGCCTCTGGAAGATAAGCACATGCGTCTCTGTACCGATCCTCCAGACTCTACTAAGCTTGCTCATGAATCGTGAGACCTATCAACCTAGTGCTCAACCAACTGTCATGACCCGTAATTTTCCACCGACGGGACCGTGATGGCACCTAACATTTCACTTGCTAGGCAAGCCAACGTTAGAAAATCGTTAAACCAATTCCTTATTTCCATTCAGTAAATAACTATAATTAACTAAGATGAAATATAATAAGTGCGAAATATCATAAAACTGTATTAATTACTACCACCTGAATCTGGAGTCACATTTTACGAGCATTCTAGAATTTACTACAAGTAATAGTCTGAAAGAAATATAACTGTCTGAATGAAAGAAAACAGTAGGACGTAAAAGATAGACGGGGACTTCAAGGTCTATGAATGCCGACAGATCTACCTTGAGTGTCCGGACAGTGTACCAGTAGCAAATCTCGATCAACCTGAGTCGGTATCAAACTCTGCATAGAAAGTGCAGAGTGCAACATTAGTACAACCGACCCCATGTACTGGTAAGTGTCGTGTCTAACTTTGGCTTGAGGGAATAGGTATTATGTGTTCATTTTCTATGTGTTTGGTTGTTAAATACGATGTATAGGTGAGGTGACGAGCATCTATGCGTCGTTGTTGAGTCATAGCATGCGAGTGAAATTCTATTCTTGTCTATTTTGTAGCCTTAAATTCTACTATCCATGCTTAGCGGGTTATTTGAAATGTTGGGTGACTCATATATGGTTTCACTGAGATTTGGTAACTTTCAAATATTGATTCAAGGTTGAGATTACATTGTGCTATTGATTATCGGCAAAATACTGGCTCCTTTGTGATACTCTTATTTATCCGTTGTTATCGATTCTGTGATTGGTGAGGAGGAGTCTAAAGCACGAAGGGTGATGCCGTGCATGCTTTATTTATATTTTGAGGAAGAGTGTAAAGCACGAAGGGTGATGCCGTGCATGCTTTATTTATATTGTGAGGAAGAGTGTAAAGCACGAAGGGTGATGCCGTGTATATTATGAGAGGTTTAATGCACGGAGGGTGATGCCATGCCGTTCTATATATTTATTTGGTGAGGTTGAGAGCAAAAGCATGAAGGGTGATGCCGTGCAGTTTTCCTTTGCTGTTTTAATTGCTCAATTCGCTTAAGGATTTTATGTTTAATTCCATCTTTTCATTATTCTCACTCTTTATGTTGTATTCCCCCACTGTATGTCTCCTTCCCATTATTTATGCGTTATTGCTTTACTTACTATTGTTGCCACTAGCATGATTATACTGTTCAAGTTCTATGTGGGGGTCTTGTCCTAGCCTCGTCACTACTTCGCCGAGGTTAGGCTCGACACTTACCAGTACATGGGGTCGGTTGTACTGATGCTGGACTCTGCACTTTCTGTGCAGATTTTGATACCGGCTCAGGTTGATCGAGATTTGCTATTGGTCCGCTGTCCGGAGACTCAAGGTAGATCTGTTAGCATTCACAGACCTTGAAGTCCCCGTCTATCTTTTACGTCCTACTAGTTTCTTTCATTCAGACAATTGTATTTCTTTCAGACTATTACTTGTAGTAAATTCTAGAATGCTCGTGAATTGTGACTCCAGATCTAGGTGGTAGTAAGTAATACAGTTTTATGATATTTAACACTTATTATATTTTATCTTAGTTAATTATTGTTATTTACTAAATGGAAATAAGGAATTAGTTTAACAATTTTCTAACGTTGGCTTGCCTAGCAAGTGAAATGTTAGGCGCCATCACGGTCGCGTCGGTGGGAAATTTCGGGTCGTGACAGGTGACCTAACTACATCATTACTCTTTTTAATAAGTTTCCAAGTAATTAAATTCCATTGATTAAGAGATTAAGAAGCAAAAGATTAAATAAATGAAACGAAAGCAACTGAGTGCAATCATGATGATAATAATACTCCAAAACCATAAAGTCTACTAGTGTGTGTGTCAAGACCTGGTGTCACAAGTGTATGAGCACTAGTAGAATATACAAAACTCTAACTATTGTCTGAAATAAAAATAGACAGAAAATAAGAGTAAATCAGAGACTCTAGGTGCTGTTGAACAACTCGGGAAGCATCCCACCACTAGGCCTCAGGGTAGCGGAGATGCGCGCCGTTATGATAGCCAAATGCACCTGCCTCAGATCCTGCACGGTTAGTGCAAAAATATAGCGTGAGTACATAAACAACATGTACCCAGTAAGTATCAAGTCTAACCTCAAAGAAGTAGTGATGAGGGGTCGACTTTGACACTTACTATGGGCTAACAATAACAATACAGAAGTTCTAAATAAGCATGAGGTATGTAAATAATAATAATAATAATAGTAATAATAATAATAATAATAATAATAATAATAATAATAATAATAATAATAATAATAATAATAATAATAATTCAATAAGAAGCAGGAAATAAATGATTCTTTCACACATGGTAAGTCCCAAATTAATTTATGTCTTGTATAATTTTAACCTCTCAAGCCATGAAATGATATCAAATATATAATTAAACTCCAATTTAGATGCATCTATTCTACTGCCGAGGCGTTCGACCCGTTCCAATGAAAGAGAGGATACTTTATAAATATTCGGTTTAAAAGTTGTTACAAAGAAAATACGCAAAGGAGCACAATATCTATTAACGGTCAAGTATCCCGCCAAAACTCAAGTAAAGGGATGTCGGTCTTTTACAATTTCCTCTATCAAGTATCAATATAATTTAGGCACTTTAATTTATAAATAGGGTGCAAACATTACAAGTATCTCATGATTCGGGTCCTAAACTACCCGGACATAAACATAATTAGTAGCTACGCATGGACTCTAGCCACCTCGGGCGTACATGGCCCCCACAATTAGGAGCAAATAGTTATTTAAATCATCTATGGAGTAAATTCCCTCTTACAAGGTTAGACAAGAGACTTACCTTGTCTTAAAGCTCGCTTTCCGGCCTCAAATATACTCTAAAGCCTCAACACGGTTCCAAAAAATTTGAAGCTAGTCAAATGTAGTATAGTTTAATCAATACAAGTTCAAATGTACATAACTTAACTATTAGAGTAATTACCCAACCCAAATTGGAAGGTTCCTAAAATTCATTCCCAGGCCTACGTGCGCGGATTCCGAAAATATTTGAAGATAATTGTTACTCTTAACCTTACAAACTCAAATATATACTTTCATCCCATTCCATAATCATTTTCGTGGTTAAATTCCATTTTTATCAAAACCTAGGTTTGTTCATCTAAACCCATAATTTTCACAAATTTACATGTTAAAATCTACCCATAATCTGTATATTTAACTTACATTGGATAGAAATTACTTACCTCCAATATCTAGGTGAAAATCCCTCCTAAGAAGGTCCAAAATCGCCCAAGAAGTGAGAGAAATGGGTCAAAAATGGCCTAAGTCCCATACTAATTTAACCTTTCTGCCTCCAGGACTTCCGCTTCTGCGGCTCCATGGCCGCATTTGCGGACAAAGCCTTGCAGATGCAGACCATGCCCAACTCAACCCCTCCTGCTTCTACGTGCGGAGTCTCGTATCTGCGAGCCCGTTTCTGCGGCATGAGAACTGCACTTGCGCTCCTAGCCTCTTCTGCGATTCCTTCCCCGCATCTGCGCCTTCGCAGATGCGGCCACTAACCCTGCTTCTGTGACCTATGGGAGGCCCATGCCGGTCCGCTTCTGCGAGCTCGCACCTGCGGCTGGCCCTCCATAGGTGCGATTGCACCAGAAGCTAGATGCTTCAGCTGTTCATCCAATGCCAAACGTCCTTCGCGTATCGTTCGAACGACATCTGGGGCCCCCGAGGCCCTGTCCAAACATACCTACAAGTTTGAAATCATGAGAAGGACTTTCTCGAACCCTTGAAATGCGGAAAACAATAACAAACTAAGAATCACACCCAAACCAAATAGAATCAATTTATGAACTTCAAGTTCTCCCAACTTGCTCCGAACGCGCCGAATCATACCTAAATTACTCGGAATGACACAAAATTTTGAGTGCAAGTCTTAAATCACCATATAGAATTATTCCTAGGCTCGAAATCTCATACAGACCTTGATAACAACAAAACCTAGTTCAAACAAAATTTTAAAGAACTCTTAAACCTTAGACAAGCCAACTTTCAACATTAATCGCCGAAACGCTCTCGGGTCATCCAAAACCGGATCCGAACATGCGCCCAATTCCAAAATCATCATACTAACCTATTGGAACTGTAAAATCCTTGTTCTAAGGTCGTTTACTCAAAATTTTGACTCAAGTCAAACGTAGTCCTTTTTAGCCAACATTAAGGAACCAAGTGTTTTGATTTCAACCCGAACCCTTCCAAACCCGAACCAACCATCCTTGCAGGTCATAAAATAGTAAAAGCTTATATGGGGAGTCTTATTTAGGGGAACATGGATCTAGAAAGCAAAACAACCGGTCGGATCGTTACATTCTCCACCTCTTAAACAAACGTTCGTCCTCGAACGGGTCTAGGATCATACCTGGAGTGATGAATAGGTGTGGATATCTGCTCCGCATGTCCTCTTCGGCCTCCCAAGTCACCTCCTTGACTGGTTGGACTCTCCATTGAACTTTTGCCACATAAATCTTCTTGGACCTCAACTACAAACCCGCCTGTCAACAATGGCAACTGGCTCCTCCTCATAACCCAGGCTCTCATCTAGCTGAACTGTGCTGAAGTCTAACACGTGCGACCTGTCAGCATGATACCTTCAGAGCATAGACACGTGAGAAACCGGATGAACTCCCAATAGACTAGGAGGGAAATCAAGCTCATAAGCAACCTCCCCAACTCGTCTCAATACCTCAAATGGACCTATAAACCTTGGGCTCAACTTGTCCTTCTTTCTGAACCTCATGATTCCATTCATCGGCGAGACACCTTCTCACTAACCATAAATGATAAATCACGCGCCTTCTGATCCGCGTAACTCTTATGTCTAAAATGTGCTACGCGAATCAACTTTACATTTTCCAAGACATCTTTTTCTAAATCAATACCATATAACTTATCCTCGCCGGGCTCAAACCATCTGATGGGCGAATGACATTGCCGACCATATAAAGCCTCAAATGGAGCCATCTCAATGCTGGACTGATAACTGTTATTGTAAGTAAACTTGGCCAAAGGCAAGAATCAATGCCACTGCCCTCCGAAGTCAATCACACATGCTCTGAGCATATCTTCCAAGATCTGAACTGTCCACTCTGACTGACCGTCGGTCTGCAGATGAAAGGCTGTTCTTAGCTCTACCCGGGTCCCCAACTCACTCTGTACTGCCCTCCAGAAATGTGAAGTAAACTGAGGGCCTCTATCTGATATGATGGAAACAGTCACACTATGCAACCAAACAATCTCCTAAATGTAAATTTAGGCCAACCTCTCTGAAGAATACGTGGTCACAACCGGAATGAAGTGTGCCGACTTGGTCAACCTGTCGACAATGTCCCAAACTGCATAAAAGTTCCGCAAGGTCCACGATAACCCAACTACGAAGTCCATAGTAATGCTCTCCCATTTCCACTCAGGTATAGTCATCTGCTGGAGTAGGCCACCTGGACTCTAATGCTCATACTTGACCTGCTGGAAATTTAGGCACCTCGACACATCCTCAACTATGTCCTTCTTCATACGCCGCCACCAATAATGCTACCTCAGGTCGCGATACATCTTCGTAGCACCTGGATAAATAGAATACCTAGAACTATGTGCCTCCTCTAGGATATTCTCCCTCAAGCCTTCAATATTAGGAACATATAGTTGGCCCTGGAGTCACATAACACCATCCTTACCAATAGTAACCTACTTAGCACCATCCTCACCAATAGGAACACATAGGCAGCCCTGGAGTCGCAGTACCGTCTCTCTAAGAACCAACAAGTACAGATTATCAAACTGGCGAGCCTTGATCTGCTCGAATAATGAAGACTGGGCGACAACGTATGCAAGAACTCTGTTGGGCTTTGAAATATCCAACCTCACAAGTTTGTTAGCCAAGGACTGAATGTCTAAAGCTAGTAGCCTATCCTCTACTTAAATGAATGCCAAACTACCCAAACTCTCCACCTTCCGGCTCAAGGCATCCGCAACTACATTAACCTTTCCCGGATGATAAAGGATGGTAATATCATAATCTTTTAGTAACTCAAGCCACATGCGCTGCCTCAAATTAAGATCACTCTGCTTGAACAAATGCTGTAAGCTGCGATGATCGGTGTAAACCTCACAGGAAACCCCATAAAGATAATGCCTCTAGATCTTAAGAGCATGAACAATCGCGACCAACTCCAAATCGTGTATATGGTAATTCTTCTCGTGGGGCTTTAGCTGACGTGAAGCATATGCAATAAATCGCCCTCCTGCATCAATACATAACCCAAACCAATGCACAAAGCAACACAGTACACAATATACATCCCTGAACTGGAAGGCAACACTAACATTGGTGCTAAAGTCAATGCAGTCTTGATCTTCTGAAAGCTCGCCTCGCAATCATCGGACCATCAGAACGGAGTACCCTTCTAGGTCAATCTAGTCAAAGGTGCCGCAATAGATGAGAAGCCCTCCACAAAACAGCGATAATAACCTACTAACCCCAAGAAGCTCCCGATCTCAGTCGCTTTGGTAGGACGAGGCCAACTTTGAACTGCCTCGATCTTCCTGGGATCTACCTTAATACCCTTTTCTGAGACAACATGCCCTAAGAACGCCACATAATCCAACCTGAACTCATACTTGGAGAATTTAGCATATAGCTTCTGCTCCCGCAAGGTCTGAAGCACCACTCTCAAATGCTGCTCGTGCTCCTCCATGCTACACGAGTAGATCAAAATTTCATCAATGAAGACAATGACAAACGATTTAATATATGGCCTGAACATCTGGTTCATCAAGTCCATAAACACCACCGGGTCATTAGTCAAACCGAATGACATCATTAGAAACTCATAATGGCCATATCTAGTCCGGAAAGCCATCTTCGGACGAATCCCGAATCTTCAACTGATGGTACCCCGATCTCAAGTCGATCTTAGAGAACACCCTGACACCCTGCAACTAGTTAAACAAATCATCAATACGCGGCAACAGGTACTTGTTCTTAATGGTAACTTTGTTCAACTGGCAGTAATCAATACACATTCGCGTATTCATATTTTTCTTCTTCACAAATAATACTGGTGCACCCCGAGGAGACACACTCGGTCTGACGAACCCCTTCGCTAGCAACTCCTCAAGCTGTTCCTTCAATCCCTTTAATTCTTTCGGATCCATGCGGTACAGTGGAATAGAGATAGGCTGGGTACCTGGAGCCAAATCAATACAGAAATCAATATCACAATCTGGTGGCATGCCTGGAAGATTAGAGCGAAATACATCGGAGAAATCCCGGACCACAGGCACTGAATCAGTCGTCGGAGTCTCTGTAGTAGTATGCTGAACATAAGCTAGATAAGCCAAACAACCCTTCTCGACTATGTGTCGAGCCTTCAGAAAATAAATAACCCAACTAGATACACTAATAGATGAACCCCTCCACTCCAATCTAGGCAACTCTGGCATCGCCAAGGTAATAGTTTTGGCATGGAAATCAAGAATGACATGATATGAAGATAACCAGTCCATGTCCAGGATGATCTCAAAGGCGGTCATATCGATCAATAGAAGGCCCATTCTGGTCTCACAACCACATAATGTAACAATACAGAACTGATAGATCCGATCTACAACAATAGAATCGCCCACTGGTATGGACACATAAAAAGGAATACCCAAGGAATGAGCAAACATAGATGAAACATATGAATATGTAGACCCTAGATCAAATAGTACCGAAGCATCCCCACCGCAGACAGAAATAATACCTATGATCACGGCATCTGAGGTCACTGCATCTGCTCTGGCCGGAAAATCATAGAACCTAGCTGGAGCGTCACCTGACTGGCCTCTACCTCTAGGATGACCTCTAACAAACTGGCCTCTACCCCTAGTCGGGGCATCTCTAAAATCTCTAGAATACCTAAACCGCTTATCCCTCATAGCTTGCTCCCGGCTATGCTGATGTACACCCTCGATCCTCCGGCTTATCTTTACAACTAGATCATAAGAACCCATCTCAACCTCTCGGGCCATGGTGGCCTGAATACCAGAGTGAAAACCTGTAACAAACCTTCGCACTCTCTCTACATCGGTAGGGAGTATCATAAGTGCATGGCGAGACAACTCAGAGAACATCACCTCATAGTCGGTTACTGACATCTTACGCTATTGGAGCTGCTCGAACTAAAACCACAACTCTTCCCTATGAGAGGGTGGAATATATCTGTCCAAGAAGAGGCGTGTGAGCTGATCCCAAGTCATAGGAGGAGAACCTGCTGATATGCCGAGAAGATAGGACTGCCACCATCTACGTGCCTTGTCCTCTAACCGGAAAGTAGTAAAATCTACCCTGGGACTCCAATATCCTCATGTTGTGCAGTCTGCCCCTGCACCGATCAATAAAGTCCTGGGGTTCCTTATGTCTCTCACCTCTAAAGACAGGAGGATGAAGCCAGGTCCATCTATCCAATAGCTTATGCGGATCATCGGCCGCAACTGGTCTGGGCTCAGGTATAGCTACCGCTACTGGTTGGGCTCCGCCCATGGGTAGTGTGCCCATGGTATGATATACAACAACTGCATGCACATCAGCTTAAGCGGTAGGGGTCTGCGCTCCCCCTCCCGCCTGAGATGTGGCTGCGTCTGTTGGAAATAAACCAGCATGAGTTATAGAATCCATGAACCGCAGCATACGACCTATGACCTCATGTACTCCCTATGGGGATATGAAATCCACCGGGACTGGCTCTGCTGAAGGCACCTCACCCTGCTTATCAATAATAGGATCCTATACCGGATCCACTGGTGGCATGACTGGAGCAACTCTAGCATGCCCTCGTCCTCTACCACAAGCTGGATATCACGCCCCAACCTCGGGGAGCGCGACTGGTGCTCAACCGAGTAAACCCAGTCGAGCACGCCTATTAAACCTTTCCTACCCGACTCATTCATAATCCAAAAAGGAATCGCATCACCATCTGTAAAACAGGGGAGAGATCAGCTATATAAATATATAAACGTTGCTAGTTCATTCTTCCTTATATACATTATGCCATAGTTGAGTTTCCAAAATACAACTCGATCCAACGACCACCCAACATACATACATGACCCACATAAACGTCTACAGAGCCTTTAAGGGTACAACAGAGCAACATGACAATGCCGGCAACAAGGCCCCGGCTATACCTCAAAATATGAAAACTTATACAAAAGAAGGACTACATGACCCCTGGGAGGAATGGGGCTCACCAAGACTGCTGTGAGGAGAGAAAGAGAGCACCACTATCTGCGATCGGCACTATCTGCGGTGGAACCACCTACATCCATTCAAAGCTGTAGCGCCCCCGGCAAAAGGGACGTTAGTACTGTCGAATAGTACTAGTATGAAGGACAAACACCAATCTTAGTAGAATGAACAGTGAAACAAAGAGAAGACAGTCATAATAATCAGTACATACTTCACAAAAATACAAAGAAACAACAAGTAAGGATCACATAGTTTCCCATTCAATCTTTCCATCTTTTTAGGTTAATAATCTTTAGTGCCAAAGCCACAACTCACAATGCCACCGTGTTTTTACATGGAGTCCGGTTTCGGCCCGACCAGCTAAGCCATCTCAAGTGAGACATATCCATATCCACAATGTAAATCAATAATTCTAACACAAATGCCACCATGTGTACAGCATGGCGTCCGATCTCGGCCCGATCGGCTAAGCCATCTCACTTGAGACATAAACTTTTTCAATTGTTCACTCAATTCACATTTCTTTCCCATCTTTCGTTACATGGCACAAACAGCCTCATTTATTAAGTAGTTCTTGGCACTTGGGAAAATTTTACAATTCAAGTCTTTTCCCTTTTTATCCGTTCAAATAACATCATCATTCATATTGATAAGTACCATCACATAAGGTATTGCATATATAAGGAAAGGAATTTGGAAAAAAATCATAATAATGTTCTCAAGTAGTATTAGGGAACATGAATCTTTCAACCCAACACACTAAGGCAAATAAATCTGGTATTATCAAGTCGGAACTTACACCAATTATTCGGACATCAGAAGTTCGATTCTAAGAAGAAGAGAGTTAGCCATACATACCTCAATTGCGCTTCTTTAGACTCTACAATTATTTGGAACCCTTAGCAACCTCTATCTATTTTTACAATATACAAATTGAACCCAAAATTAGGAAAACGTTCATGGTTCTAGTACACTTTTTATTTTTCTCACACTCTTTATCACATGCATGCAAGATAAACAACCCCCACACCCATGGACCATCTTATTAATACCCCATTATAGCTATGTTTGAAATTAAGAGCTGGGATGATGAAGTCTTACCTTTTTGGATGAAGAATTTGGTACTTTACTTGAATATTTCCAAGCTTTGAGTGATGGTTGAAGATTAATTGATGGGAATTAGGCCCTCCCTCTAAAACCCTCTCTTTCTCACACTAGAAATATCAGAAATGAGCTTCAAAATAGACTAAATGAGTGTTTTAACGGAATGGGCGTCGGGTTTTAAAGTAAGAAAAATGGTGCCCCGACACAGGTCTGCGTTCGCATATGCGACTGCATAATGGTTATGCAGTCCGCAAAGTGACCGCAGAAATGTTCCTCAGGGGCCTAAACTTTCAGCTCAGGTATGCGACCAGTATGCGGTCCGCATACTCGTTCTGTGGTCCCATAATGCACCGCATAACTCCCTCCGCAGAAACCCAAGAGGAATTATGCGACCGATATGCGGTCGCATAATCGACCGTAAAACTGACCTCAAGTTGGCCAAACTTATTGCTTCACTCTGCGGCCATTATGCGGTCCGCAGAGTGTTTATGCGGATGCATAATGGGCCACAGAAATGCGTTCTTCTGCGAAATATTTTTCTCTCAGTCCGTAGGGTACTGTTCAACCCAAAAAGTCCGAACCCCGAGTAACGTAGGAATCTATAGTAACGCAGGAATCTATCTTGGTACCACGAAACCCCGAGTTTTTGGTTAAAAGTTTTTACGGGTCCTTACACTGGGGCCCTCCCCCGGCCTCTAGCAACAGGGGGAGCAGTGCCTCCATGATCGGGTACATCTTCCACGCGCGTTCTCAGCATCTATGAGGGAATAGGAGAAAGATACTTAGCACAACATCAACTGCACAATAGGAGATGGAGAAAGAGTATTTTTCTAACATCCTATGGCCTCTCGAAGATAAGTACGGGCGTATCCGCACTGATCCGCAAGACTCTATTAGTCCTTCTCATAACTTGTGAGACCTATGCGAATCTAGTGCTCTGATACCATGTTGTCATAACCCAATTTCTCCTATAGGTCGTGATAGTGCCCAACGTCGCTGTTAGGTAAGCCAATGGTGACTTAACTACGTGATTACTTTTTTAAATAAGTTTTCAAGTAATTAAATTCTATTGATTAAGAGATGAAGAAGCAGAAGATTAAATAAATGAAACGAAAGCAAATGAGTGCAATCAAGATGATAATAATACTCCAAAATCATAAAGTCTACTAGTGTGTGTGCCAAGATGTGGTGTCACAAGTGTATGAGCACTAGTAGAATATACAAAACTCTAACTATTGTCAGAAATAAAAATATATAGAAAATAAGTGCAAATGAGAGACTCTAGGTGCTGCAGAAGAAATCGGGAAGCAGCTCACCACTAGCCCTCAGGGCAATATGGATGCGCTCCGGTATGACCGCCAGATGCACCTACCTCAGATCCTGCACGGTTAGTGCAGAAGTGTAGCATGAGAACATAAATAATATGTACCCAGTAAGTATCAAGTCTAACCTCGAAAAAATAGTGACGAGGGGTTGACTTCGACATTTACTATGGGCTAAAAATAAAAATACAGAAGTTCTAAATAAGCATGAGTTATGTAAATAATAACAATAATTCAATAATAAGAAGGAAATAAATGATTCTTTCACACATGGTAAGTCCCAAATTAATTTCTATTTTAAATAATTTTAACCTCTCAAGCCATGAAATGATATAATTAAACTCCAAGTATTATCACGTACGATTATGCTGAGGTCGTACGACCCGATCCACAATAATGTGTACACTGCCGAGGGTCAAGCGGCACGAACCATAGATGCATCTATTCTACTGCCGAGGCGTTCAGACCGCTCCACAAGAAGAGAGGATATTTTATAAACATTCAGTTTAAAAGTTGTTACAAAGCTAATACACAAAGGAGCACAATTTCTATTAACAGTCAAGTATCCCGCCAAAACTCAAATAAGGGGAAGTCGGTATTTTAAAATTTCCTCTATCAATTTTCAATATAATTTAGGCACTTTAATAAACAAATAGGGTGCAAACATTACAAGTATCTCATGATTCGGGTCCTAAACTACTCGGACATAGACATAATTAGTAGCTATGCATGGACTCTCGTCACCTCGTGCGTACGTACCCCCCACAATTAGGAGCAAATAGTAATTTAAATCATGTATGAGGTAAATTTCCTCTTATAAGGTTAGGCAAAAGACTTACCTTGTCTCAAAGCTCGCTTTCCGGCCTCAAATCCACTCTAAAGCCTCAACTCGATGCCGAAAAATCAGCTAGTCAAATGTTGTATAATTTAATCAAGTAATTACCCAACCCAAATTGGAAGGTTCCTAAAATTAATCCACGGGCCCACGTGACCGGATTTTAGAAATTTTTGAAGATAATCGTTACCCATAACCTTAAGAAATTAAATATATAACTTTCATCCCATTCCATAATCATTTTCGTGGTTAAATTCTATTTTTATTAAAATCCAGGTTTGTTCATCTAAACCCATAATTTTTACAAATTTACATATAAAAATCTACCCATAATCTATATATTTAACTTACATTAGATAGAAATTACTTACCTCCAATAGCTAGGTGAAAACCCCTCCTAAGAAACTCCAAAATCGCCCAAGAAGTGAGAGAAATGGGTCAAAAATGGTCTAAGTCCCGTATTAATTGAACCTTTCTGCCTCTAGGACTTCTGCTTCTGCGGCTCCATGGCCACATCTGCGGACAAAGCCTTGCAGATGCGGACCATGCCCAACTCTGCCCCTCCTACTTCTGCGTGCGGAGTCTCGCATCTGCGAGCCCTCTTCTGCGGCATGAGAACCGCACCTGCGCTCCTAGCCGCTTCTGCGATTCCTTCCCCGCATCTGCGCCTTCGCAGATGCGGACACTAACCCCACTTCTGTGACCTCTGGGCAGCCCATGCCGGGCCGCTTCTGCGGCTGCTGGCTTGCTTCTGCGAGCTCGCACCTGCGGCTGGCCCTCCGCAGGTGCGATTGCACTAGAAGCTGGATGTTTTAGCTGTTCACCCAATGCCAAACGACCTCCGCGCATCGTTCGAACGACATCTGGGCCCCCATCAAAATATACCCACAAGTTTGAAATCATGAGACGGATTTGCTCGA